>NC_091688.1:52430530-52733560 GCF_041296265.1 Equus caballus
GGGAACATCTCTTACAAAGGCCTGTGAAACGCAGTTTCTTTGCAGGCCTGATCTCGCTGAAGTAGAACTTCTGCTCTGGGTGTGCTACATTGGCCTAGAGCTCAAAGGCACAACGTGCAGGCTTCTTTGCAAAGGGCGAGTTGGGCCCCAAAGCATCTTGCTTCCAGCTCTTTGGGAAGCTAAGAAACAACTCGCTCTGCACAGTGCTCTTACAGCCTACCGGGAACATCTCTTACAAAGGCCTGTGAAACGCAGTTTCTTTGCAGGCCTGATCTGGCTGAAGTGGAACTTCTGCTCTGGGTGTGCTACATTGCCCTAGAGATGAAAGGCACAACGTGCAGGCTTCTTTCCAAAGGGCGAGTTGGGCCCCAAAGCATCTTGCTTCCAGCTCTTTGGGAAGCTAAGAAACAACTCGCTCTGCACAGTGCTCTTACAGCCTACCGGGAGCATCAGTTACAAAGGCCTGTGAAATGCAGTTTCTTTGCAGGCCTAATCTGGCTGAACCAGAACTTCTGCTCTGGCTGTGCTACATTTCCCTAGAGCTGAAAGGCACAACGTGCAGGCTTCTTTCCAAAGGGCGAGTTGGGCCCCAAAGCATCTTGCTTCCGGCTCTTTGGGAAGCTAAGAAACAACTCGCTCTGCACAGTGCTTTTACAGCCTACCGGGAACATCTCTTACAAAGGCATCTCAAACGCAGTTTCTTTGCAGGCCTGATCTGGCTGAAGTAGAACTTCTGCTCTGTGTGTGCTACATTGGCCTAGAGCTGAAAGGCACAACGTGCAGGCTTCTTTCCAAAGGGCGAGTTGGGCCCCAAAGCATCTTGCTTCCAGCTCTTTGGGAAGCTAAGAAACAACTCGCTCTGCACAGTGCTCTTACAGCCTACCGGGAACATCTCTTACAAAGGCCTGTGAAACGCACTTTCTTTGCAGGCCTGATCTGGCTGAACTAGAACTTCTGCTCTGCGTGTGCTACATTGCCATAGAGCTGAAAGGCACAACGTGCAGGCTTCTTTGCAAAGGGCGAGTTGGGACGCAAAGCATCTTGCTTCCAGCTCTTTGGGAAGCTAAGAAACAACTCGCTCTGCACAGTGCTCTTACAGCCTACCGGGAACATCTCTTACAAAGGCCTGTGAAACGCAGTTTCTTTGCAGGCCTGATCTCGCTGAAGTAGAACTTCTGCTCTGGGTGTGCTACATTGCCCTACAGCTGAAAGGCACAACGTGCAGGCTTCTTTAGAAAGGGCGAGTTGGGCCCCAAAGCATCTTGCTTCCAGCTCTTTGGGCTAGCTATGAAACAACTCGCTCTGCACAGTGCTCTTACAGCCTACAGGGAACATCTCTTACAAAGGCCTGTGAAACGAAGTTTCTTTGCAGGCCTGATCTGGCTGAAGTAGAACTTCTGCTCTGGGTGTGCTACATTGGCCTAGAGCTGAAAGGCACAACGTGCAGGCTTCTTTCCAAAGGGCGAGTTGGGCCCCAAAGCTTCTTGCTTCCAGATCTTTGGGAAGCTAAGAAACAACTCGCTCTGCACAGTGCTCTTACAGCCTACCGGGAACATCTCTTACAAAGGCCTGTGAAACGCAGTTTCTTTGCAGGCCTGATCTGGATGAAGTGGAACTTCTGCTCTGGGTGTGCTACATTGCCCTAGAGCTGAAAGGCACAACGTGCAGGCTTCTTTCCAAAGGGCGAGTTGGGCCCCAAAGCGTCTTGCTTCCAGCTCTTTGGGAAGCTAAGAAACAACTCGCTCTGCACAGTGCTCTTACTGCCTACCGGGAATATCTCTTACAAAGGCATGTGAAACGCAGTTTCTTTGCAGGCCTGATTGGGCTGAAGTAGAACTTCTGCTCTGGGTGTGCTACATTGCCCTACAGCTGAAAGGCACAACGTGCAGGCTTCTTTGCAAAGGGCGAGTTGGGCCCCAAAGCATCTTGCTTCCAGCTCTTTGGGAAGCTAAGAAACAACTCGCTCTGCACAGTGCTCTTACAGCCTACGGGGAACATCTCTTACAAAGGCCTGTGAAACGCAGTTTCTTTGCAGGCCTGATCTGGCTGAAGTAGAACTTCTGCTCTGGGTGTGCTACATTGGCCTAGAGCTGAAAGGCACAACGTGCAGGCTTCTTTCCAAAGGGCGAGTTGGGCCGCAAAGCATCTTGCTTCCAGCTCTTTGGGAAGCTAAGAAACAAGTCGCTCTGCACAGTGCTCTTACAGCCTACCGGGAACATCTCTTACAAAGGCCTGTGAAACGCAGTTTCTTTGCAGGCCTGATCTGGCTGAACTAGAACTTCTGCTCTGGGTGTGCTACATTGCCCTAGAGCTGAAAGGCACAACGTGCAGGCTTCTTTGCAAAGGGCGAGTTGGGCCGCAATGCATCTTGCTTCCAGCTCCTTGGGAAGCTAAGAAACTACTCGCTCTGCACAGTGCTCTTACAGCCTACCGGGAACATCTCTTACAAAGGCCTGTGAAACGCAGTTTCTTTGCAGGCCTGATGTGGCTGAAGTAGAACTTCTGCTCTGTGTGTGCTACATTGGCCTAGAGCTGAAAGGCACAACCTGCAGGCTTCTTTCCAAAGGGCGAGTTGGGCCCCAAAGCATCTTGCTTCCAGCTCTTTGGGAAGCTAAGAAACAACTCGCTCTGCACAGTGCTCTTACAGCCTACCGGGAACATCTCTTACAAAGGCCTGTGAAACGCAGTTTCTTTGCAGGCCTCATCTGGCTGAAGTAGAACTTCTGCTCTGGGTGTGCTTCATGGCCCTAGAGCTGAAAGGCACAATGTGCAGGCTTCTTTGCAAAAGGCGAGTTGGGCCCCAAAGCATCTTGCTTCCAGCTCTTTGGGCTAGCTATGAAACAACTCGCTCTGCACAGTGCTCTTACAGCCTACCGGAACCATCACTAACAAAGGCCTGTGAAATGCAGTTTCTTTGCAGGCCTGATCACGCTGAACTAGAACTTCTGCTCTGGGTGTGCTACATTGCCCTAGAGCTGAAGGGCACAACGTGCAGGCCTGTTTCCAAAGGGCGAGTTGGGCCCCAAAGCATCTTGCTTCCAGCTCTTTGGGCTAGCTATGAAACAACTCGCTCTGCACAGTGCTCTTACAGCCTACCGGGAGCATCAGTTACAAAGGCCTGTGAAATGCAGTTTCTTTGCAGGCCTGATCTGGCTGAACTAGAACTTCTGCTCTGGGTGTGCTACATGGCGCTAGAGCTGAAAGGCACAACGTGCAGGCTTCGTTCCAAAGGGCGATTTGGGCCCAAAGCATCTTGCTTCCAGCTCTTTGGGAAGCTAAGAAACAACTCGCTCTGCACAGTGCTCTTACAGCCTACCGGGAACATCTCTTACAAAGGCCTGTGAAACGCAGTTTCTTTACAGGCCTGATCTGGCTGCAGTGGAACTTCTGCTCTGGGTGCTCTACATTGCCCTAGAGCTGAAAGGCACAACGTGCAGGCTTCTTTCCAAAGGGCGAGTTGGGCCCCAAAGCTTCTTGCTTCCAGCTCTTTGGGAAGCTAAGAAACAACTCGCTCTGCACAGTGCTCTTACAGCCTACCGGGAACATCTCTTACAAAGGCCTGTGAAACGCAGTTTCTTTGCAGGCCTGATCTGGCTGATGTAGAACTTCTGCTCTGGGTGTGCTACATTTCCCTAGAGCTGAAAGGCACAACGTGCAGGCTTCTTTCCAAAGGGCGAGTTGGGCCCCAAAGCATCTTGCTTCCAGCTCTTTGGGCTAGCTATGAAACAACTCGCTCTGCACAGTGCTCTTACAGCCTATCGGGAGCATCACTACAAAGGCCTGTGAAATGCAGTTTCTTTGCAGGCCTGATCTGGCTGAAGTAGAACTTCTGCTCTGGGTGTGCTACATTGCCCTAGAGCTGAAAGGAACAACGTGCAGGCTTCTTTCCAAAGGGCGAGTTGGGCCGGAAAGCATCTTGCTTCCAGCTCTTTGGGAAGCTAAGAAACAACTCACTCTGCACAGTGTTCTTACAGCCTACCGGGAACATCTCTTACAAAGGCCTGTGAAACGCAGTTTCTTTGTAGGCCTGATCTGGCTGAACTAGAACTTCTGCTCTGGGTGTGCTACATTGCCCTAGAGCTGAAAGGCACAGCTTGCAGGCTTGTTTGCAAAGGGCGAGTTGGGCCGCAAAGCATCTTGCTTCCAGCTCTTTGGGAAGCTAAGAAACAACTCGCTCTGCACAGTGCTCTTACAGCCTACCGGGAACATCTCTTACAAAGGCCTGTGAAACGCAGTTTCTTTGTAGGCCTGATCTGGCTGAAGTAGAGCTTCTGCTCTGGGTGTGCTACATTGCCCTAGAGCTTAAAGGCACAACGTGCAGGCTTCTTTGCAAAGGGCGAGTTGGGCCGCAAAGCATCTTGCTTTCAGCTCCTTGGGAAGCTAAGAAACAACTCGCTCTGCACAGTGCTCTTACAGCCTACGGGGAACATCTCTTACAAAGGCCTGTGAAACGCAGTTTCTTTGCAGGCCTGATCTGGCTGAAGTAGAACTTCTGCTCTGGGTCTCCTACATTGGCCTAGAGCGGAAAGGCACAACGTGCAGGCTTCTTTCCAAAGGGCGAGTTGGGCCCCAAAGCATCTTGCTTCCAGCTCTTTGGGAAGCTAAGAAACAACTCGCTCTGCACAGTGCTCTTACAGCTTACCGGGAACATCTCTTACAAAGGCCTGTGAAACGCAGTTTCTTTGCAGGCCTGATACGGCTGAAGTAGAACTTCTGCTCTGGGTGTGCTACATTGCCCTAGAGCTGAAAGGCACAACGTGCAGGCTTCTTTCCAAAGGGCGAGTTGGGCCCCAAAGCATCTTGCTTCTAGCTCTTTGAGAAGCTAAGAAACAACTCGCTCTCCACAGTGCTCTTACAGCCTACCGGGAACATCTCTTACAAAGGCCTGTGAAACGCAGTTTCTTTGCAGGCCTGATCTGGCTGAAGTAGAACTTCTGATCTGGGTGTGCTACATTGCCCTAGAGCTGAAAGGCACAACGTGCAGGCTTCTTTCCAAAGGGCGAGTTGGGCCCAAAAGCATCTTGCATCCAGCTCTTTGGGAAGCTAAGAATCAACACGCTCTGCACAGTGCTGTTACAGCCTACCGGGAACATCTCTTACAAGGCATCTCAAACGAAGTTTCTTTGCAGGCCTGATCTGGCTGAAGTAGAACTTCTGCTCTGTGTGTGCTACATTGGCCTAGAGCTGAAAGGCACAACGTGCAGGCTGCTTTCCAAAGGGCGAGTTGGGCCCCAAAGCATCTTGCTTCCAGCTCTTTGGGAAGCTAAGAAACAACTCGCTCTGCACAGTGCTCTTACAGCCTACCGGGAACATCTCTTACAAAGGCCTGTGAAACGCAGTTTTTTGCAGGCCTGATCTGGCTGAAGTAGAACTTCTGCTCTGGGTGTGCTACATGGCCCTAGAGCTGAAAGGCACAATGTGCAGGCTTCTTTGCAAAAGGCGAGTTGGGCCCCAAAGCATCTTGCTTCCAGCTCTTTGGGCTAGCTATGAAACAACTCGCTCTGCACAGTGCTCTTACAGCCTACCGGAACCATCACTTACAAAGGCCTGTGAAATGCAGTTTCTTTGCAGGCCTGATCACGCTGAAATAGAACTTCTGCTCTTGGTGTGCTACATTGCCCTAGAGCTGAAGGGCACAACGTGCAGGCCTGTTTCCAAAGGGCGGGTTGGGCCCCAAAGCATCTTGCTTCCATCTCTTTGGGAAGATAAGAAACAACTCGCTCTGCACAGTGCTCTTACAGCCTACCGGGAACATCTCTTACAAAGGCCTGTGAAACGCAGTTTCTTTGCAGGCCTGACATGGCTGAAGTAGAACTTCTGCTCTGGGTGTTCTACATTGGCCCTGAGCTGAAAGGCACAACGTGCAGGCTTCTTTCCATAGGGCGAGTTGGGCCCCAAAGCATCTTGCTTCCAGCTCTTTGGGAAGCTAAGAAACAACTCGCTCTGCACAGTGCTCTTACAGCCTACCGGGAACATCTCTTACAAAGGCCTGTGAAACGCACTTTCTTTGCAGGCCTGATCTGGCTGAACTAGAACTTCTGCTCTGCGTGTGCTACATTGCCCTAGAGCTGAAAGGCACAACATGCAGGCTTCTTTGCAAAGGGCGAGTTGGGCCGCAAAGCATCTTGCTTCCAGCTCCTTGGGAAGCTAAGAAACAACTCGCTCTGCACAGTGCTCTTACAGCCTACCGGGAACATCTCTTACAAAGGCCTGTGAAACGCAGTTTCTTTGCAGGCCTGATCTCGCTGAAGTAGAACTTCTGCTCTGGGTGTGCTACATTGGCCTAGAGCTGAAAGGCACAACGTGCAGGCTTCTTTACAAAGGGCGAGTTGGGCCCCAAAGCATCTTGCTTCCAGCTCTTTGGGCTAGCTATGAAACAACTCGCTCTGCACAGTGCTCTTACAACCTACAGGGAACATCTCTTACAAAGGCCTGTGAAACGAAGTTTCTTTGCAGGCCTGATCTGGCTGAAGTAGAACTTCTGCTCTGGGTGTGCTACATTGGCCTACAGCTGAAAGGCACAACGTGCAGGCTTCTTTCCAAAGGGCGAGTTGGGCCCCAAAGCTTCTTGCTTCCAGCTCTTTGGGAAGCTAAGAAACAACTCGCTCAGCACAGTGCTCTTACAGCCTACCGGGAACATCTCTTACAAAGGCCTGTGAAACGCAGTTTCTTTGCAGGCCTGATCTGGATGAAGTGGAACTTCTGCTCTGGGTGTGCTACATTGCCCTAGAGCTGAAAGGCACAACGTGCAGTCTTCTTTCCAAAGGGTGAGTTGGGCCCCAAAGCATCTTGCTTCCAGCTCTTTGGGAAGCTAAGAAACAACTCGCTCTGCACAGTGCTCTTACTGCCTACCGGGAATATCTCTTACAAAGGCCTGTGAAACGCAGTTTCTTTGCAGGCCTGATTGGGCTGAAGTAGAACTTCTGCTCTGGGTGTGCTACATTGCCCTAGAGCTGAAAGGCACAACGTGCAGGCTTCTTTGCAAAGGGCGAGTTGGACCCAAAAGCATCTTGCTTCCAGCTCTTTGGGAAGCTAAGAAACAACTCGCTCTGCACAGTGCTCTTACAGCCTACGGGGAACATCTCTTACAAAGGCCTGTGAAACGCAGTTTCTTTGCAGGCCTGATCTGGCTGAAGTAGAACTTCTGCTCTGGGTGTGCTACATTGGCCTAGAGCTGAAAGGCACAACGTGCAGGCTTCTTTCAAAAGGGCGAGTTGGGCCGCAAAGCATCTTGCTTCCAGCTCTTTGGGAAGCTAAGAAACAAGTCGCTCTGCACAGTGCTCTTACAGCCTACCGGGAACATCTCTTACAAAGGCCTGTGAAACGCAGTTTCTTTGCAGGCCTGATCTGGCTGAACTAGAACTTCTGCTCTGCGTGTGCTACATTGCCCTAGAGCTGAAAGGCACAACGTGCAGGCTTCTTTGCAAAGGGCGAGTTGGGCCGCAAAGCATCTTGCTTCCAGCTCCTTGGGAAGCTAAGAAACTACTCGCTCTGCACAGTGCTCTTACAGCCTACCGGGAACATCTCTTACAAAGGCCTGTGAAACGCAGTTTCTTTGCAGGCCTGATGTGGCTGAAGTAGAACTTCTGCTCTGGGTGTGCTACATTGCCCTAGAGCTGAAAGGGACAACGTGCAGGCTTCTTTCCAAAGGGCGAGTTGGGCCCCAAAGCATCTTGCTTCCAGCTCTTTGGGAAGCTAAGAAACAACTCGCTCTGCACAGTGCTCTTACAGCCTACCGGGAACATCTCTTACAAAGGCCTGTGAAACGCAGTTTCTTTGCAGGCCTGATCTGGCTGAAGTAGAACTTCTGCTCTGGGTGTGCTTCATGGCCCTAGAGCTGAAAGGCACAATGTGCAGGCTTCTTTGCAAAAGGCGAGTTTTGCCCCGAAGCATCTTGCTTCCAGCTCTTTGGGCTAGCTATGAAACAACTCGCTCTGCACAGTGCTCTTGCAGCCTACCGGAACCATCACTAACAAAGGCCTGTGAAATGCAGTTTCTTTGCAGGCCTGATCTGGCTGAAGTGGAACTTCTGCTCTGGGTGTGCTACATTGCCCTAGAGCTGAAGGGCACAACGTGCAGGCCTGTTTCCAAAGGGCGAGTTGGGCCCCAAAGCATCTTGCTTCCAGCTCTTTGGGCTAGCTATGAAACAACTCGCTCTGCACAGTGCTCTTACAGCCTACCGGGAGCATCAGTTACAAAGGCCTGTGAAATGCAGTTTCTTTGCAGGCCTGATCTGGCTGAAGTGGAACTTCTGCTCTGCGTGCTCTACATTGCCCTAGAGCTGAAAGTCACAACGTGCAGGCTTCTTTCCAAAGGGCGAGTTGGGCCCCAAAGCATCTTGCTTCCAGCTCTTTGGGAAGCTAAGAAACAACTCGCTCTGCACAGTGCTCTTACTGCCTACCGGGAGCATCAGCTACAAAGGCCTGTGAAACGCAGTTTCTTTGCAGGCCTGATCTGGCTGAAGTAGAACTTCTGCTCTGGGTGTGCTACATTGGCCTAGAGCTGAAAGGCACAACGTGCAGGCTTCTTTCCAAAGGGCGAGTTGGGCCCCAAAGAATCTTGCTTCCAGCTCTTTGGGAAGCTAAGAAACAACTCGCTCTGCACAGTGCTCTTACACCCTAACGGGAACATCGCTTACAAAGGCCTGTGAAACGCAGTTTCTTTGCAGGCCTGATCTGGCTGATGTAGAACTTCTGCTCTGGGTGTGCTACATTGGCCTAGAGCTGAAAGGCACAACGTGCAGGCTTCTTTCCAAAGGGCGAGTTGGGCCCCAAAGCATCTTGCTTCCAGCTCTTTGGGCTAGCCATGAAACAACTCGCTCTGCAGAGTGCTCTTACAGCCTACCGGGAGCATCACTACAAAGGCCTGTGAAATGCAGTTTCTTTGCAGGCCTGATCTGGCTGAAGTAGAACTTCTGCTCTGGGTGTGCTACATTGCCCTAGAGCTGAAAGGAACAACGTGCAGGCTTCTTTCCAAAGGGCGAGTTGGGCCGCAAAGCATCTTGCTTCCAGCTCTTTGGGAAGCTGAGAAACAACTCGCTCTGCACAGTGCTCTCACAGCCTACCGGGAACATCTCTTACAAAGGCCTGTGAAACGCAGTTTGTTTGCAGGCCTGATCTGGCTGAAGTGGAACTTCTGCTCTGGGTGTGCTACATTGCCCTAGAGCTGAAAGGCACAACGTGCAGGCTTCTGTGCAAAAGGCGAGTTGGGCCCCAAAGCATCTTGCTTCCAGCTCTTTGGGCAGCTAAGAAACCACTCGCTCTGCACAGTGCTGTTACTGCCTACAGGGAACATCTCTTACAAAGGCCTGTGAAACGCAGTTTCTTTGCAGGCCTGATATGGCTGAAGTAGAACTTCTGCTCTGGGTGTGCTACATTGGCCTAGAGCTGAAAGGCACAACGTGCAGGCTTCTTTGCAAAGGGCGAGTTGGGCCCCAAAGCATCTTGCTTCCAGCTCTTTGGGAAGCTAAGAAACAACTCGCTCTGCACAGTGCTCTTACAGCCTACCGGGAACATCTCTTACAAAGGCCTGTGAAACGCAGTTTCTTTGCAGGCCTGATCTGGCTGAAGTGGAACTTCTGCTCTGGGTGTGCTACATTGCCCTAGAGCTGAAAGGCACAACGTGCAGGCTTCTTTCCAAAGGGCGAGTTGGGCCCCAAAGCATCTTGCTTCCAGCTCTTTGGGAAGCTAAGAAACAACTCGCTCTGCACAGTGCTCTTAGAGCCTACCGGGAGCATCAGTTACAAAGGCCTGTGAAATGCAGTTTCTTTGCAGGCCTAATCTGGCTGAACCAGAACTTCTGCTCTGGCTGTGCTACATTTCCCTAGAGCTGAAAGGCACAACGTGCAGGCTTCTTTCCAAAGGGCGAGTTGGGCCCCAAAGCATCTTGCTTCCAGCTCTTTGGGAAGCTAAGAAACAACTCGCTCTGCACAGTGCTTTTACAGCCTACCGGGAACATCTCTTACAAAGGCATCTCAAACGCAGTTTCTTTGCAGGCCTGATCTGGCTGAAGTAGAACTTCTGCTTTGTGTGTGCTACATTGGCCTAGAGCTGAAAGGCACAACGTGCAGGCTTCTTTCCAAAGGGCGAGTTGGGCCCCAAAGCATCTTGCTTCCAGCTCTTTGGGAAGCTAAGAAACAACTCGCTCTGCACAGTGCTCTTACAGCCTACCGGGAACATCTCTTACAAAGGCCTGTGAAACGCACTTTCTTTGCAGGCCTGATCTGGCTGAACTAGAACTTCTGCTCTGCGTGTGCTACATTGCCATAGAGCTGAAAGGCACAACGTGCAGACTTCTTTGCAAAGGGCGAGTTGGGAGGCAAAGCATCTTGCTTCCAGCTCTTTGGGAAGCTAAGAAACAACTCGCTCTGCACAGTGCTCTTACAGCCTACCGGGAACATCTCTTACAAAGGCCTGTGAAACGCAGTTTCTTTGCAGGCCTGATCTCGCTGAAGTAGAACTTCTGCTCTGGGTGTGCTACATTGGCCTAGAGCTGAAAGGCACAACGTGCAGGCTTCTTTAGAAAGGGCGAGTTGGGCCCCAAAGCATCTTGCTTCCAGCTCTTTGGGCTAGCTATGAAACAACTCGCTCTGCACAGTGGTATAACAGCCTACAGGGAACATCTCTTACAAAGGCCTGTGAAACGAAGTTTCTTTGCAGGCCTGATCTGGCTGAAGTAGAACTTCTGCTCTGGGTGTGCTACATTGGCCTAGAGCTGAAAGGCACAACGTGCAGGCTTCTTTCCAAAGGGCGAGTTGGGCCCCAAAGCTTCTTGCTTCCAGATCTTTGGGAAGCTAAGAAACAACTCGCTCTGCACAGTGCTCTTACAGCCTACCGGGAACATCTCTTACAAAGGCCTGTGAAACGCAGTTTCTTTGCAGGCCTGATCTGGATGAAGTGGAACTTCTGCTCTGGGTGTGCTCCATTGCCCTAGAGCTGAAAGGCACAACGTGCAGGCTTCTTTCCAAAGGGCGAGTTGGGCCCCAAAGCGTCTTGCTTCCAGCTCTTTGGGAAGCTAAGAAACAACTCGCTCTGCACAGTGCTCTTACTGCCTACCGGGAATATCTCTTACAAAGGCCTGTGAAACGCAGTTTCTTTGCAGGCCTGATTGGGCTGAAGTAGAACTTCTGCTCTGGGTGTGCTACATTGCCCTAGAGCTGAAAGGCACAACGTGCAGGCTTCTTTGCAAAGGGCGAGTTGGGCCCCAAAGCATCTTGCTTCCAGCTCTTTGGGAAGCTAAGAAACAAGTCGCTCTGCACAGTGCTCTTACAGCCTACCGGGAACATCTCTTACAAAGGCCTGTGAAACGCAGTTTCTTTGCAGGCCTGATCTGGCTGAACTAGAACTTCTGCTCTGGGTGTGCTACATTGCCCTAGAGCTGAAAGGCACAACGTGCAGGCTTCTTTGAAAAGGGCGAGTTGGGCCGCAAAGCATCTTGCTTCTAGCTCCTTGGGAAGCTAAGAAACAAGTCGCTCTGCACAGTGCTCTTACAGCCTACCGGAAACATCTCTTACAAAGGCCTGTGAAACGCAGTTTCTTTGCAGGCCTGATGTGGCTGAAGTAGAACTTCTGCTCTGGGTGTGCTACATTGGCCTAGAGCTGAAAGGCACAACGTGCAGGCTTCTTTCCAAAGGGCGAGTTGGGCCCCAAAGCATCTTGCTTCCAGCTCTTTGGGAAGCTAAGAAACAACTCGCTCTGCACAGTGCTCTTACAGCCTACCGGGAACATCTCTTACAAAGGCCTGTGAAACGCAGTTTCTTTGCAGGCCTCATCTGGCTGAAGTAGAACTTCTGCTCTGGGTGTGCTTCATGGCCCTAGAGCTGAAAGGCACAATGTGCAGGCTTCTTTGCAAAAGGCGAGTTGGGCCCCAAAGCATCTTGCTTCCAGCTCTTTGGGCTAGCTATGAAACAACTCGCTCTGCACAGTGCTCTTACAGCCTACCGGAACCATCACTAACAAAGGCCTGTGAAATGCAGTTTCTTTGCAGGCCTGATCTGGCTGAACTAGAACTTCTGCTCTGGGTGTGCTACATGGCGCTAGAGCTGAAAGGCACAACGTGCAGGCTTCGTTCCAAAGGGCGATTTGGGCCCAAAGCATCTTGCTTCCAGCTCTTTGAGAAGCTAAGAAACAACTCGCTCTGCACAGTGCTCTTACAGCCTACCGGGAACATCTCTTACAAAGGCCTGTGAAACGCAGTTTCTTTGCAGGCCTGATCTGGCTGCAGTGGAACTTCTGCTCTGGGTGCTCTACATTGCCCTAGAGCTGAAAGGCACAACGTGCAGGCTTCTTTCCAAAGGGCGAGTTGGGCCCCAAAGCATCTTGCTTCCAGCTCTTTGGGAAGCTAAGAAACAACTCGCTCTGCACAGTGCTCTTACAGCCTACCGGGAACATCTCTTACAAAGGCCTGTGAAACGCATTTTTTTTGCAGGCCTGATCTGGCTGATGTAGAACTTCTGCTCTGGGTGTGCTACATTTCCCTAGAGCTGAAGGGCACAACGTGCAGGCTTCTTTCCAAAGGGCGAGTTGGGCCCCAAAGCATCTTGCTTCCAGCTCTTTGGGCTAGCTATGTAACAACTCGCTCTGCACAGTGCTCTTACAGCCTACCGGGAACATCTCTTACAAAGGCCTGTGAAACGAAGTTTCTTTGCAGGCCTGATCTGGCTGAAGTAGAACTTCTGCTCTGGGTGTGCTACATTGGCCTAGAGCTGAAAGGCACAACGTGCAGGCTTCTTTCCAAAGGGCGAGTTGGGCCCCAAAGCTTCTTGCTTCCAGCTCTTTGGGAAGCTAAGAAACAACTCGCTCTGCACAGTGCTCTTACAGCCTACCGGGAACATCTCTTACAAAGGCCTGTGAAACGCAGTTTGTTTGCAGGCCTGATCTGGCTGAAGTGGAACTTCTGATCTGGGTGTGCTACATTGGCCTAGAGCTGAAAGGCACAACGTGCAGGCTTCTTTCCAAAGGGCGAGTTGGGCCCCAAAGCATCTTGCTTCCAGCTCCTTGGGAAGCTAAGAAACAACACGCTCTGCACAGTGCTCTTAGAGCCTACCGGGAACATCTATTACAAAGGCCTGTGAAACGCAGTTTCTTTGCAGGCCTGATCTGGCTGAAGTGGAACTTCTGCTCTGGGTGTGCTACATTGCCCTAGAGCTGAAAGGCACAACGTGCAGGCTTCTTTCCAAAGGGCGAGTTGGGCCCCAAAGCATCTTGCTTCCAGCTCTTTGGGAAGCTAAGAAACAACTCGCTCTGCACAGTGCTCTTACAGCCTACCGGGAAAATCTCTTACAAAGGCCTGTGAAACGCAGTTTCTTTGCAGGCCTGATCTGGCTGAAGTAGAACTTCTGCTCTGGGTGTGCTACATTGGCCTAGAGCTGAAAGGCACAACGTGCAGGCTTCTTTCCAAAGGGCGAGTTGGGCCCCAAAGCATCTTGCTTCCAGCTCTTTGGGAAGCTAAGAAACAATTCGCTCTGCACAGTGCTCTTACAGCCTAGTGGGAACATCTCTTACAAAGGCCTGTGAAACGCAGTTTCTTTGCAGGCCTGATCTGGCTAAACTAGAACTTCTGCTCTGGGTGTGCTACATTGGCCTAGAGCTGAAAGGCACAACGTGCAGGCTTCTTTGCACAGGGCGAGTTGGGCCGCAAAGCATCTTGCTTCCAGCTCCTTGGGAAGCTAAGAAACAACTCGCTCTGCACAGTGCTCTTACAGCCTACGGGGAACATCTCTTACAAAGGCCTGTGAAACGCAGTTTCTTTGCAGGCCTGATCTTGCTGAAGTAGAACTTCTGCTCTGGGTGTGCTACATTGGCCTAGAACTGAAAGGCACAACGTGCAGGCTTCTTTCCAAAGGGCAAGTTGGGCCCCAAAGCATCTTGCTTCCAGCTCTTTGGGAAGCTAAGAAACAACTCGCTCTGCACAGTGCTCTTACAGCGAACCGGGAACATCTCTTCCAAAGGCCTGTGAAACGCAGTTTCTTTGCAGGCCTTATCTGGCTGAAGTAGAACTTCTGCTCTGGGTGTGCTACATGGCCCTAGAGCTGAAAGGCACAATGTGCAGGATTCTTTCCAAAAGGCGAGTTGGGCCCCAAAGCATCTTGCTTCCAGCTCTTTGGGCTAGCTATGAAGCAACTCGCTCTGCACAGTGCTCTTACAGCCTACCGGGACCATCACTTACAAAGGCCTGTGAAATGCAGTTTCTTTGCAGGCCTGATCATGCTGAACTAGAACTTCTGCTCTGGGTGTGCTACATTGCCCTAGAGATGAAGGGCACAACGTGCAGGCCTGTTTCCAAAGAGCGAGTTGGGCTCCAAAGCATCTTGCTTCCAGCTCTTTGGGAAGCTAAGAAACAACTCGCTCTGCACAGTGCTTTTACAGCCTACCGGGAACAACTCTTACAAAGGCATATCAAACGCAGTTTCTTTGCAGGCCTGATCTGGCTCAAGTAGAACTTCTGCTCTGGGTGTGCTACATTGGCCTAGAGCTGAAAGGCACAACGTGCAGGCTTCTTTCCAAAGGGTGAGTTGGGCCCCAAAGCATCTTGCTTCCAGCTCTTTGGGAAGCTAAGAACAACTCGCTCTGCACAGTGCTCTTACAGCCTACCGGGAACATCTCTTACAAAGGCCTGTGAAACGCAGTTTCTTTGCAGGCCTGATCTGGCTGAAGTAGAACTTCTGCTCTGGGTGTGCTACATGGACCTAGAGCTGAAAGGCTCAACGTGCAGGCTTCTTTCCAAAGGGCGAGTTGGGCCCCAAAGCATCTTGCTTCCAGCTCTTTGGGAAGCTAAGAAACAACTCGCTGTGCGCAGTGCTCTTACAGCCTACCGTGAGCATCTCTTACAAAGGCCTGTGAAACGCAGTTTCTTTGCAGGCCTGATCTGGCTGCAGTGGAACTTCTGCTCTGGGTGCTCTACATTGCCCTAGAGCTGAAAGGCACAACGTGCATGCTTCTTTCCAAAGGGCGAGTTGGGCCCCAAAGCATCTTGCTTCCAGCTCTTTGGGAAGCTAAGAAACAACTCGCTCTGCACAGTGCTCTTACAGCCTACCGGGAACATCTCTTACAAAGGCCTGTGAAACGCATTTTTTTTGCAGGCCTGATCTGGCTGATGTAGAACTTCTGCTCTGGGTGTGCTACATTTCCCTAGAGCTGAAGGGCACAACGTGCAGGCTTCTTTCCAAAGGGCGAGTTGGGCCCCAAAGCATCTTGCTTCCAGCTCTTTGGGCTAGCTATGAAACAACTCGCTCTGCACAGTGCTCTTACAGCCTACCGGGAGCATCACTACAAAGGCCTGTGAAATGCAGTTTCTTTGCAGGCCTGATCTGGCTGAAGTAGAACTTCTGCTCTGGGTGTGCTACGTTGCCCTAGAGCTGAAAGGAACAACGTGCAGGCTTCTTTCCAAAGGGCGAGTTGGGCCGGAAAGCATCTTGCTTCCAGCTCTTTGGGAAGCTAAGAAACAACTCGCTCTGCACAGTGCTCTTACAGCCTACCGGGAACATCTCTTACAAAGGCCTGTGAAACTCAGTTTCTTGGCAGGCCTGATCTGGCTGATGTAGAACTTCTGCTCTGGGTGTGCTACATTGGCCTAGAGCTGAAAGGCACAACGTGCAGGCTTCTTTCCAAAGGGCGAGTTGGGCCCCAAAGCATCTTGCTTCCAGCTCTTTGGGCTAGCTATGTAACAACTCGCTCTGCACAGTGCTCTTACAGCCTACCGGGAACATCTCTTACAAAGGCCTGTGAAACGAAGTTTCTTTGCAGGCCTGATCTGGCTGAAGTAGAACTTCTGCTCTGGGTGTGCTACATTGGCCTAGAGCTGAAAGGCACAACGTGCAGGCTTCTTTCCAAAGGGCGAGTTGGGCCCCAAAGCTTCTTGCTTCCAGTTCTTGGGAAGCTAAGAAACAACTCGCTCTGCACAGTGCTCTTACAGCCTACCGGGAACATCTCTTACAAAGGCCTGTGAAACGCAGTTTGTTTGCAGGCCTGATCTGGCTGAAGTGGAACTTCTGCTCTGGGTGTGCTACATTGGCCTAGAGCTGAAAGGCACAACGTGCAGGCTTCTTTCCAAAGGGCGAGTTGGGCCCCAAAGCATCTTGCTTCCAGCTCCTTGGGAAGCTAAGAAACAACACGCTCTGCTCAGTGCTCTTAGAGCCTACCGGGAACATCTATTACAAAGGCCTGTGAAACGCAGTTTCTTTGCAGGCCTGATCTGGCTGAAGTGGAACTTCTGCTCTGGGTGTGCTACATTGCCCTAGAGCTGAAAGGCACAACGTGCAGGCTTCTTTGCAAAGGGCGAGTTGGGCCCCAAAGCATCTTGCTTCCAGCTCTTTGGGAAGCTAAGAAACAACTCGCTCTGCACAGTGCTCTTACAGCCTACCGGGAAAATCTCTTACAAAGGCCTGTGAAACGCAGTTTCTTTGCAGGCCTGATCTGGCTGAAGTAGAACTTCTGCTCTGGGTGTGCTACATTAGCCTAGAGCTGAAAGGCACAACGTGCAGGCTTCTTTCCAAAGGGCGAGTTGGGCCCCAAAGCATCTTGCTTCCAGCTCTTTGGGAAGCTAAGAAACAATTCGCTCAGCACAGTGCTCTTACAGCCTAGTGGGAACATCTCTTACAAAGGCCTGTGAAACGCTGTTTCTTTGCAGGCCTGATCTGGCTGAAGTAGAACTTCTGCTCTGGGTGTGCTACATTGGCCTAGAGCTGAAAGGCACAACGTGCAGGCTTCTTTGCACAGGGCGAGTTGGGCCGCAAAGCATCTTGCTTCCAGCTCCTTGGGAAGCTAAGAAACAACTCGCTCTGCACAGTGCTCTTACAGCCTACGGGGAACATCTCTTACAAAGGCCTGTGAAACGCAGTTTCTTTGCAGGCCTGATCTTGCTGAAGTAGAACTTCTGCTCTGGGTGTGCTACATTGGCCTAGAACTGAAAGGCACAACGTGCAGGCTTCTTTCCAAAGGGCAAGTTGGGCCCCAAAGCATCTTGCTTCCAGCTCTTTGGGAAGCTAAGAAACAACTCGCTCTGCACAGTGCTCTTACAGCGAACCGGGAACATCTCTTCCAAAGGCCTGTGAAACGCAGTTTCTTTGCAGGCCTGATCTGGCTGAAGTAGAACTTCTGCTCTGGGTGTGCTACATGGCCCTAGAGCTGAAAGGCACAATGTGCAGGATTCTTTCCAAAAGGCGAGTTGGGCCCCAAAGCATCTTGCTTCCAGCTCTTTGGGCTAGCTATGAAGCAACTCGCTCTGCACAGTGCTCTTACAGCCTACCGGGACCATCACTTACAAAGGCCTGTGAAATGCAGTTTCTTTGCAGGCCTGATCATGCTGAACTAGAACTTCTGCTCTGGGTGTGCTACATTGCCCTAGAGCTGAAGGGCACAACGTGCAGGCCTGTTTCCAAAGAGCGAGTTGGGCTCCAAAGCATCTTGCTTCCAGCTCTTTGGGAAGCTAAGAAACAACTCGCTCTGCACAGTGCTCTTACAGCCTACCGGGAACATCTCTTACAAAGGCCTGTGAAACGCAGTTTCTTTGCAGGCCTGGTCTGGCTGAAGTAGAACTTCTGCTCTGGGTGTGCTACATTGGCCTAGAGCTGAAAGGCACAACGTGCAGGCTTCTTTCCAAAGGGTGAGTTGGGCCCCAAAGCATCTTGCTTCCAGCTCTTTGGGAAGCTAAGAACAAGTCGCTCTGCACAGTGCTCTTACAGCCTACCGGGAACATCTCTTACAAAGGCCTGTGAAACGCAGTTTCTTTGCAGGCCTGATCTGGCTGAAGTAGAACTTCTGCTCTGGGTGTGCTACATGGACCTCGAGCTGAAAGGCTCAACGTGCAGGCTTCTTTCCAAAGGGCGAGTTGGGCCCCAAAGCATCTTGCTTCCAGCTCTTTGGGAAGCTAAGAAACAACTCGCTCTGCACAGTGCTCTTACAGCCTACCGTGAGCATCTCTTACAAAGGCCTGTGAAACGCAGTTTCTTTGCAGGCCTGATCTGGCTGAACTAGAACTTCTGCTCTGGGTGTGCCACATTGCCCTAGAGCTCAAAGGCACAACGTGCAGGCTTCTTTCCAAAGGGCGAGTAGGGCCCCAAAGTATCTTGCTTCCAGCTCTTTGGAAAGCTAAGGAACAACTCGCTCTGCACAGTGCTCTTACAGCCTACCGGGAACATCTCTTACAAAGGCCTGTGAAACGCAGTTTCTTTGCAGGCCTGATCTGGCTGAACTAGAACTTCTGCTCTGGGTGTGCTACATTGCCCTAGAGCTGAAAGGCACAACGTGCAGGCTTCTTTCCAAAGGGCGAGTTGGGCCCCAAAGCATCTTGCTTCCAGCTCTTTGGGAAGCTAAGAAACAACTCGCTCTGCACAGTGCTGTTACAGCCTACCGGGAACATCTCTTACAAAGGCCTCTCAAACGCAGTTTCTTTGCCGGCCTGATCTGGCTGAAGTAGAACTTCTGCTCTGTGTGTGCTACATTGGCCTAGAGCTGAAAGGCTCAACGTGCAGGCTTCTTTCCAAAGGGCGAGTTGGGCCCCAAAGCATCTTGCTTCCAGCTCTTTGGGAAGCTAAGAAACAACTCACTCTGCACAGTGTTCTTACAGCCTACCGGGAACATCTCTTACAAAGGCCTGTGAAACGCAGTTTCTTTGTAGGCCTGATCTGGCTGAACTAGAACTTCTGCTCTGGGTGTGCTACATTGCCCTAGAGCTGAAAGGCACAGCTTGCAGGCTTCTTTGCAAAGGGCGAGTTGGGCCGCAAAGCATCTTGCATCCAGCTCTTTGGGAAGCTAAGAAACAACTCGCTCTGCACAGTGCTCTTACAGCCTACCGGGAACATCTCTTGCAAAGGCCTGTGAAACGCAGTTTCTTTGCAGGCCTGATCTGGCTGAAGTAGAACTTCTGCTCTGGGTGTGCTACATGGACCTAGAGCTGAAAGGCTCAACGTGCAGGCTTCTTTCCAAAGGGCGAGTTGGGCCCCAAAGCATCTTGCTTCCAGCTCTTTGGGAAGCTAAGAAACAACTCGCTCTGCACAGTGCTCTTACAGCCTACCGTGAGCATCTCTTACAAAGGCCTGTGAAACGCAGTTTCTTTGCAGGCCTGAGCTGGCTGAAGTAGAACTTCTGCTCTGCGTGTGCCACATTGCCCTAGAGCTGAAAGGCACAACGTGCAGGCTTCTTTCCAAAGGGCGAGTAGGGCCCCAAAGTATCTTTCTTCCAGCTCTTTGGAAAGCTAAGAAACAACTCGCTCTGCACAGTGCTCTTACAGCCTACCGGGAACATCTCTTACAAAGGCCTGTGAAACGCAGTTTCTGTGCAGGCCTGATCTGGCTGAAGTAGACCTTCTGCTCTGGGTGTGCTACGTGGCCCTAGAGCTGAAAGGCACAACGTGCAGGCTTCTCTCCAAAGGGCGAGTTGGGCTCCAAAGCATCTTGCTTCCAGCTCTTTGGGAAGCTAAGAAACAACTCGCTCTGCACAGTGCTTTTACAGCCTACCGGGAACAACTCTTACAAAGGCATCTCAAACGCAGTTTCTTTGCAGGCCTGATCTGGCTGAAGTAGAACTTCTGCTCTGGGTGTGCTACATTGGCCTAGAGCTGAAAGGCACAACGTGCAGGCTTCTTTCCAAAGGGCGAGTTGGGCCCCAAAGCATCTTGCTTCCAGCTCTTTGGGAAGCTAAGAAACAACTCGCTCTGCACAGTGCTCTTACAGCCTACCGGGAACATCTCTTACAAAGGCCTGTGAAACGCAGTTTCTTTGCAGGCCTGATCTGGCTGAACTAGAACTTCTGCTCTGCGTGTGCTACATTGCCCTAGAGCTTAAAGGCACAACGTGCAGGCTTCTTTGCAAAGGGCGAGTTGGGCCGCAAAGCATCTTGCTTTCAGCTCCTTGGGAAGCTAAGAAACAACTCGCTCTGCACAGTGCTCTTACAGCCTACGGGGAACATCTCTTACAAAGGCCTGTGAAACGCAGTTTCTTTGCAGGCCTGATCTGGCTGAAGTAGAACTTCTGATCTGGGTGTGCTACATTGCCCTAGAGCTGAAAGGCACAACGTGCAGGCTTCTTTCCAAAGGGCGAGTTGGGCCCAAAAGCATCTTGCTTCCAGCTCTTTGGGAAGCTAAGAAACAACTCGCTCTGCACAGTGCTGTTACAGCCTACCGGGAACATCTCTTACAAGGCATCTCAAACGCAGTTTCTTTGCAGGCCTGATCTGGCTGAAGTAGAACTTCTGCTCTGTGTGTGCTACATTGGCCTAGAGCTGAAAGGCACAACGTGCAGGCTTCTTTGCAAAGGGCGAGTTGGGCCCCAAAGCATCTTGCTTCCAGCTCTTTGGGAAGCTAAGAAACAACTCGCTCTGCACAGTGCTCTTACAGCCTACCGGGAACATCTCTTACAAAGGCCTGTGAAACGCAGTTTCTTTGCAGGCCTGATCTGGCTGAACTAGAACTTCTGCTCTGCATGTGCTACATTGCCCTAGAGCTGAAAGGCACAACGTGCAGGCTTCTTTGCAAAGGGCGAGTTGGGCCCCAAAGCATCTTGCTTCCAGCTCTTTGGGAAGCTAAGAAACAACTCGCTCTGCACAGTGCTCTTACAGCCTACTGGGAACATCTCTTACAAAGGCCTGTGAAACGCAGTTTCTTTGCAGGCCTGATCTGGCTGAAGTAGAACTTCTGCTCTGGGTGTGCTACATTGGCCTAGAGCTGAAAGGCACAACGTGCAGGCTTCTTTCCAAAGGGCGAGTTGGGCCCCAAAGCATCTTGCTTCCAGCTCTTTGGGAAGCTAAGAAACAACTCGCTCTGCACAGTGCTCTTACAGCCTACCGGGAACATCTCTTACAAAGGCCTGTGAAACGCAGTTTCTTTGCAGGCCTGATCTGGCTGAACTAGAACTTCTGCTCTGCGTGTGCTACATTGCCCTAGAGCTGAAAGGCACAACGTGCAGGCTTCTTTGCAAAGGCCGAGTTGGGCCGCAAAGCATCTTGCTTCCAGCTCCTTGGGAAGCTAAGAAACATGTCGCTCTGCACAGTTCTCTTACAGCCTACGGGGAACATCTCTTACAAAGGTCTGTAAAACGCAGTTTCTTTGCAGGCCTGATCTGGCTGAAGTAGAACTTCTGCTCTGGGTGGGCTACATTGGCCTAGAGCTGAAAGGCACAACGTGCAGGCTTCTTTCCAAAGGGCGAGTTGGGCCCCAAAGCATCTTGCTTCCAGCTCTTTGGGAAGCTAAGAAACAACTCGCTCTGCACAGTGCTCTTACAGCCTACCGGGAACATCTCTTACAAAGGCCTGTGAAACGCAGTTTCTTTGCAGGCCTGATCTGGCTGAAGTAGAACTTCTGCTCTGGGTGTGCTACATGGCCCTAGAGCTGAAAGGCACAATGTGCAGGCTTCTTTGCAAAAGGCGAGTTGGGCCCCAAAGCATCTTGCTTCCAGCTCTTTGGGCTAGCTATGAAACAACTCGCTCTGCACAGTGCTCTTACAGCCTACCGGAACCATCACTTACAAAGGCCTGTGAAATGCAGTTTCTTTGCAGGCCTGATCACGCTGAACTAGAACTTCTGCTCTTGGTGTGCTACATTGCCCTAGAGATGAAGGGCACAACGTGCAGGCCTGTTTCCAAAGGGCGGGTTGGGCCCCAAAGCATCTTGCTTCCATCTCTTTGGGAAGATAAGAAACAACTCGCTCTGCACAGTGCTCTTACAGCCTACCGGGAGCATCAGCTACAAAGGCCTGTGAAACGCAGTTTCTTTGCAGGCCTGACATGGCTGAAGTAGAACTTCTGCTCTGGGTGTTCTACATTGGCCCTGAGCTGAAAGGCACAACGTGCAGGCTTCTTTCCATAGGGCGAGTTGGGCCCCAAAGCATCTTGCTTCCAGCTCTTTGGGAAGCTAAGAAACAAGTCGCTCTGCACAGTGCTCTTACAGCCTACCGGGAACATCTCTTACAAAGGCCTGTGAAAGGCAGTTTCTTTGCAGGCCTGATCTGGCTGAAGTAGAACTTCTGCTCTGTGTGTGCTACATTGGCCTAGAGCTGAAAGGCACAACGTGCTGGCTTCTTTCCAAAGGGCGAGTTGGGCCCCAAAGCATCTTGCTTCCAGCTCTTTGGGAAGCTAAGAAACAACTCGCTCTGCACAGTGCTCTTACAGCCTACCGGGAACATCTCTTACAAAGGCCTGTGAAACGCAGTTTCTTTGCAGGCCTGATCTGGCTGAACTAGAACTTCTGCTCTTCGTGTGCTACATTGCCCTAGAGCTGAAAGGCACAGCGTGCAGGCTTCTTTGCAAAGGGCGAGTTGGGCCGCAAAGCATCTTGCTTCCAGCTCCTTGGGAAGCTAAGAAACAACTCGCTCTGCACAGTGCTCTTACAGCCTACCGGGAACATCTCTTGCAAAGGCCTGTGAAACGCAGTTTCTTTGCAGGCCTCATCTGGCTGAAGTAGAACTTCTGCTCTGGGTGTGCTACATTGGCCTAGAGCTGAAAGGCACAACGTGCAGGCTTCTTTCCAAAGGGCGAGTTGGGCCCAAAGCATCTTGCTTCCAGCTCTTTGGGCTAGCTATGAAACAACTCGCTCTGCACAGTGCTCTTACAGCCTACCGGGAACATCTCTTACAAAGGCCTGTGAAACGCAGTTTCTTTGCAGGCCTGATCTGGCTGAAGTAGAACTTCTGCTCTGGGTGTGCTACATGGCCCTAGAGCTGAAAGGCACAACGTGCAGGCTTCTTTGCAAAGGGCGAGTTGGGCCCCAAAGCATCTTGCTTCCAGCTCTTTGGGCTAGCTATGAAACAACTCGCTCTGCACAGTGCTCTTACAGCCTAACGGGAGCATCAGTTACAAAGGCCTGTGAAATGCAGTTTCTTTGCAGGCCTGATCTGGCTGAACTAGAACTTCTGCTCTGGGTGTGCTACATGGCCCTAGAGGTGAAAGGCACAATGTGCAGGCTTCTTTCCAAAGGGCGAGTTGGGCCCCAAAGCATCTTGCTTTCAGCTCTTTGGGAAGCTAAGAAACAACTCACTCTGCACAGTGCTCTTACAGCCTACCGGGAACATCTCTTACAAAGGCCTGTGAAACGCAGTTTCTTTGCAGGCCTGATCTGGCTGAAGTGGAACTTCTGCTCTGGGTGCTCTACATTGCCCTAGAGCTGAAAGGCACAACGTGCGGGCTTCTTTCCAAAGGGCGAGATGGGCCCCAAAGCATCTTGCTTCCAGCTCTTTGGGAAGCTAAGAAACAACTCGCTCTGCACAGTGCTCTTACAGCCTACCGGGAACATCTCTTGCAAAGGCCTGTGAAACGCAGTTTCTTTGCAGGCCTGATCTGGCTGAAGTAGAACTTCTGCTCTGCGTGTGCTACATTGGCCTAGAGCTGAAAGGCACAACGTGCAGGCTTCTTTCCAAAGGGCGAGTTGGGCCCCAAAGCGTCTTGCTTCCAGCTCTTTGGGAAGCTAAGAAAAAACTCGCTCTGCACAGTGCTCTTACAGCCTACCGGGAACATCTCTTACAAAGGCCTGTGAAACGCAGTTTCTTTGCAGGCCTGATCTGGCTGAAGTAGAACTTCTGCTCTGGGTGTGCTACATTGGCCTAGAGCTGAAAGGCACAACGAGCAGGCTTCTTTCCAAAGGGCGAGTTGGGCCCCAAAGCATCTTGCTTCCAGCTCTTTGGGAAGCTAAGAAACAACTCGCTCTGCACAGTGCTCTTACAGCCTACCGGGAACATCTCTTGCAAAGGCCTGTGAAACGCAGTTTCTTTGCAGGCCTGGTCTGGCTGAAGTAGAACTTCTGCTCTGGGTGTGCTACATTGGCCTAGAGCTGAAAGGCACAACGTGCAGGCTTCTTTCCAAAGGGTGAGTTGGGCCCCAAAGCATCTTGCTTCCAGCTCTTTGGGAAGCTAAGAACAACTCGCTCTGCACAGTGCTCTTACAGCCTACCGGGAACATCTCTTACAAAGGCCTGTGAAATGCAGTTTCTTTGCAGGCCTGATCTGGCTGAAGTAGAACTTCTGCTCTGGGTGTGCTACATGGACCTAGAGCTGAAAGGCTCAACGTGCAGGCTTCTTTCCAAAGGGCGAGTTGGGCCCCAAAGCATCTTGCTTCCAGCTCTTTGGGAAGCTAAGAAACAACTCGCTCTGCACAGTGCTCTTACAGCCTACCGGGAACATCTCTTACAAAGGCCTGTGAAACGCAGTTTCTTTGCAGGCCTGATCTGGCTGAACCAGAACTTCTGCTCTGGGTGTGATACATTTCCCTAGAGCTGAAAGGCACAATGTGCAGGCTTCTTTCCAAAGGGGGAGTTGGGCCCCAAAGCATCTTGCTTCCAGCTCTTTGGGAAGCTAAGAAACAACTCGCTCTGCACAGTGCTTTTACAGCCTACCGGGAACATCTCTTACAAAGGCATCTCAAACGCAATTTCTTTGCAGGCCTGATCTGGCTGAAGTAGAACTTCTGCTCTGGGTGTGCTACATTGGCCTAGAGCTGAAAGGCACAACGTGCAGGCTTCTTTCCAAAGGGCGAGTTGGGCCCCAAAGCATCTTGCTTCCAGCTCTTTGGGAAGCTAAGAAACAACTCGCTCTGCACAGTGCTCTTACAGCCTACCGGGAACATCTCTTACAAAGGCCTGTGAAACGCAGTTTCTTTGCAGGCCTGATCTGGCTGAACTAGAACTTCTGCTCTGCGTGTGCTACATTGCCCTAGAGCTGAAAGGCACAACGTGCAGGCTTCTTTGCAAAGGGCGAGTTGGGCCCCAAAGCATCTTGCTTCCAGCTCCTTGGGAAGCTAAGAAACAACTCGCTCTGCACAGTGCTCTTACAGCCTACCGGGAACATCTCTTACAAAGGCCTGTGAAACGCAGTTTCTTTGCAGGCCTGATCTCGCTGAAGTTGAACTTCTGCTCTGGGTGCGCTACATTGGCCTAGAGCTGAAAGGCACAACCTGCAGGCTTCTTTCCAAAGGGCGAGTTGGGCCCCAAAGCATCTTGCTTCCAGCTCTTTGGGAAGCTAAGAAACAACTCGCTCTGCACAGTGCTCTTACAGCCTACCGGGAACATCTCTTACAAAGGCCTGTGAAACGCAGTTTCTTTGCAGGCCTGATCTGGCTGAAGTAGAACTTCTGCTCTGGGTGTGCTACATGGCCCTAGAGCTGAAAGGCACAACGTGCAGGCTTCTTTCCAAAGAACGAGTTGGGCCCCAAAGCATCTTGCTTCCAGCTCTTTGGGCTAGCTATGAAGGAACTCGCTCTGCACAGTGCTCTTACAGCCTACCGGGACCATCACTTACAAAGGCCTGTGAAATGCAGTTTCTTTGCAGGCCTGATCATGCTGAACTAGAACTTCTGCTCTGGGTGTGCTACATTGCCCTAGAGCTGAAGGGCACAACGTGCAGGCCTGTTTCCAAAGAGCGAGTTGGGCTCCAAAGCATCTTGCTTCCAGCTCTTTGGGAAGCTAAGAAACAAGTCGCTCTGCACAGTGCTCTTACAGCCTACCGGGAACATCTCTTACAAAGGCCTGTGAAACGCAGTTTCTTTGCAGGCCTGATCTGGCTGAACTAGAACTTCTGCTCTGCGTGTGCTACATTGCCCTAGAGCTGAAAGGCACAACGTGCAGGCTTCTTTGCAAAGGGCGAGTTGGGCCGCAAAGCATCTTGCTTCCAGCTCCTTGGGAAGCTAAGAAACTACTCGCTCTGCACAGTGCTCTTACAGCCTACCGGGAACATCTCTTACAAAGGCCTGTGAAACGCAGTTTCTTTGCAGGCCTGATGTGGCTGAAGTAGAACTTCTGCTCTGGGTGTGCTACATTGCCCTAGAGCTGAAAGGGACAACGTGCAGGCTTCTTTCCAAAGGGCGAGTTGGGCCCCAAAGCATCTTGCTTCCAGCTCTTTGGGAAGCTAAGAAACAACTCGCTCTGCACAGTGCTCTTACAGCCTACCGGGAACATCTCTTACAAAGGCCTGTGAAACGCAGTTTCTTTGCAGGCCTGATCTGGCTGAAGTAGAACTTCTGCTCTGGGTGTGCTTCATGGCCCTAGAGCTGAAAGGCACAATGTGCAGGCTTCTTTGCAAAAGGCGAGTTGGGCCCCGAAGCATCTTGCTTCCAGCTCTTTGGGCTAGCTATGAAACAACTCGCTCCGCACAGTGCTCTTGCAGCCTACCGGAACCATCACTAACAAAGGCCTGAGAAATGCAGTTTCTTTGCAGGCCTGATCTGGCTGAAGTGGAACTTCTGCTCTGGGTGTGCTACATTGCCCTAGAGCTGAAGGGCACAACGTGCAGGCCTGTTTCCAAAGGGCGAGTTGGGCCCCAAAGCATCTTGCTTCCAGCTCTTTGGGCTAGCTATGAAACAACTCGCTCTGCACAGTGCTCTTACAGCCTACCGGGAGCATCAGTTACAAAGGCCTGTGAAATGCAGTGTCTTTGCAGGCCTGATCTGGCTGAAGTGGAACTTCTGCTCTGCGTGCTCTACATTGCCCTAGAGCTGAAAGGCACAACGTGCAGGCTTCTTTCCAAAGGGCGAGTTGGGCCCCAAAGCATCTTTCTTCCAGCTCTTTGGGAAGCTAAGAAACAACTCGCTCTGCACAGTGCTCTTACTGCCTACCGGGAGCATCTGCTACAAAGGCCTGTGAAACGCAGTTTCTTTGCAGGCCTGATCTGGCTGATGTAGAACTACTGCTCTGGGTGTGCTACATTGGCCTAGAGCTGAAAGGCACAACGTGCAGGCTTCTTTCCAAAGGGCGAGTTGGGCCCCAAAGCATCTTGCTTCCAGCTCTTTGGGCTAGCCATGAAACAACTCGCTCTGCAGAGTGCTCTTACAGCCTACCGGGAGCATCACTACAAAGGCCTGTGAAATGCAGTTTCTTTGCAGGCCTGATCTGGCTGAAGTAGAACTTCTGCTCTGGGTGTGCTACATTGCCCTAGAGCTGAAAGGAACAACGTGCAGGCTTCTTTCCAAAGGGCGAGTTGGGCCGCAAAGCATCTTGCTTCCAGCTCTTTGGGAAGCTGAGAAACAACTCGCTCTGCACAGTGCTCTCACAGCCTACCGGGAACATCTCTTACAAAGGCCTGTGAAACGCAGTTTGTTTGCAGGCCTGATCTGGCTGAAGTGGAACTTCTGCTCTGGGTGTGCTACATTGCCCTAGAGCTGAAAGGCACAACGTGCAGGCTTCTTTCCAAAGGGCGAGTTGGGCCCCAAAGCATCTTGCTTCCAGCTCCTTGGGAAGCTAAGAAACAACACGCTCTGCACAGTGCTCTTACAGCCTACCGGGAACATCTATTACAAAGGCCTGTGAAACGCAGTTTCTTTGCAGGCCTGATCTGGCTGAAGTGGAACTTCTGCTCTGGGTGTGCTACATTGCCCCAGAGCTGAAAGGCACAACGTGCAGGCTTCTTTCCAAAGGGCGAGTTGGGCCCCAAAGCATCTTGCTTCCAGCTCCTTGGGAAGCTAAGAAACAACTCGCTCTGCACAGTGCTCTTACAGCCTACCGGGAACATCTCTTACAAAGGCCTCTCAAACGCAGTTTCTTTGCAGGCCTGATCTGGCTGAAGTAGAACTTCTGCTGTGGGTGTGCTACATTGGCCTAGAGCTGAAAGGCACAACGTGCAGTCTTCTTTCCAAAGGGCGAGTTGGGCCCCAAAGCATCTTGCTTCCAGCTCTTTGGGAAGCTAAGAAACAACTCGCTCTGCACAGTGCTCTTACAGCCTACCGGGAGCATCAGTTACAAAGGCCTGTGAAATGCAGTTTCTTTGCAGGCCTAATCTGGCTGAACCAGAACTTCTGCTCTGGGTGTGCTACATTTCCCTAGAGCTGAAAGGCACAACGTTCAGTCTTCTTTCCAAAGGGCGAGTTGGGCCCCAAAGCATCTTGCTTCCAGCTCTTTGGGAAGCTAAGAAACAACTCGCTCTGCACAGTGCTTTTACAGCCTACCGGGAACATCTCTTACAAAGGCCTGTGAAACGCAGTTTCTTTGCAGGCCTGATCTGGCTGAACTAGAACTTCTGCTCTGGGTGTGCTACATTGGCCTAGAGCTGAAAGGCACAACGTGCAGGCTTCTTTCCAAAGGGCGAGTTGGGCCCCAAAGCATCTTGCTTCCAGCTCTTTGGGAAGCTAAGAAACAACTCGCTCTGCACAGTGCTCTTACTGCCTACCGGGAATATCTCTTACAAAGGCCTGTGAAACGCATTTTCTTTGCAGGCTTGATCTGGCTGAAGTAGAACTTCTGATCTGGGTGTGCTTCATTGCCCTAGAGCTGAAAGTCACAACGTGCAGGCTTCTTTGCAAAGGGCGAGTTGGGCCCCAAAGCATCTTGCTTCCAGCTCTTTGGGAAGCTAAGAAACAACTCGCTCTGCACAGTGCTCTTACAGCCTACCGGGAACATCTCTTACAAAGGCCTGTGAAACGCAGTTTCTTTGCAGGCCTGATCTGGCTGAAGTAGAACTTCTGCTCTGGGTGTGCTACATTGGCCTAGAGCTGAAAGGCACAACGTGCAGGCTTCTTTGCAAAGGGCGAGTTGGGCCCCAAAGCATCTTGCTTCCAGCTCTTTGGGAAGCTAAGAAACAACTCGCTCTGCACAGTTCTCTTACACCCTACCGGGAACATCGCTTACAAAGGCCTGTGAAACGCAGTTTCTTTGCAGGCCTGATCTGGCTGATGTAGAACTTCTGCTCTGGGTGTGCTACATTGGCCTAGAGCTGAAAGGCACAACGTGCAGGCTTCTTTCCAAAGGGCGAGTTGGGCCCCAAAGCATCTTGCTTCCAGCTCTTTGGGCTAGCCATGAAACAACTCGCTCTGCAGAGTGCTCTTACAGCCTACCGGGAGCATCACTACAAAGGCCTGTGAAATGCAGTTTCTTTGCAGGCCTGATCTGGCTGAAGTAGAACTTCTGCTCTGGGTGTGCTACATTGCCCTAGAGCTGAAAGGAACAACGTGCAGGCTTCTTTCCAAAGGGCGAGTTGGGCCGCAAAGCATCTTGCTTCCAGCTCATTGGGAAGCTGAGAAACAACTCGCTCTGCACAGTGCTCTTACAGCCTACCGGGAACATCTCTTACAAAGGCCTGTGAAACGCAGTTTCTTTGCAGGCCTGATCTGGCTGAAGTGGAACTTCTGCTCTGGGTGTGCTACATTGCCCTAGAGCTGAAAGGCACAACGTGCAGGCTTCTTTCCAAAGGGCGAGTTGGGCCCCAAAGCATCTTGCTTCCAGCTCTTTGGGCAGCTAAGAAACAACTCGCTCTGCACAGTGCTCTTACTGCCTACCGGGAACATCTCTTACAAAGGCCTGTGAAACGCAGTTTCTTTGCAGGCCTGATCTCGCTGAAGTAGAACTTCTGCTCTGGGTGTGCTACATTGGCCTAGAGCTCAAAGGCACAACGTGCAGGCTTCTTTGCAAAGGGCGAGTTGGGCCCCAAAGCATCTTGCTTCCAGCTCTTTGGGAAGCTAAGAAACAACTCGCTCTGCACAGTGCTCTTACAGCCTACCGGGAACATCTCTTACAAAGGCCTGTGAAACGCAGTTTCTTTGCAGGCCTGATCTGGCTGAAGTGGAACTTCTGCTCTGGGTGTGCTACATTGCCCTAGAGATGAAAGGCACAACGTGCAGGCTTCTTTCCAAAGGGCGAGTTGGGCCCCAAAGCATCTTGCTTCCAGCTCTTTGGGAAGCTAAGAAACAACTCGCTCTGCACAGTGCTCTTACAGCCTACCGGGAGCATCAGTTACAAAGGCCTGTGAAATGCAGTTTCTTTGCAGGCCTAATCTGGCTGAACCAGAACTTCTGCTCTGGCTGTGCTACATTTCCCTAGAGCTGAAAGGCACAACGTGCAGGCTTCTTTCCAAAGGGCGAGTTGGGCCCCAAAGCATCTTGCTTCCGGCTCTTTGGGAAGCTAAGAAACAACTCGCTCTGCACAGTGCTTTTACAGCCTACCGGGAACATCTCTTACAAAGGCATCTCAAACGCAGTTTCTTTGCAGGCCTGATCTGGCTGAAGTAGAACTTCTGCTCTGTGTGTGCTACATTGGCCTAGAGCTGAAAGGCACAACGTGCAGGCTTCTTTCCAAAGGGCGAGTTGGGCCCCAAAGCATCTTGCTTCCAGCTCTTTGGGAAGCTAAGAAACAACTCGCTCTGCACAGTGCTCTTACAGCCTACCGGGAACATCTCTTACAAAGGCCTGTGAAACGCACTTTCTTTGCAGGCCTGATCTGGCTGAACTAGAACTTCTGCTCTGCGTGTGCTACATTGCCATAGAGCTGAAAGGCACAACGTGCAGGCTTCTTTGCAAAGGGCGAGTTGGGACGCAAAGCATCTTGCTTCCAGCTCTTTGGGAAGCTAAGAAACAACTCGCTCTGCACAGTGCTCTTACAGCCTACCGGGAACATCTCTTACAAAGGCCTGTGAAACGCAGTTTCTTTGCAGGCCTGATCTCGCTGAAGTAGAACTTCTGCTCTGGGTGTGCTACATTGCCCTACAGCTGAAAGGCACAACGTGCAGGCTTCTTTAGAAAGGGCGAGTTGGGCCCCAAAGCATCTTGCTTCCAGCTCTTTGGGCTAGCTATGAAACAACTCGCTCTGCACAGTGCTCTTACAGCCTACAGGGAACATCTCTTACAAAGGCCTGTGAAACGAAGTTTCTTTGCAGGCCTGATCTGGCTGAAGTAGAACTTCTGCTCTGGGTGTGCTACATTGGCCTAGAGCTGAAAGGCACAACGTGCAGGCTTCTTTCCAAAGGGCGAGTTGGGCCCCAAAGCTTCTTGCTTCCAGATCTTTGGGAAGCTAAGAAACAACTCGCTCTGCACAGTGCTCTTACAGCCTACCGGGAACATCTCTTACAAAGGCCTGTGAAACGCAGTTTCTTTGCAGGCCTGATCTGGATGAAGTGGAACTTCTGCTCTGGGTGTGCTACATTGCCCTAGAGCTGAAAGGCACAACGTGCAGGCTTCTTTCCAAAGGGCGAGTTGGGCCCCAAAGCGTCTTGCTTCCAGCTCTTTGGGAAGCTAAGAAACAACTCGCTCTGCACAGTGCTCTTACTGCCTACCGGGAATATCTCTTACAAAGGCATGTGAAACGCAGTTTCTTTGCAGGCCTGATTGGGCTGAAGTAGAACTTCTGCTCTGGGTGTGCTACATTGCCCTACAGCTGAAAGGCACAACGTGCAGGCTTCTTTGCAAAGGGCGAGTTGGGCCCCAAAGCATCTTGCTTCCAGCTCTTTGGGAAGCTAAGAAACAACTCGCTCTGCACAGTGCTCTTACAGCCTACCGGGAACATCTCTTACAAAGGCCTGTGAAACGCACTTTCTTTGCAGGCCTGATCTGGCTGAACTAGAACTTCTGCTCTGCGTGTGCTACATTGCCATAGAGCTGAAAGGCACAACGTGCAGGCTTCTTTGCAAAGGGCGAGTTGGGACGCAAAGCATCTTGCTTCCAGCTCTTTGGGAAGCTAAGAAACAACTCGCTCTGCACAGTGCTCTTACAGCCTACCGGGAACATCTCTTACAAAGGCCTGTGAAACGCAGTTTCTTTGCAGGCCTGATCTCGCTGAAGTAGAACTTCTGCTCTGGGTGTGCTACATTGCCCTACAGCTGAAAGGCACAACGTGCAGGCTTCTTTAGAAAGGGCGAGTTGGGCCCCAAAGCATCTTGCTTCCAGCTCTTTGGGCTAGCTATGAAACAACTCGCTCTGCACAGTGCTCTTACAGCCTACAGGGAACATCTCTTACAAAGGCCTGTGAAACGAAGTTTCTTTGCAGGCCTGATCTGGCTGAAGTAGAACTTCTGCTCTGGGTGTGCTACATTGGCCTAGAGCTGAAAGGCACAACGTGCAGGCTTCTTTCCAAAGGGCGAGTTGGGCCCCAAAGCTTCTTGCTTCCAGATCTTTGGGAAGCTAAGAAACAACTCGCTCTGCACAGTGCTCTTACAGCCTACCGGGAACATCTCTTACAAAGGCCTGTGAAACGCAGTTTCTTTGCAGGCCTGATCTGGATGAAGTGGAACTTCTGCTCTGGGTGTGCTACATTGCCCTAGAGCTGAAAGGCACAACGTGCAGGCTTCTTTCCAAAGGGCGAGTTGGGCCCCAAAGCGTCTTGCTTCCAGCTCTTTGGGAAGCTAAGAAACAACTCGCTCTGCACAGTGCTCTTACTGCCTACCGGGAATATCTCTTACAAAGGCATGTGAAACGCAGTTTCTTTGCAGGCCTGATTGGGCTGAAGTAGAACTTCTGCTCTGGGTGTGCTACATTGCCCTACAGCTGAAAGGCACAACGTGCAGGCTTCTTTGCAAAGGGCGAGTTGGGCCCCAAAGCATCTTGCTTCCAGCTCTTTGGGAAGCTAAGAAACAACTCGCTCTGCACAGTGCTCTTACAGCCTACGGGGAACATCTCTTACAAAGGCCTGTGAAACGCAGTTTCTTTGCAGGCCTGATCTGGCTGAAGTAGAACTTCTGCTCTGGGTGTGCTACATTGGCCTAGAGCTGAAAGGCACAACGTGCAGGCTTCTTTCCAAAGGGCGAGTTGGGCCGCAAAGCATCTTGCTTCCAGCTCTTTGGGAAGCTAAGAAACAAGTCGCTCTGCACAGTGCTCTTACAGCCTACCGGGAACATCTCTTACAAAGGCCTGTGAAACGCAGTTTCTTTGCAGGCCTGATCTGGCTGAACTAGAACTTCTGCTCTGGGTGTGCTACATTGCCCTAGAGCTGAAAGGCACAACGTGCAGGCTTCTTTGCAAAGGGCGAGTTGGGCCGCAATGCATCTTGCTTCCAGCTCCTTGGGAAGCTAAGAAACTACTCGCTCTGCACAGTGCTCTTACAGCCTACCGGGAACATCTCTTACAAAGGCCTGTGAAACGCAGTTTCTTTGCAGGCCTGATGTGGCTGAAGTAGAACTTCTGCTCTGTGTGTGCTACATTGGCCTAGAGCTGAAAGGCACAACCTGCAGGCTTCTTTCCAAAGGGCGAGTTGGGCCCCAAAGCATCTTGCTTCCAGCTCTTTGGGAAGCTAAGAAACAACTCGCTCTGCACAGTGCTCTTACAGCCTACCGGGAACATCTCTTACAAAGGCCTGTGAAACGCAGTTTCTTTGCAGGCCTCATCTGGCTGAAGTAGAACTTCTGCTCTGGGTGTGCTTCATGGCCCTAGAGCTGAAAGGCACAATGTGCAGGCTTCTTTGCAAAAGGCGAGTTGGGCCCCAAAGCATCTTGCTTCCAGCTCTTTGGGCTAGCTATGAAACAACTCGCTCTGCACAGTGCTCTTACAGCCTACCGGAACCATCACTAACAAAGGCCTGTGAAATGCAGTTTCTTTGCAGGCCTGATCACGCTGAACTAGAACTTCTGCTCTGGGTGTGCTACATTGCCCTAGAGCTGAAGGGCACAACGTGCAGGCCTGTTTCCAAAGGGCGAGTTGGGCCCCAAAGCATCTTGCTTCCAGCTCTTTGGGCTAGCTATGAAACAACTCGCTCTGCACAGTGCTCTTACAGCCTACCGGGAGCATCAGTTACAAAGGCCTGTGAAATGCAGTTTCTTTGCAGGCCTGATCTGGCTGAACTAGAACTTCTGCTCTGGGTGTGCTACATGGCGCTAGAGCTGAAAGGCACAACGTGCAGGCTTCGTTCCAAAGGGCGATTTGGGCCCAAAGCATCTTGCTTCCAGCTCTTTGGGAAGCTAAGAAACAACTCGCTCTGCACAGTGCTCTTACAGCCTACCGGGAACATCTCTTACAAAGGCCTGTGAAACGCAGTTTCTTTACAGGCCTGATCTGGCTGCAGTGGAACTTCTGCTCTGGGTGCTCTACATTGCCCTAGAGCTGAAAGGCACAACGTGCAGGCTTCTTTCCAAAGGGCGAGTTGGGCCCCAAAGCTTCTTGCTTCCAGCTCTTTGGGAAGCTAAGAAACAACTCGCTCTGCACAGTGCTCTTACAGCCTACCGGGAACATCTCTTACAAAGGCCTGTGAAACGCAGTTTCTTTGCAGGCCTGATCTGGCTGATGTAGAACTTCTGCTCTGGGTGTGCTACATTTCCCTAGAGCTGAAAGGCACAACGTGCAGGCTTCTTTCCAAAGGGCGAGTTGGGCCCCAAAGCATCTTGCTTCCAGCTCTTTGGGCTAGCTATGAAACAACTCGCTCTGCACAGTGCTCTTACAGCCTATCGGGAGCATCACTACAAAGGCCTGTGAAATGCAGTTTCTTTGCAGGCCTGATCTGGCTGAAGTAGAACTTCTGCTCTGGGTGTGCTACATTGCCCTAGAGCTGAAAGGAACAACGTGCAGGCTTCTTTCCAAAGGGCGAGTTGGGCCGGAAAGCATCTTGCTTCCAGCTCTTTGGGAAGCTAAGAAACAACTCACTCTGCACAGTGTTCTTACAGCCTACCGGGAACATCTCTTACAAAGGCCTGTGAAACGCAGTTTCTTTGTAGGCCTGATCTGGCTGAACTAGAACTTCTGCTCTGGGTGTGCTACATTGCCCTAGAGCTGAAAGGCACAGCTTGCAGGCTTGTTTGCAAAGGGCGAGTTGGGCCGCAAAGCATCTTGCTTCCAGCTCTTTGGGAAGCTAAGAAACAACTCGCTCTGCACAGTGCTCTTACAGCCTACCGGGAACATCTCTTACAAAGGCCTGTGAAACGCAGTTTCTTTGTAGGCCTGATCTGGCTGAAGTAGAGCTTCTGCTCTGGGTGTGCTACATTGCCCTAGAGCTTAAAGGCACAACGTGCAGGCTTCTTTGCAAAGGGCGAGTTGGGCCGCAAAGCATCTTGCTTTCAGCTCCTTGGGAAGCTAAGAAACAACTCGCTCTGCACAGTGCTCTTACAGCCTACGGGGAACATCTCTTACAAAGGCCTGTGAAACGCAGTTTCTTTGCAGGCCTGATCTGGCTGAAGTAGAACTTCTGCTCTGGGTCTCCTACATTGGCCTAGAGCGGAAAGGCACAACGTGCAGGCTTCTTTCCAAAGGGCGAGTTGGGCCCCAAAGCATCTTGCTTCCAGCTCTTTGGGAAGCTAAGAAACAACTCGCTCTGCACAGTGCTCTTACAGCTTACCGGGAACATCTCTTACAAAGGCCTGTGAAACGCAGTTTCTTTGCAGGCCTGATACGGCTGAAGTAGAACTTCTGCTCTGGGTGTGCTACATTGCCCTAGAGCTGAAAGGCACAACGTGCAGGCTTCTTTCCAAAGGGCGAGTTGGGCCCCAAAGCATCTTGCTTCTAGCTCTTTGAGAAGCTAAGAAACAACTCGCTCTCCACAGTGCTCTTACAGCCTACCGGGAACATCTCTTACAAAGGCCTGTGAAACGCAGTTTCTTTGCAGGCCTGATCTGGCTGAAGTAGAACTTCTGATCTGGGTGTGCTACATTGCCCTAGAGCTGAAAGGCACAACGTGCAGGCTTCTTTCCAAAGGGCGAGTTGGGCCCAAAAGCATCTTGCATCCAGCTCTTTGGGAAGCTAAGAATCAACTCGCTCTGCACAGTGCTGTTACAGCCTACCGGGAACATCTCTTACAAGGCATCTCAAACGCAGTTTCTTTGCAGGCCTGATCTGGCTGAAGTAGAACTTCTGCTCTGTGTGTGCTACATTGGCCTAGAGCTGAAAGGCACAACGTGCAGGCTGCTTTCCAAAGGGCGAGTTGGGCCCCAAAGCATCTTGCTTCCAGCTCTTTGGGAAGCTAAGAAACAACTCGCTCTGCACAGTGCTCTTACAGCCTACCGGGAACATCTCTTACAAAGGCCTGTGAAACGCAGTTTCTTTGCAGGCCTGATCTGGCTGAAGTAGAACTTCTGCTCTGGGTGTGCTACATGGCCCTAGAGCTGAAAGGCACAATGTGCAGGCTTCTTTGCAAAAGGCGAGTTGGGCCCCAAAGCATCTTGCTTCCAGCTCTTTGGGCTAGCTATGAAACAACTCGCTCTGCACAGTGCTCTTACAGCCTACCGGAACCATCACTTACAAAGGCCTGTGAAATGCAGTTTCTTTGCAGGCCTGATCACGCTGAAATAGAACTTCTGCTCTTGGTGTGCTACATTGCCCTAGAGCTGAAGGGCACAACGTGCAGGCCTGTTTCCAAAGGGCGGGTTGGGCCCCAAAGCATCTTGCTTCCATCTCTTTGGGAAGATAAGAAACAACTCGCTCTGCACAGTGCTCTTACAGCCTACCGGGAACATCTCTTACAAAGGCCTGTGAAACGCAGTTTCTTTGCAGGCCTGACATGGCTGAAGTAGAACTTCTGCTCTGGGTGTTCTACATTGGCCCTGAGCTGAAAGGCACAACGTGCAGGCTTCTTTCCATAGGGCGAGTTGGGCCCCAAAGCATCTTGCTTCCAGCTCTTTGGGAAGCTAAGAAACAACTCGCTCTGCACAGTGCTCTTACAGCCTACCGGGAACATCTCTTACAAAGGCCTGTGAAACGCACTTTCTTTGCAGGCCTGATCTGGCTGAACTAGAACTTCTGCTCTGCGTGTGCTACATTGCCCTAGAGCTGAAAGGCACAACATGCAGGCTTCTTTGCAAAGGGCGAGTTGGGCCGCAAAGCATCTTGCTTCCAGCTCCTTGGGAAGCTAAGAAACAACTCGCTCTGCACAGTGCTCTTACAGCCTACCGGGAACATCTCTTACAAAGGCCTGTGAAACGCAGTTTCTTTGCAGGCCTGATCTCGCTGAAGTAGAACTTCTGCTCTGGGTGTGCTACATTGGCCTAGAGCTGAAAGGCACAACGTGCAGGCTTCTTTACAAAGGGCGAGTTGGGCCCCAAAGCATCTTGCTTCCAGCTCTTTGGGCTAGCTATGAAACAACTCGCTCTGCACAGTGCTCTTACAACCTACAGGGAACATCTCTTACAAAGGCCTGTGAAACGAAGTTTCTTTGCAGGCCTGATCTGGCTGAAGTAGAACTTCTGCTCTGGGTGTGCTACATTGGCCTACAGCTGAAAGGCACAACGTGCAGGCTTCTTTCCAAAGGGCGAGTTGGGCCCCAAAGCTTCTTGCTTCCAGCTCTTTGGGAAGCTAAGAAACAACTCGCTCAGCACAGTGCTCTTACAGCCTACCGGGAACATCTCTTACAAAGGCCTGTGAAACGCAGTTTCTTTGCAGGCCTGATCTGGATGAAGTGGAACTTCTGCTCTGGGTGTGCTACATTGCCCTAGAGCTGAAAGGCACAACGTGCAGTCTTCTTTCCAAAGGGTGAGTTGGGCCCCAAAGCATCTTGCTTCCAGCTCTTTGGGAAGCTAAGAAACAACTCGCTCTGCACAGTGCTCTTACTGCCTACCGGGAATATCTCTTACAAAGGCCTGTGAAACGCAGTTTCTTTGCAGGCCTGATTGGGCTGAAGTAGAACTTCTGCTCTGGGTGTGCTACATTGCCCTAGAGCTGAAAGGCACAACGTGCAGGCTTCTTTGCAAAGGGCGAGTTGGACCCCAAAGCATCTTGCTTCCAGCTCTTTGGGAAGCTAAGAAACAACTCGCTCTGCACAGTGCTCTTACAGCCTACGGGGAACATCTCTTACAAAGGCCTGTGAAACGCAGTTTCTTTGCAGGCCTGATCTGGCTGAAGTAGAACTTCTGCTCTGGGTGTGCTACATTGGCCTAGAGCTGAAAGGCACAACGTGCAGGCTTCTTTCAAAAGGGCGAGTTGGGCCGCAAAGCATCTTGCTTCCAGCTCTTTGGGAAGCTAAGAAACAAGTCGCTCTGCACAGTGCTCTTACAGCCTACCGGGAACATCTCTTACAAAGGCCTGTGAAACGCAGTTTCTTTGCAGGCCTGATCTGGCTGAACTAGAACTTCTGCTCTGCGTGTGCTACATTGCCCTAGAGCTGAAAGGCACAACGTGCAGGCTTCTTTGCAAAGGGCGAGTTGGGCCGCAAAGCATCTTGCTTCCAGCTCCTTGGGAAGCTAAGAAACTACTCGCTCTGCACAGTGCTCTTACAGCCTACCGGGAACATCTCTTACAAAGGCCTGTGAAACGCAGTTTCTTTGCAGGCCTGATGTGGCTGAAGTAGAACTTCTGCTCTGGGTGTGCTACATTGCCCTAGAGCTGAAAGGGACAACGTGCAGGCTTCTTTCCAAAGGGCGAGTTGGGCCCCAAAGCATCTTGCTTCCAGCTCTTTGGGAAGCTAAGAAACAACTCGCTCTGCACAGTGCTCTTACAGCCTACCGGGAACATCTCTTACAAAGGCCTGTGAAACGCAGTTTCTTTGCAGGCCTGATCTGGCTGAAGTAGAACTTCTGCTCTGGGTGTGCTTCATGGCCCTAGAGCTGAAAGGCACAATGTGCAGGCTTCTTTGCAAAAGGCGAGTTTTGCCCCGAAGCATCTTGCTTCCAGCTCTTTGGGCTAGCTATGAAACAACTCGCTCTGCACAGTGCTCTTGCAGCCTACCGGAACCATCACTAACAAAGGCCTGTGAAATGCAGTTTCTTTGCAGGCCTGATCTGGCTGAAGTGGAACTTCTGCTCTGGGTGTGCTACATTGCCCTAGAGCTGAAGGGCACAACGTGCAGGCCTGTTTCCAAAGGGCGAGTTGGGCCCCAAAGCATCTTGCTTCCAGCTCTTTGGGCTAGCTATGAAACAACTCGCTCTGCACAGTGCTCTTACAGCCTACCGGGAGCATCAGTTACAAAGGCCTGTGAAATGCAGTTTCTTTGCAGGCCTGATCTGGCTGAAGTGGAACTTCTGCTCTGCGTGCTCTACATTGCCCTAGAGCTGAAAGTCACAACGTGCAGGCTTCTTTCCAAAGGGCGAGTTGGGCCCCAAAGCATCTTGCTTCCAGCTCTTTGGGAAGCTAAGAAACAACTCGCTCTGCACAGTGCTCTTACTGCCTACCGGGAGCATCAGCTACAAAGGCCTGTGAAACGCAGTTTCTTTGCAGGCCTGATCTGGCTGAAGTAGAACTTCTGCTCTGGGTGTGCTACATTGGCCTAGAGCTGAAAGGCACAACGTGCAGGCTTCTTTCCAAAGGGCGAGTTGGGCCCCAAAGAATCTTGCTTCCAGCTCTTTGGGAAGCTAAGAAACAACTCGCTCTGCACAGTGCTCTTACACCCTAACGGGAACATCGCTTACAAAGGCCTGTGAAACGCAGTTTCTTTGCAGGCCTGATCTGGCTGATGTAGAACTTCTGCTCTGGGTGTGCTACATTGGCCTAGAGCTGAAAGGCACAACGTGCAGGCTTCTTTCCAAAGGGCGAGTTGGGCCCCAAAGCATCTTGCTTCCAGCTCTTTGGGCTAGCCATGAAACAACTCGCTCTGCAGAGTGCTCTTACAGCCTACCGGGAGCATCACTACAAAGGCCTGTGAAATGCAGTTTCTTTGCAGGCCTGATCTGGCTGAAGTAGAACTTCTGCTCTGGGTGTGCTACATTGCCCTAGAGCTGAAAGGAACAACGTGCAGGCTTCTTTCCAAAGGGCGAGTTGGGCCGCAAAGCATCTTGCTTCCAGCTCTTTGGGAAGCTGAGAAACAACTCGCTCTGCACAGTGCTCTCACAGCCTACCGGGAACATCTCTTACAAAGGCCTGTGAAACGCAGTTTGTTTGCAGGCCTGATCTGGCTGAAGTGGAACTTCTGCTCTGGGTGTGCTACATTGCCCTAGAGCTGAAAGGCACAACGTGCAGGCTTCTGTGCAAAAGGCGAGTTGGGCCCCAAAGCATCTTGCTTCCAGCTCTTTGGGCAGCTAAGAAACCACTCGCTCTGCACAGTGCTGTTACTGCCTACAGGGAACATCTCTTACAAAGGCCTGTGAAACGCAGTTTCTTTGCAGGCCTGATATGGCTGAAGTAGAACTTCTGCTCTGGGTGTGCTACATTGGCCTAGAGCTGAAAGGCACAACGTGCAGGCTTCTTTCCAAAGGGCGAGTTGGGCCCCAAAGCATCTTGCTTCCAGCTCTTTGGGAAGCTAAGAAACAACTCGCTCTGCACAGTGCTCTTACAGCCTACCGGGAACATCTCTTACAAAGGCCTGTGAAACGCAGTTTCTTTGCAGGCCTGATCTGGCTGAAGTGGAACTTCTGCTCTGGGTGTGCTACATTGCCCTAGAGCTGAAAGGCACAACGTGCAGGCTTCTTTCCAAAGGGCGAGTTGGGCCCCAAAGCATCTTGCTTCCAGCTCTTTGGGAAGCTAAGAAACAACTCGCTCTGCACAGTGCTCTTAGAGCCTACCGGGAGCATCAGTTACAAAGGCCTGTGAAATGCAGTTTCTTTGCAGGCCTAATCTGGCTGAACCAGAACTTCTGCTCTGGCTGTGCTACATTTCCCTAGAGCTGAAAGGCACAACGTGCAGGCTTCTTTGCAAAGGGCGAGTTGGGCCCCAAAGCATCTTGCTTCCAGCTCTTTGGGAAGCTAAGAAACAACTCGCTCTGCACAGTGCTTTTACAGCCTACCGGGAACATCTCTTACAAAGGCATCTCAAACGCAGTTTCTTTGCAGGCCTGATCTGGCTGAAGTAGAACTTCTGCTCTGGGTGTGCTACATTGGCCTAGAGCTGAAAGGCACAACGTGCAGGCTTCTTTCCAAAGGGCGAGTTGGGCCCCAAAGCATCTTGCTTCCAGCTCTTTGGGAAGCTAAGAAACAACTCGCTCTGCACAGTGCTCTTACAGCCTACCGGGAACATCTCTTACAAAGGCCTGTGAAACGCACTTTCTTTGCAGGCCTGATCTGGCTGAACTAGAACTTCTGCTCTGCGTGTGCTACATTGCCATAGAGCTGAAAGGCACAACGTGCAGACTTCTTTGCAAAGGGCGAGTTGGGAGGCAAAGCATCTTGCTTCCAGCTCTTTGGGAAGCTAAGAAACAACTCGCTCTGCACAGTGCTCTTACAGCCTACCGGGAACATCTCTTACAAAGGCCTGTGAAACGCAGTTTCTTTGCAGGCCTGATCTCGCTGAAGTAGAACTTCTGCTCTGGGTGTGCTACATTGGCCTAGAGCTGAAAGGCACAACGTGCAGGCTTCTTTAGAAAGGGCGAGTTGGGCCCCAAAGCATCTTGCTTCCAGCTCTTTGGGCTAGCTATGAAACAACTCGCTCTGCACAGTGCTATAACAGCCTACAGGGAACATCTCTTACAAAGGCCTGTGAAACGAAGTTTCTTTGCAGGCCTGATCTGGCTGAAGTAGAACTTCTGCTCTGGGTGTGCTACATTGGCCTAGAGCTGAAAGGCACAACGTGCAGGCTTCTTTCCAAAGGGCGAGTTGGGCCCCAAAGCTTCTTGCTTCCAGATCTTTGGGAAGCTAAGAAACAACTCGCTCTGCACAGTGCTCTTACAGCCTACCGGGAACATCTCTTACAAAGGCCTGTGAAACGCAGTTTCTTTGCAGGCCTGATCTGGATGAAGTGGAACTTCTGCTCTGGGTGTGCTACATTGCCCTAGAGCTGAAAGGCACAACGTGCAGGCTTCTTTGCAAAGGGCGAGTTGGGCCCCAAAGCATCTTGCTTCCAGCACTTTGGGAAGCTAAGAAACAAGTCGCTCTGCACAGTGCTCTTACAGCCTACCGGGAACATCTCTTACAAAGGCCTGTGAAACGCAGTTTCTTTGCAGGCCTGATCTGGCTGAACTAGAACTTCTGCTCTGGGTGTGCTACATTGCCCTAGAGCTGAAAGGCACAACGTGCAGGCTTCTTTGCAAAGGGCGAGTTGGGCCGCAAAGCATCTTGCTTCTAGCTCCTTGGGAAGCTAAGAAACAAGTCGCTCTGCACAGTGCTCTTACAGCCTACCGGAAACATCTCTTACAAAGGCCTGTGAAACGCAGTTTCTTTGCAGGCCTGATGTGGCTGAAGTAGAACTTCTGCTCTGGGTGTGCTACATTGGCCTAGAGCTGAAAGGCACAACGTGCAGGCTTCTTTCCAAAGGGCGAGTTGGGCCCCAAAGCATCTTGCTTCCAGCTCTTTGGGAAGCTAAGAAACAACTCGCTCTGCACAGTGCTCTTACAGCCTACCGGGAACATCTCTTACAAAGGCCTGTGAAACGCAGTTTCTTTGCAGGCCTCATCTGGCTGAAGTAGAACTTCTGCTCTGGGTGTGCTTCATGGCCCTAGAGCTGAAAGGCACAATGTGCAGGCTTCTTTGCAAAAGGCGAGTTGGGCCCCAAAGCATCTTGCTTCCAGCTCTTTGGGCTAGCTATGAAACAACTCGCTCTGCACAGTGCTCTTACAGCCTACCGGAACCATCACTAACAAAGGCCTGTGAAATGCAGTTTCTTTGCAGGCCTGATCTGGCTGAACTAGAACTTCTGCTCTGGGTGTGCTACATGGCGCTAGAGCTGAAAGGCACAACGTGCAGGCTTCGTTCCAAAGGGCGATTTGGGCCCAAAGCATCTTGCTTCCAGCTCTTTGAGAAGCTAAGAAACAACTCGCTCTGCACAGTGCTCTTACAGCCTACCGGGAACATCTCTTACAAAGGCCTGTGAAACGCAGTTTCTTTGCAGGCCTGATCTGGCTGCAGTGGAACTTCTGCTCTGGGTGCTCTACATTGCCCTAGAGCTGAAAGGCACAACGTGCAGGCTTCTTTCCAAAGGGCGAGTTGGGCCCCAAAGCATCTTGCTTCCAGCTCTTTGGGAAGCTAAGAAACAACTCGCTCTGCACAGTGCTCTTACAGCCTACCGGGAACATCTCTTACAAAGGCCTGTGAAACGCATTTTTTTTGCAGGCCTGATCTGGCTGATGTAGAACTTCTGCTCTGGGTGTGCTACATTTCCCTAGAGCTGAAGGGCACAACGTGCAGGCTTCTTTCCAAAGGGCGAGTTGGGCCCCAAAGCATCTTGCTTCCAGCTCTTTGGGCTAGCTATGTAACAACTCGCTCTGCACAGTGCTCTTACAGCCTACCGGGAACATCTCTTACAAAGGCCTGTGAAACGAAGTTTCTTTGCAGGCCTGATCTGGCTGAAGTAGAACTTCTGCTCTGGGTGTGCTACATTGGCCTAGAGCTGAAAGGCACAACGTGCAGGCTTCTTTCCAAAGGGCGAGTTGGGCCCCAAAGCTTCTTGCTTCCAGCTCTTTGGGAAGCTAAGAAACAACTCGCTCTGCACAGTGCTCTTACAGCCTACCGGGAACATCTCTTACAAAGGCCTGTGAAACGCAGTTTGTTTGCAGGCCTGATCTGGCTGAAGTGGAACTTCTGATCTGGGTGTGCTACATTGGCCTAGAGCTGAAAGGCACAACGTGCAGGCTTCTTTCCAAAGGGCGAGTTGGGCCCCAAAGCATCTTGCTTCCAGCTCCTTGGGAAGCTAAGAAACAACACGCTCTGCACAGTGCTCTTAGAGCCTACCGGGAACATCTATTACAAAGGCCTGTGAAACGCAGTTTCTTTGCAGGCCTGATCTGGCTGAAGTGGAACTTCTGCTCTGGGTGTGCTACATTGCCCTAGAGCTGAAAGGCACAACGTGCAGGCTTCTTTGCAAAGGGCGAGTTGGGCCCCAAAGCATCTTGCTTCCAGCTCTTTGGGAAGCTAAGAAACAACTCGCTCTGCACAGTGCTCTTACAGCCTAACGGGAAAATCTCTTACAAAGGCCTGTGAAACGCAGTTTCTTTGCAGGCCTGATCTGGCTGAAGTAGAACTTCTGCTCTGGGTGTGCTACATTGGCCTAGAGCTGAAAGGCACAACGTGCAGGCTTCTTTCCAAAGGGCGAGTTGGGCCCCAAAGCATCTTGCTTCCAGCTCTTTGGGAAGCTAAGAAACAATTCGCTCTGCACAGTGCTCTTACAGCCTAGTGGGAACATCTCTTACAAAGGCCTGTGAAACGCAGTTTCTTTGCAGGCCTGATCTGGCTAAACTAGAACTTCTGCTCTGGGTGTGCTACATTGGCCTAGAGCTGAAAGGCACAACGTGCAGGCTTCTTTGCACAGGGCGAGTTGGGCCGCAAAGCATCTTGCTTCCAGCTCCTTGGGAAGCTAAGAAACAACTCGCTCTGCACAGTGCTCTTACAGCCTACGGGGAACATCTCTTACAAAGGCCTGTGAAACGCAGTTTCTTTGCAGGCCTGATCTTGCTGAAGTAGAACTTCTGCTCTGGGTGTGCTACATTGGCCTAGAACTGAAAGGCACAACGTGCAGGCTTCTTTCCAAAGGGCAAGTTGGGCCCCAAAGCATCTTGCTTCCAGCTCTTTGGGAAGCTAAGAAACAACTCGCTCTGCACAGTGCTCTTACAGCGAACCGGGAACATCTCTTCCAAAGGCCTGTGAAACGCAGTTTCTTTGCAGGCCTGATCTGGCTGAAGTAGAACTTCTGCTCTGGGTGTGCTACATGGCCCTAGAGCTGAAAGGCACAATGTGCAGGATTCTTTCCAAAAGGCGAGTTGGGCCCCAAAGCATCTTGCTTCCAGCTCTTTGGGCTAGCTATGAAGCAACTCGCTCTGCACAGTGCTCTTACAGCCTACCGGGACCATCACTTACAAAGGCCTGTGAAATGCAGTTTCTTTGCAGGCCTGATCATGCTGAACTAGAACTTCTGCTCTGGGTGTGCTACATTGCCCTAGAGATGAAGGGCACAACGTGCAGGCCTGTTTCCAAAGAGCGAGTTGGGCTCCAAAGCATCTTGCTTCCAGCTCTTTGGGAAGCTAAGAAACAACTCGCTCTGCACAGTGCTTTTACAGCCTACCGGGAACAACTCTTACAAAGGCATATCAAACGCAGTTTCTTTGCAGGCCTGATCTGGCTCAAGTAGAACTTCTGCTCTGGGTGTGCTACATTGGCCTAGAGCTGAAAGGCACAACGTGCAGGCTTCTTTCCAAAGGGTGAGTTGGGCCCCAAAGCATCTTGCTTCCAGCTCTTTGGGAAGCTAAGAACAACTCGCTCTGCACAGTGCTCTTACAGCCTACCGGGAACATCTCTTACAAAGGCCTGTGAAACGCAGTTTCTTTGCAGGCCTGATCTGGCTGAAGTAGAACTTCTGCTCTGGGTGTGCTACATGGACCTAGAGCTGAAAGGCTCAACGTGCAGGCTTCTTTCCAAAGGGCGAGTTGGGCCCCAAAGCATCTTGCTTCCAGCTCTTTGGGAAGCTAGGAAACAACTCGCTGTGCGCAGTGCTCTTACAGCCTACCGTGAGCATCTCTTACAAAGGCCTGTGAAACGCAGTTTCTTTGCAGGCCTGATCTGGCTGCAGTGGAACTTCTGCTCTGGGTGCTCTACATTGCCCTAGAGCTGAAAGGCACAACGTGCATGCTTCTTTCCAAAGGGCGAGTTGGGCCCCAAAGCATCTTGCTTCCAGCTCTTTGGGAAGCTAAGAAACAACTCGCTCTGCACAGTGCTCTTACAGCCTACCGGGAACATCTCTTACAAAGGCCTGTGAAACGCATTTTTTTTGCAGGCCTGATCTGGCTGATGTAGAACTTCTGCTCTAGGTGTGCTACATTTCCCTAGAGCTGAAGGGCACAACGTGCAGGCTTCTTTCCAAAGGGCGAGTTGGGCCCCAAAGCATCTTGCTTCCAGCTCTTTGGGCTAGCTATGAAACAACTCGCTCTGCACAGTGCTCTTACAGCCTACCGGGAGCATCACTACAAAGGCCTGTGAAATGCAGTTTCTTTGCAGGCCTGATCTGGCTGAAGTAGAACTTCTGCTCTGGGTGTGCTACGTTGCCCTAGAGCTGAAAGGAACAACGTGCAGGCTTCTTTCCAAAGGGCGAGTTGGGCCGGAGAGCATCTTGCTTCCAGCTCTTTGGGAAGCTAAGAAACAACTCGCTCTGCACAGTGCTCTTACAGCCTACCGGGAACATCTCTTACAAAGGCCTGTGAAACTCAGTTTCTTGGCAGGCCTGATCTGGCTGATGTAGAACTTCTGCTCTGGGTGTGCTACATTGGCCTAGAGCTGAAAGGCACAACGTGCAGGCTTCTTTCCAAAGGGCGAGTTGGGCCCCAAAGCATCTTGCTTCCAGCTCTTTGGGCTAGCTATGTAACAACTCGCTCTGCACAGTGCTCTTACAGCCTACCGGGAACATCTCTTACAAAGGCCTGTGAAACGAAGTTTCTTTGCAGGCCTGATCTGGCTGAAGTAGAACTTCTGCTCTGGGTGTGCTACATTGGCCTAGAGCTGAAAGGCACAACGTGCAGGCTTCTTTCCAAAGGGCGAGTTGGGCCCCAAAGCTTCTTGCTTCCAGTTCTTGGGAAGCTAAGAAACAACTCGCTCTGCACAGTGCTCTTACAGCCTACCGGGAACATCTCTTACAAAGGCCTGTGAAACGCAGTTTCTTTGCAGGCCTGATCTGGCTGAAGTGGAACTTCTGCTCTGGGTGTGCTACATTGGCCTAGAGCTGAAAGGCACAACGTGCAGGCTTCTTTCCAAAGGGCGAGTTGGGCCCCAAAGCATCTTGCTTCCAGCTCCTTGGGAAGCTAAGAAACAACACGCTCTGCTCAGTGCTCTTAGAGCCTACCGGGAACATCTCTTACAAAGGCCTGTGAAACGCAGTTTCTTTGCAGGCCTGATCTGGCTGAAGTGGAACTTCTGCTCTGGGTGTGCTACATTGCCCTAGAGCTGAAAGGCACAACGTGCAGGCTTCTTTCCAAAGGGCGAGTTGGGCCCCAAAGCATCTTGCTTCCAGCTCTTTGGGAAGCTAAGAAACAACTCGCTCTGCACAGTGCTCTTACAGCCTACCGGGAAAATCTCTTACAAAGGACTGTGAAACGCAGTTTCTTTGCAGGCCTGATCTGGCTGAAGTAGAACTTCTGCTCTGGGTGTGCTACATTAGCCTAGAGCTGAAAGGCACAACGTGCAGGCTTCTTTCCAAAGGGCGAGTTGGGCCCCAAAGCATCTTGCTTCCAGCTCTTTGGGAAGCTAAGAAACAACTCGCTCTGCACAGTGCTCTTACAGCCTAGTGGGAACATCTCTTACAAAGGCCTGTGAAACGCTGTTTCTTTGCAGGCCTGATCTGGCTGAAGTAGAACTTCTGCTCTGGGTGTGCTACATTGGCCTAGAGCTGAAAGGCACAACGTGCAGGCTTCTTTGCACAGGGCGAGTTGGGCCGCAAAGCATCTTGCTTCCAGCTCCTTGGGAAGCTAAGAAACAACTCGCTCTGCACAGTGCTCTTACAGCCTACGGGGAACATCTCTTACAAAGGCCTGTGAAACGCAGTTTCTTTGCAGGCCTGATCTTGCTGAAGTAGAACTTCTGCTCTGGGTGTGCTACATTGGCCTAGAACTGAAAGGCACAACGTGCAGGCTTCTTTCCAAAGGGCAAGTTGGGCCCCAAAGCATCTTGCTTCCAGCTCTTTGGGAAGCTAAGAAACAACTCGCTCTGCACAGTGCTCTTACAGCGAACCGGGAACATCTCTTCCAAAGGCCTGTGAAACGCAGTTTCTTTGCAGGCCTGATCTGGCTGAAGTAGAACTTCTGCTCTGGGTGTGCTACATGGCCCTAGAGCTGAAAGGCACAATGTGCAGGATTCTTTCCAAAAGGCGAGTTGGGCCCCAAAGCATCTTGCTTCCAGCTCTTTGGGCTAGCTATGAAGCAACTCGCTCTGCACAGTGCTCTTACAGCCTACCGGGACCATCACTTACAAAGGCCTGTGAAATGCAGTTTCTTTGCAGGCCTGATCATGCTGAACTAGAACTTCTGCTCTGGGTGTGCTACATTGCCCTAGAGCTGAAGGGCACAACGTGCAGGCCTGTTTCCAAAGAGCGAGTTGGGCTCCAAAGCATCTTGCTTCCAGCTCTTTGGGAAGCTAAGAAACAACTCGCTCTGCACAGTGCTCTTACAGCCTACCGGGAACATCTCTTACAAAGGCCTGTGAAACGCAGTTTCTTTGCAGGCCTGGTCTGGCTGAAGTAGAACTTCTGCTCTGGGTGTGCTACATTGGCCTAGAGCTGAAAGGCACAACGTGCAGGCTTCTTTCCAAAGGGTGAGTTGGGCCCCAAAGCATCTTGCTTCCAGCTCTTTGGGAAGCTAAGAACAAGTCGCTCTGCACAGTGCTCTTACAGCCTACCGGGAACATCTCTTACAAAGGCCTGTGAAACGCAGTTTCTTTGCAGGCCTGATCTGGCTGAAGTAGAACTTCTGCTCTGGGTGTGCTACATGGACCTCGAGCTGAAAGGCTCAACGTGCAGGCTTCTTTCCAAAGGGCGAGTTGGGCCCCAAAGCATCTTGCTTCCAGCTCTTTGGGAAGCTAAGAAACAACTCGCTCTGCACAGTGCTCTTACAGCCTACCGTGAGCATCTCTTACAAAGGCCTGTGAAACGCAGTTTCTTTGCAGGCCTGATCTGGCTGAACTAGAACTTCTGCTCTGGGTGTGCCACATTGCCCTAGAGCTCAAAGGCACAACGTGCAGGCTTCTTTCCAAAGGGCGAGTAGGGCCCCAAAGTATCTTGCTTCCAGCTCTTTGGAAAGCTAAGGAACAACTCGCTCTGCACAGTGCTCTTACAGCCTACCGGGAACATCTCTTACAAAGGCCTGTGAAACGCAGTTTCTTTGCAGGCCTGATCTGGCTGAACTAGAACTTCTGCTCTGGGTGTGCTACATTGCCCTAGAGCTGAAAGGCACAACGTGCAGGCTTCTTTCCAAAGGGCGAGTTGGGCCCCAAAGCATCTTGCTTCCAGCTCTTTGGGAAGCTAAGAAACAACTCGCTCTGCACAGTGCTGTTACAGCCTACCGGGAACATCTCTTACAAAGGCCTCTCAAACGCAGTTTCTTTGCCGGCCTGATCTGGCTGAAGTAGAACTTCTGCTCTGTGTGTGCTACATTGGCCTAGAGCTGAAAGGCTCAACGTGCAGGCTTCTTTCCAAAGGGCGAGTTGGGCCCCAAAGCATCTTGCTTCCAGCTCTTTGGGAAGCTAAGAAACAACTCACTCTGCACAGTGTTCTTACAGCCTACCGGGAACATCTCTTACAAAGGCCTGTGAAACGCAGTTTCTTTGTAGGCCTGATCTGGCTGAACTAGAACTTCTGCTCTGGGTGTGCTACATTGCCCTAGAGCTGAAAGGCACAGCTTGCAGGCTTCTTTGCAAAGGGCGAGTTGGGCCGCAAAGCATCTTGCATCCAGCTCTTTGGGAAGCTAAGAAACAACTCGCTCTGCACAGTGCTCTTACAGCCTACCGGGAACATCTCTTGCAAAGGCCTGTGAAACGCAGTTTCTTTGCAGGCCTGATCTGGCTGAAGTAGAACTTCTGCTCTGGGTGTGCTACATGGACCTAGAGCTGAAAGGCTCAACGTGCAGGCTTCTTTCCAAAGGGCGAGTTGGGCCCCAAAGCATCTTGCTTCCAGCTCTTTGGGAAGCTAAGAAACAACTCGCTCTGCACAGTGCTCTTACAGCCTACCGTGAGCATCTCTTACAAAGGCCTGTGAAACGCAGTTTCTTTGCAGGCCTGAGCTGGCTGAAGTAGAACTTCTGCTCTGCGTGTGCCACATTGCCCTAGAGCTGAAAGGCACAACGTGCAGGCTTCTTTCCAAAGGGCGAGTAGGGCCCCAAAGTATCTTTCTTCCAGCTCTTTGGAAAGCTAAGAAACAACTCGCTCTGCACAGTGCTCTTACAGCCTACCGGGAACATCTCTTACAAAGGCCTGTGAAACGCAGTTTCTTTGCAGGCCTGATCTGGCTGAAGTAGACCTTCTGCTCTGGGTGTGCTACGTGGCCCTAGAGCTGAAAGGCACAACGTGCAGGCTTCTCTCCAAAGGGCGAGTTGGGCTCCAAAGCATCTTGCTTCCAGCTCTTTGGGAAGCTAAGAAACAACTCGCTCTGCACAGTGCTTTTACAGCCTACCGGGAACAACTCTTACAAAGGCATCTCAAACGCCGTTTCTTTGCAGGCCTGATCTGGCTGAAGTAGAACTTCTGCTCTGGGTGTGCTACATTGGCCTAGAGCTGAAAGGCACAACGTGCAGGCTTCTTTCCAAAGGGCGAGTTGGGCCCCAAAGCATCTTGCTTCCAGCTCTTTGGGAAGCTAAGAAACAACTCGCTCTGCACAGTGCTCTTACAGCCTACCGGGAACATCTCTTACAAAGGCCTGTGAAACGCAGTTTCTTTGCAGGCCTGATCTGGCTGAACTAGAACTTCTGCTCTGCGTGTGCTACATTGCCCTAGAGCTTAAAGGCACAACGTGCAGGCTTCTTTGCAAAGGGCGAGTTGGGCCGCAAAGCATCTTGCTTTCAGCTCCTTGGGAAGCTAAGAAACAACTCGCTCTGCACAGTGCTCTTACAGCCTACGGGGAACATCTCTTACAAAGGCCTGTGAAACGCAGTTTCTTTGCAGGCCTGATCTGGCTGAAGTAGAACTTCTGATCTGGGTGTGCTACATTGCCCTAGAGCTGAAAGGCACAACGTGCAGGCTTCTTTCCAAAGGGCGAGTTGGGCCCAAAAGCATCTTGCTTCCAGCTCTTTGGGAAGCTAAGAAACAACTCGCTCTGCACAGTGCTGTTACAGCCTACCGGGAACATCTCTTACAAGGCATCTCAAACGCAGTTTCTTTGCAGGCCTGATCTGGCTGAAGTAGAACTTCTGCTCTGTGTGTGCTACATTGGCCTAGAGCTGAAAGGCACAACGTGCAGGCTTCTTTGCAAAGGGCGAGTTGGGCCCCAAAGCATCTTGCTTCCAGCTCTTTGGGAAGCTAAGAAACAACTCGCTCTGCACAGTGCTCTTACAGCCTACCGGGAACATCTCTTACAAAGGCCTGTGAAACGCAGTTTCTTTGCAGGCCTGATCTGGCTGAACTAGAACTTCTGCTCTGCATGTGCTACATTGCCCTAGAGCTGAAAGGCACAACGTGCAGGCTTCTTTGCAAAGGGCGAGTTGGGCCCCAAAGCATCTTGCTTCCAGCTCTTTGGGAAGCTAAGAAACAACTCGCTCTGCACAGTGCTCTTACAGCCTACTGGGAACATCTCTTACAAAGGCCTGTGAAACGCAGTTTCTTTGCAGGCCTGATCTGGCTGAAGTAGAACTTCTGCTCTGGGTGTGCTACATTGGCCTAGAGCTGAAAGGCACAACGTGCAGGCTTCTTTCCAAAGGGCGAGTTGGGCCCCAAAGCATCTTGCTTCCAGCTCTTTGGGAAGCTAAGAAACAACTCGCTCTGCACAGTGCTCTTACAGCCTACCGGGAACATCTCTTACAAAGGCCTGTGAAACGCAGTTTCTTTGCAGGCCTGATCTGGCTGAACTAGAACTTCTGCTCTGCGTGTGCTACATTGCCCTAGAGCTGAAAGGCACAACGTGCAGGCTTCTTTGCAAAGGCCGAGTTGGGCCGCAAAGCATCTTGCTTCCAGCTCCTTGGGAAGCTAAGAAACATGTCGCTCTGCACAGTGCTCTTACAGCCTACGGGGAACATCTCTTACAAAGGTCTGTAAAACGCAGTTTCTTTGCAGGCCTGATCTGGCTGAAGTAGAACTTCTGCTCTGGGTGGGCTACATTGGCCTAGAGCTGAAAGGCACAACGTGCAGGCTTCTTTCCAAAGGGCGAGTTGGGCCCCAAAGCATCTTGCTTCCAGCTCTTTGGGAAGCTAAGAAACAACTCGCTCTGCACAGTGCTCTTACAGCCTACCGGGAACATCTCTTACAAAGGCCTGTGAAACGCAGTTTCTTTGCAGGCCTGATCTGGCTGAAGTAGAACTTCTGCTCTGGGTGTGCTACATGGCCCTAGAGCTGAAAGGCACAATGTGCAGGCTTCTTTGCAAAAGGCGAGTTGGGCCCCAAAGCATCTTGCTTCCAGCTCTTTGGGCTAGCTATGAAACAACTCGCTCTGCACAGTGCTCTTACAGCCTACCGGAACCATCACTTACAAAGGCCTGTGAAATGCAGTTTCTTTGCAGGCCTGATCACGCTGAACTAGAACTTCTGCTCTTGGTGTGCTACATTGCCCTAGAGATGAAGGGCACAACGTGCAGGCCTGTTTCCAAAGGGCGGGTTGGGCCCCAAAGCATCTTGCTTCCATCTCTTTGGGAAGATAAGAAACAACTCGCTCTGCACAGTGCTCTTACAGCCTACCGGGAGCATCAGCTACAAAGGCCTGTGAAACGCAGTTTCTTTGCAGGCCTGACATGGCTGAAGTAGAACTTCTGCTCTGGGTGTTCTACATTGGCCCTGAGCTGAAAGGCACAACGTGCAGGCTTCTTTCCATAGGGCGAGTTGGGCCCCAAAGCATCTTGCTTCCAGCTCTTTGGGAAGCTAAGAAACAAGTCGCTCTGCACAGTGCTCTTACAGCCTACCGGGAACATCTCTTACAAAGGCCTGTGAAAGGCAGTTTCTTTGCAGGCCTGATCTGGCTGAAGTAGAACTTCTGCTCTGTGTGTGCTACATTGGCCTAGAGCTGAAAGGCACAACGTGCTGGCTTCTTTCCAAAGGGCGAGTTGGGCCCCAAAGCATCTTGCTTCCAGCTCTTTGGGAAGCTAAGAAACAACTCGCTCTGCACAGTGCTCTTACAGCCTACCGGGAACATCTCTTACAAAGGCCTGTGAAACGCAGTTTCTTTGCAGGCCTGATCTGGCTGAACTAGAACTTCTGCTCTTCGTGTGCTACATTGCCCTAGAGCTGAAAGGCACAGCGTGCAGGCTTCTTTGCAAAGGGCGAGTTGGGCCGCAAAGCATCTTGCTTCCAGCTCCTTGGGAAGCTAAGAAACAACTCGCTCTGCACAGTGCTCTTACAGCCTACCGGGAACATCTCTTGCAAAGGCCTGTGAAACGCAGTTTCTTTGCAGGCCTCATCTGGCTGAAGTAGAACTTCTGCTCTGGGTGTGCTACATTGGCCTAGAGCTGAAAGGCACAACGTGCAGGCTTCTTTCCAAAGGGCGAGTTGGGCCCAAAGCATCTTGCTTCCAGCTCTTTGGGCTAGCTATGAAACAACTCGCTCTGCACAGTGCTCTTACAGCCTACCGGGAACATCTCTTACAAAGGCCTGTGAAACGCAGTTTCTTTGCAGGCCTGATCTGGCTGAAGTAGAACTTCTGCTCTGGGTGTGCTACATGGCCCTAGAGCTGAAAGGCACAACGTGCAGGCTTCTTTGCAAAGGGCGAGTTGGGCCCCAAAGCATCTTGCTTCCAGCTCTTTGGGCTAGCTATGAAACAACTCGCTCTGCACAGTGCTCTTACAGCCTAACGGGAGCATCAGTTACAAAGGCCTGTGAAATGCAGTTTCTTTGCAGGCCTGATCTGGCTGAACTAGAACTTCTGCTCTGGGTGTGCTACATGGCCCTAGAGGTGAAAGGCACAATGTGCAGGCTTCTTTCCAAAGGGCGAGTTGGGCCCCAAAGCATCTTGCTTTCAGCTCTTTGGGAAGCTAAGAAACAACTCACTCTGCACAGTGCTCTTACAGCCTACCGGGAACATCTCTTACAAAGGCCTGTGAAACGCAGTTTCTTTGCAGGCCTGATCTGGCTGAAGTGGAACTTCTGCTCTGGGTGCTCTACATTGCCCTAGAGCTGAAAGGCACAACGTGCGGGCTTCTTTCCAAAGGGCGAGATGGGCCCCAAAGCATCTTGCTTCCAGCTCTTTGGGAAGCTAAGAAACAACTCGCTCTGCACAGTGCTCTTACAGCCTACCGGGAACATCTCTTGCAAAGGCCTGTGAAACGCAGTTTCTTTGCAGGCCTGATCTGGCTGAAGTAGAACTTCTGCTCTGCGTGTGCTACATTGGCCTAGAGCTGAAAGGCACAACGTGCAGGCTTCTTTCCAAAGGGCGAGTTGGGCCCCAAAGCGTCTTGCTTCCAGCTCTTTGGGAAGCTAAGAAAAAACTCGCTCTGCACAGTGCTCTTACAGCCTACCGGGAACATCTCTTACAAAGGCCTGTGAAACGCAGTTTCTTTGCAGGCCTGATCTGGCTGAAGTAGAACTTCTGCTCTGGGTGTGCTACATTGGCCTAGAGCTGAAAGGCACAACGAGCAGGCTTCTTTCCAAAGGGCGAGTTGGGCCCCAAAGCATCTTGCTTCCAGCTCTTTGGGAAGCTAAGAAACAACTCGCTCTGCACAGTGCTCTTACAGCCTACCGGGAACATCTCTTGCAAAGGCCTGTGAAACGCAGTTTCTTTGCAGGCCTGGTCTGGCTGAAGTAGAACTTCTGCTCTGGGTGTGCTACATTGGCCTAGAGCTGAAAGGCACAACGTGCAGGCTTCTTTCCAAAGGGTGAGTTGGGCCCCAAAGCATCTTGCTTCCAGCTCTTTGGGAAGCTAAGAACAACTCGCTCTGCACAGTGCTCTTACAGCCTACCGGGAACATCTCTTACAAAGGCCTGTGAAATGCAGTTTCTTTGCAGGCCTGATCTGGCTGAAGTAGAACTTCTGCTCTGGGTGTGCTACATGGACCTAGAGCTGAAAGGCTCAACGTGCAGGCTTCTTTCCAAAGGGCGAGTTGGGCCCCAAAGCATCTTGCTTCCAGCTCTTTGGGAAGCTAAGAAACAACTCGCTCTGCACAGTGCTCTTACAGCCTACCGGGAACATCTCTTACAAAGGCCTGTGAAACGCAGTTTCTTTGCAGGCCTGATCTGGCTGAACCAGAACTTCTGCTCTGGGTGTGATACATTTCCCTAGAGCTGAAAGGCACAATGTGCAGGCTTCTTTCCAAAGGGCGAGTTGGGCCCCAAAGCATCTTGCTTCCAGCTCTTTGGGAAGCTAAGAAACAACTCGCTCTGCACAGTGCTTTTACAGCCTACCGGGAACATCTCTTACAAAGGCATCTCAAACGCAATTTCTTTGCAGGCCTGATCTGGCTGAAGTAGAACTTCTGCTCTGGGTGTGCTACATTGGCCTAGAGCTGAAAGGCACAACGTGCAGGCTTCTTTCCAAAGGGCGAGTTGGGCCCCAAAGCATCTTGCTTCCAGCTCTTTGGGAAGCTAAGAAACAACTCGCTCTGCACAGTGCTCTTACAGCCTACCGGGAACATCTCTTACAAAGGCCTGTGAAACGCAGTTTCTTTGCAGGCCTGATCTGGCTGAACTAGAACTTCTGCTCTGCGTGTGCTACATTGCCCTAGAGCTGAAAGGCACAACGTGCAGGCTTCTTTGCAAAGGGCGAGTTGGGCCCCAAAGCATCTTGCTTCCAGCTCCTTGGGAAGCTAAGAAACAACTCGCTCTGCACAGTGCTCTTACAGCCTACCGGGAACATCTCTTACAAAGGCCTGTGAAACGCAGTTTCTTTGCAGGCCTGATCTCGCTGAAGTTGAACTTCTGCTCTGGGTGCGCTACATTGGCCTAGAGCTGAAAGGCACAACCTGCAGGCTTCTTTCCAAAGGGCGAGTTGGGCCCCAAAGCATCTTGCTTCCAGCTCTTTCGGAAGCTAAGAAACAACTCGCTCTGCACAGTGCTCTTACAGCCTACCGGGAACATCTCTTACAAAGGCCTGTGAAACGCAGTTTCTTTGCAGGCCTGATCTGGCTGAAGTAGAACTTCTGCTCTGGGTGTGCTACATGGCCCTAGAGCTGAAAGGCACAACGTGCAGGCTTCTTTCCAAAGAACGAGTTGGGCCCCAAAGCATCTTGCTTCCAGCTCTTTGGGCTAGCTATGAAGGAACTCGCTCTGCACAGTGCTCTTACAGCCTACCGGGACCATCACTTACAAAGGCCTGTGAAATGCAGTTTCTTTGCAGGCCTGATCATGCTGAACTAGAACTTCTGCTCTGGGTGTGCTACATTGCCCTAGAGCTGAAGGGCACAACGTGCAGGCCTGTTTCCAAAGAGCGAGTTGGGCTCCAAAGCATCTTGCTTCCAGCTCTTTGGGAAGCTAAGAAACAACTCGCTCTGCACAGTGCTTTTACAGCCTACCGGGAACAACTCTTACAAAGGCATCTCAAATGCAGTTTCTTTGCAGGCCTGATCTGGCTGAAGTAGAACTTCTGCTCTGGGTGTGCTACATTGGCCTAGAGCTGAAAGGCACAACGTGCAGGCTTCTTTCCAAAGGGCGAGTTGGGCCCCAAAGCATCTTGCTTCCAGCTCTTTGGGAAGCTAAGAAACAACTCGCTCTGCACAGTGCTCTTACAGCCTACCGGGAACATCTCTTACAAAGGCCTGTGAAACGCAGTTTCTTTGCAGGCCTGGTCTGGCTGAAGTAGAACTTCTGCTCTGGGTGTGCTACATTGGCCTAGAGCTGAAAGGCACAACGTGCAGGCTTCTTTCCAAAGGGTGAGTTGGGCCCCAAAGCATCTTGCTTCCAGCTCTTTGGGAAGCTAAGAACAAGTCGCTCTGCACAGTGCTCTTACAGCCTACCGGGAACATCTCTTACAAAGGCCTGTGAAACGCAGTTTCTTTGCAGGCCTGATCTGGCTGAAGTGGAACTTCTGCTCTGGGTGTGCTACATGGACCTAGAGCTGAATGGCTCAACGTGCAGGCTTCTTTCCAAAGGGCGAGTTGGGCCCCAAAGCATCTTGCTTCCAGCTCTTTGGGAAGCTAAGAAACAACTCGCTGTGCGCAGTGCTCTTACAGCCTACCGTGAGCATCTCTTACAAAGGCCTGTGAAACGCAGTTTCTTTGCAGGCCTGATCTGGCTGAACTAGAACTTCTGCTCTGGGTGTGCCACATTGCCCTAGAGCTCAAAGGCACAACGTGCAGGCTTCTTTCCAAAGGGCGAGTAGGGCCCCAAAGTATCTGGCTTCCAGCTCTTTGGAAAGCTAAGAAACAACTCGCTCTGCACAGTGCTCTTACAGCCTACCGGGAACATCTCTTACAAAGGCCTGTGAAACGCAGTTTCTTTGCAGGCCTGATCTGGCTGAACTAGAACTTCTGCTCTGGGTGTGCTACATTGCCCTAGAGCTGAAAGGCACAACGTGCAGGCTTCTTTCCAAAGGGCGAGTTGGGCCCCAAAGCATCTTGCTTCCAGCTCTTTGGGAAGCTAAGAAACAACTCGCTCTGCACAGTGCTGTTACAGCCTACCGGGAACATCTCTTACAAAGGCCTCTCAAACGCAGTTTCTTTGCCGGCCTGATCTGGTTGAAGTAGAACTTCTGCTCTGTGTGTGCTACATTGGCCTAGAGCTGAAAGGCTCAACGTGCAGGCTTCTTTCCAAAGGGCGAGTTGGGCCCCAAAGCATCTTGCTTCCAGCTCTTTGGGAAGCTAAGAAACAACTCACTCTGCACAGTGTTCTTACAGCCTACCGGGAACATCTCTTACAAAGGCCTGTGAAACGCAGTTTCTTTGTAGGCCTGATCTGGCTGAACTAGAACTTCTGCTCTGGGTGTGCTACATTGCCCTAGAGCTGAAAGGCACAGCTTGCAGGCTTCTTTGCAAAGGGCGAGTTGGGCCGCAAAGCATCTTGCATCCAGCTCTTTGGGAAGCTAAGAAACAACTCGCTCTGCACAGTGCTCTTACAGCCTACCGGGAACATCTCTTGCAAAGGCCTGTGAAACGCAGTTTCTTTGCAGGCCTGATCTGGCTGAAGTAGAACTTCTGCTCTGGGTGTGCTACATGGACCTAGAGCTGAAAGGCTCAACGTGCAGGCTTCTTTCCAAAGGGCGAGTTGGGCCCCAAAGCATCTTGCTTCCAGCTCTTTGGGAAGCTAAGAAACAACTCGCTCTGCACAGTGCTCTTACAGCCTACCGTGAGCATCTCTTACAAAGGCCTGTGAAACGCAGTTTCTTTGCAGGCCTGAGCTGGCTGAAGTAGAACTTCTGCTCTGCGTGTGCCACATTGCCCTAGAGCTGAAAGGCACAACGTGCAGGCTTCTTTCCAAAGGGCGAGTAGGGCCCCAAAGTATCTTTCTTCCAGCTCTTTGGAAAGCTAAGAAACAACTCGCTCTGCACAGTGCTCTTACAGCCTACCGGGAACATCTCTTACAAAGGCCTGTGAAACGCAGTTTCTTTGCAGGCCTGATCTGGCTGAAGTAGACCTTCTGCTCTGGGTGTGCTACGTGGCCCTAGAGCTGAAATGCACAACGTGCAGGCTTCTCTCCAAAGGGCGAGTTGGGCTCCAAAGCATCTTGCTTCCAGCTCTTTGGGAAGCTAAGAAACAACTCGCTCTGCACAGTGCTTTTACAGCCTACCGGGAACAACTCTTACAAAGGCATCTCAAACGCAGTTTCTTTGCAGGCCTGATCTGGCTGAAGTAGAACTTCTGCTCTGGGTGTGCTACATTGGCCTAGAGCTGAAAGGCACAACGTGCAGGCTTCTTTCCAAAGGGCGAGTTGGGCCCCAAAGCATCTTGCTTCCAGCTCTTTGGGAAGCTAAGAAACAACTCGCTCTGCACAGTGCTCTTACAGCCTACCGGGAACATCTCTTACAAAGGCCTGTGAAACGCAGTTTCTTTGCAGGCCTGATACGGCTGAAGTAGAACTTCTGCTCTGGGTGTGCTACATTGCCCTAGAGCTGAAAGGCACAACGTGCAGGCTTCTTTCCAAAGGGCGAGTTGGGCCCCAAAGCATCTTGCTTCTAGCTCTTTGAGAAGCTAAGAAACAACTCGCTCTCCACAGTGCTCTTACAGCCTACCGGGAACATCTCTTACAAAGGCCTGTGAAACGCAGTTTCTTTGCAGGCCTGATCTGGCTGAAGTAGAACTTCTGATCTGGGTGTGCTACATTGCCCTAGAGCTGAAAGGCACAACGTGCAGGCTTCTTTCCAAAGGGCGAGTTGGGCCCAAAAGCATCTTGCTTCCAGCTCTTTGGGAAGCTAAGAAACAACTCGCTCTGCACAGTGCTGTTACAGCCTACCGGGAACATCTCTTACAAGGCATCTCAAACGCAGTTTCTTTGCAGGCCTGATCTGGCTGAAGTAGAACTTCTGCTCTGTGTGTGCTACATTGGCCTAGAGCTGAAAGGCACAACGTGCAGGCTTCTTTGCAAAGGGCGAGTTGGGCCCCAAAGCATCTTGCTTCCAGCTCTTTGGGAAGCTAAGAAACAACTCGCTCTGCACAGTGCTCTTACAGCCTACCGGGAACATCTCTTACAAAGGCCTGTGAAACGCAGTTTCTTTGCAGGCCTGATCTGGCTGAACTAGAACTTCTGCTCTGCATGTGCTACATTGCCCTAGAGCTGAAAGGCACAACGTGCAGGCTTCTTTGCAAAGGGCGAGTTGGGCCCCAAAGCATCTTGCTTCCAGCTCTTTGGGAAGCTAAGAAACAACTCGCTCTGCACAGTGCTCTTACAGCCTACTGGGAACATCTCTTACAAAGGCCTGTGAAACGCAGTTTCTTTGCAGGCCTGATCTGGCTGAAGTAGAACTTCTGCTCTGGGTGTGCTACATTGGCCTAGAGCTGAAAGGCACAACGTGCAGGCTTCTTTGCAAAGGGCGAGTTGGGCCGCAAAGCATCTTGCTTCCAGCTCTTTGGGAAGCTAAGAAACAACTCGCTCTGCACAGTGCTCTTACAGCCTACCGGGAACATCTCTTACAAAGGCCTGTGAAACGCAGTTTCTTTGCAGGCCTGATCTGGCTGAACTAGAACTTCTGCTCTGCGTGTGCTACATTGCCCTAGAGCTGAAAGGCACAACGTGCAGGCTTCTTTGCAAAGGCCGAGTTGGGCCGCAAAGCATCTTGCTTCCAGCTCCTTGGGAAGCTAAGAAACATGTCGCTCTGCACAGTGCTCTTACAGCCTACGGGGAACATCTCTTACAAAGGCCTGTAAAACGCAGTTTCTTTGCAGGCCTGATCTGGCTGAAGTAGAACTTCTGCTCTGGGTGGGCTACATTGGCCTAGAGCTGAAAGGCACAACGTGCAGGCTTCTTTCCAAAGGGCGAGTTGGGCCCCAAAGCATCTTGCTTCCAGCTCTTTGGAAAGCTAAGAAACAACTCGCTCTGCACAGTGCTCTTACAGCCTACCGGGAACATCTCTTACAAAGGCCTGTGAAACGCAGTTTCTTTGCAGGCCTGATCTGGCTGAAGTAGAACTTCTGCTCTGGGTGTGCTACATGGCCCTAGAGCTGAAAGGCACAATGTGCAGGCTTCTTTGCAAAAGGCGAGTTGGGCCCCAAAGCATCTTGCTTCCAGCTCTTTGGGCTAGCTATGAAACAACTCGCTCTGCACAGTGCTCTTACAGCCTACCGGAACCATCACTTACAAAGGCCTGTGAAATGCGGTTTCTTTGCAGGCCTGATCACGCTGAACTAGAACTTCTGCTCTTGGTGTGCTACATTGCCCTAGAGATGAAGGGCACAACGTGCAGGCCTGTTTCCAAAGGGCGGGTTGGGCCCCAAAGCATCTTGCTTCCATCTCTTTGGGAAGATAAGAAACAACTCGCTCTGCACAGTGCTCTTACAGCCTACCGGGAACATCTCTTACAAAGGCCTGTGAAACGCAGTTTCTTTGCAGGCCTGACATGGCTGAAGTAGAACTTCTGCTCTGGGTGTTCTACATTGGCCCTGAGCTGAAAGGCACAACGTGCAGGCTTCTTTCCAAAGGGTGAGTTGGGCCCCAAAGCATCTTGCTTCCAGCTCTTTGGGAAGCTAAGAAACAAGTCGCTCTGCACAGTGCTCTTACAGCCTACCGGGAACATCTCTTACAAAGGCCTGTGAAACGCAGTTTCTTTGCAGGCCTGATCTGGCTGAAGTAGAACTTCTGCTCTGTGTGTGCTACATTGGCCTAGAGCTGAAAGGCACAACGTGCTGGCTTCTTTCCAAAGGGCGAGTTGGGCCCCAAAGCATCTTGCTTCCAGCTCTTTGGGAAGCTAAGAAACAACTCGCTCTGCACAGTGCTCTTACAGCCTACCGGGAACATCTCTTACAAAGGCCTGTGAAACGCAGTTTCTTTGCAGGCCTGATCTGGCTGAACTAGAACTTCTGCTCTTCGTGTGCTACATTGCCCTAGAGCTGAAAGGCACAACGTGCAGGCTTCTTTGCAAAGGGCGAGTTGGGCCGCAAAGCATCTTGCTTCCAGCTCCTTGGGAAGCTAAGAAACAACTCGCTCTGCACAGTGCTCTTACAGCCTACCGGGAACATCTCTTGCAAAGGCCTGTGAAACGCAGTTTCTTTGCAGGCCTGATCTGGCTGAAGTAGAACTTCTGCTCTGGGTGTGCTACATTGGCCTAGAGCTGAAAGGCACAACGTGCAGGCTTCTTTCCAAAGGGCGAGTTGGGCCCAAAGCATCTTGCTTCCAGCTCTTTGGGCTAGCTATGAAACAACTCGCTCTGCACAGTGCTCTTACAGCCTACCGGGAACATCTCTTACAAAGGCCTGTGAAACGCAGTTTCTTTGCAGGCCTGATCTGGCTGAAGTAGAACTTCTGCTCTGGGTGTGCTACATGGCCCTGGAGCTGAAAGGCACAACGTGCAGGCTTCTTTGCAAAGGGCGAGTTGGGCCCCAAAGCATCTTGCTTCCAGCTCTTTGGGCTAGCTATGAAACAACTCGCTCTGCACAGTGCTCTTACAGCCTAACGGGAGCATCAGTTACAAAGGCCTGTGAAATGCAGTTTCTTTGCAGGCCTGATCTGGCTGAACTAGAACTTCTGCTCTGGGTGTGCTACATGGCCCTAGAGGTGAAAGGCACAACGTGCAGGCTTCTTTCCAAAGGGCGAGTTGGGCCCCAAAGCATCTTGCTTTCAGCTCTTTGGGAAGCTAAGAAACAACTCACTCTGCACAGTGCTCTTACAGCCTACCGGGAACATCTCTTACAAAGGCCTGTTAAACGCAGTTTCTTTGCAGGCCTGATCTGGCTGAAGTGGAACTTCTGCTCTGGGTGCTCTACATTGCCCTAGAGCTGAAAGGCACAACGTGCAGGCTTCTTTCCAAAGGGCGAGATGGGCCCCAAAGCATCTTGCTTCCAGCTCTTTGGGAAGCTAAGAAACAACTCGCTCTGCACAGTGCTCTTACAGCCTACCGGGAACATCTCTTGCAAAGGCCTGTGAAACGCAGTTTCTTTGCAGGCCTGATCTGGCTGAAGTAGAACTTCTGCTCTGGGTGTGCTACATTGGCCTAGAGCTGAAAGGCACAACGTGCAGGCTTCTTTCCAAAGGGCGAGTTGGGCCCCAAAGCGTCTTGCTTCCAGCTCTTTGGGAAGCTAAGAAACAACTCGCTCTGCACAGTGCTCTTACAGCCTACCGGGAACATCTCTTACAAAGGCCTGTGAAACGCAGTTTCTTTGCAGGCCTGATCTGGCTGAAGTAGAACCTCTGCTCTGGGTGTGCTACATTGGCCTAGAGCTGAAAGGCACAACGAGCAGGCTTCTTTCCAAAGGGCGAGTTGGGCCCCAAAGCATCTTGCTTCCAGCTCTTTGGGAAGCTAAGAAACAACTCGCTCTGCACAGTGCTCTTACAGCCTACCGGGAACATCTCTTACAAAGGCCTGTGAAACGTAGTTTCTTTGCAGGCCTGGTCTGGCTGAAGTAGAACTTCTGCTCTGGGTGTGCTACATTGGCCTAGAGCTGAAAGGCACAACGTGCAGGCTTCTTTCCAAAGGGTGAGTTGGGCCCCAAAGCATCTTGCTTCCAGCTCTTTGGGAAGCTAAGAACAACTCGCTCTGCACAGTGCTCTTACAGCCTACCGGGAACATCTCTTACAAAGGCCTGTGAAATGCAGTTTCTTTGCAGGCCTGATCTGGCTGAAGTAGAACTTCTGCTCTGGGTGTGCTACATGGACCTAGAGCTGAAAGGCTCAACGTGCAGGCTTCTTTCCAAAGGGCGAGTTGGGCCCCAAAGCATCTTGCTTCCAGCTCTTTGGGAAGCTAAGAAACAACTCGCTCTGCACAGTGCTCTTACAGCCTACCGGGAACATCTCTTACAAAGGCCTGTGAAACGCAGTTTCTTTGCAGGCCTGATCTGGCTGAACCAGAACTTCTGCTCTGGGTGTGATACATTTCCCTAGAGCTGAAAGGCACAATGTGCAGGCTTCTTTCCAAAGGGCGAGTTGGGCCCCAAAGCATCTTGCTTCCAGCTCTTTGGGAAGCTAAGAAACAACTCGCTCTGCACAGTGCTTTTACAGCCTACCGGGAACATCTCTTACAAAGGCATCTCAAACGCAATTTCTTTGCAGGCCTGATCTGGCTGAAGTAGAACATCTGCTCTGGGTGTGCTACATTGGCCTAGAGCTGAAAGGCACAACGTGCAGGCTTCTTTCCAAAGGGCGAGTTGGGCCCCAAAGCATCTTGCTTCCAGCTCTTTGGGAAGCTAAGAAACAACTCGCTCTGCACAGTGCTCTTACAGCCTACCGGGAACATCTCTTACAAAGTCCTGTGAAACGCAGTTTCTTTGCAGGCCTGATCTGGCTGAACTAGAACTTCTGCTCTGCGTGTGCTACATTGCCCTAGAGCTGAAAGGCACAACGTGCAGGCTTCTTTGCAAAGGGCGAGTTGGGCCCCAAAGCATCTTGCTTCCAGCTCTTTGGGAAGCTAAGAAACAACTCACTCTGCACAGTGTTCTTACAGCCTACCGGGAACATCTCTTACAAAGGCCTGTGAAACGCAGTTTCTTTGTAGGCCTGATCTGGCTGAACTAGAACTTCTGCTCTGCGTGTGCTACATTGCCCTAGAGCTGAAAGGCACAGCTTGCAGGCTTCTTTGCAAAGGGCGAGTTGGGCCGCAAAGCATCTTGCATCCAGCTCTTTGGGAAGCTAAGAAACAACTCGCTCTGCACAGTGCTCTTACAGCCTACCGTGAGCATCTCTTACAAAGGCCTGTGAAACGCAGTTTCTTTGCAGGCCTGATACGGCTGAAGTAGAACTTCTGCTCTGGGTGTGCTACATTGCCCTAGAGCTGAAAGGCACAACGTGCAGGCTTCTTTCCAAAGGGCGAGTTGGGCCCCAAAGCATCTTGCTTCTAGCTCTTTGAGAAGCTAAGAAACAACTCGCTCTGCACAGTGCTCTTACAGCCTACCGGGAACATCTCTTACAAAGGCCTGTGAAACGCAGTTTCTTTGCAGGCCTGATCTGGCTGAAGTAGACCTTCTGCTCTGGGTGTGCTACGTGGCCCTAGAGCTGAAATGCACAACGTGCAGGCTTCTCTCCAAAGGGCGAGTTGGGCTCCAAAGCATCTTGCTTCCAGCTCTTTGGGAAGCTAAGAAACAACTCGCTCTGCACAGTGCTTTTACAGCCTACCGGGAACAACTCTTACAAAGGCATCTCAAACGCAGTTTCTTTGCAGGCCTGATCTGGCTGAAGTAGAACTTCTGCTCTGGGTGTGCTACATTGGCCTAGAGCTGAAAGGCACAACGTGCAGGCTTCTTTCCAAAGGGCGAGTTGGGCCCCAAAGCATCTTGCTTCCAGCTCTTTGGGAAGCTAAGAAACAACTCGCTCTGCACAGTGCTCTTACAGCCTACCGGGAACATCTCTTACAAAGGCCTGTGAAACGCAGTTTCTTTGCAGGCCTGATACGGCTGAAGTAGAACTTCTGCTCTGGGTGTGCTACATTGCCCTAGAGCTGAAAGGCACAACGTGCAGGCTTCTTTCCAAAGGGCGAGTTGGGCCCCAAAGCATCTTGCTTCTAGCTCTTTGAGAAGCTAAGAAACAACTCGCTCTCCACAGTGCTCTTACAGCCTACCGGGAACATCTCTTACAAAGGCCTGTGAAACGCAGTTTCTTTGCAGGCCTGATCTGGCTGAAGTAGAACTTCTGATCTGGGTGTGCTACATTGCCCTAGAGCTGAAAGGCACAACGTGCAGGCTTCTTTCCAAAGGGCGAGTTGGGCCCAAAAGCATCTTGCTTCCAGCTCTTTGGGAAGCTAAGAAACAACTCGCTCTGCACAGTGCTGTTACAGCCTACCGGGAACATCTCTTACAAGGCATCTCAAACGCAGTTTCTTTGCAGGCCTGATCTGGCTGAAGTAGAACTTCTGCTCTGTGTGTGCTACATTGGCCTAGAGCTGAAAGGCACAACGTGCAGGCTTCTTTGCAAAGGGCGAGTTGGGCCCCAAAGCATCTTGCTTCCAGCTCTTTGGGAAGCTAAGAAACAACTCGCTCTGCACAGTGCTCTTACAGCCTACCGGGAACATCTCTTACAAAGGCCTGTGAAACGCAGTTTCTTTGCAGGCCTGATCTGGCTGAACTAGAACTTCTGCTCTGCATGTGCTACATTGCCCTAGAGCTGAAAGGCACAACGTGCAGGCTTCTTTGCAAAGGGCGAGTTGGGCCCCAAAGCATCTTGCTTCCAGCTCTTTGGGAAGCTAAGAAACAACTCGCTCTGCACAGTGCTCTTACAGCCTACTGGGAACATCTCTTACAAAGGCCTGTGAAACGCAGTTTCTTTGCAGGCCTGATCTGGCTGAAGTAGAACTTCTGCTCTGGGTGTGCTACATTGGCCTAGAGCTGAAAGGCACAACGTGCAGGCTTCTTTGCAAAGGGCGAGTTGGGCCGCAAAGCATCTTGCTTCCAGCTCTTTGGGAAGCTAAGAAACAACTCGCTCTGCACAGTGCTCTTACAGCCTACCGGGAACATCTCTTACAAAGGCCTGTGAAACGCAGTTTCTTTGCAGGCCTGATCTGGCTGAACTAGAACTTCTGCTCTGCGTGTGCTACATTGCCCTAGAGCTGAAAGGCACAACGTGCAGGCTTCTTTGCAAAGGCCGAGTTGGGCCGCAAAGCATCTTGCTTCCAGCTCCTTGGGAAGCTAAGAAACATGTCGCTCTGCACAGTGCTCTTACAGCCTACGGGGAACATCTCTTACAAAGGCCTGTAAAACGCAGTTTCTTTGCAGGCCTGATCTGGCTGAAGTAGAACTTCTGCTCTGGGTGGGCTACATTGGCCTAGAGCTGAAAGGCACAACGTGCAGGCTTCTTTCCAAAGGGCGAGTTGGGCCCCAAAGCATCTTGCTTCCAGCTCTTTGGAAAGCTAAGAAACAACTCGCTCTGCACAGTGCTCTTACAGCCTACCGGGAACATCTCTTACAAAGGCCTGTGAAACGCAGTTTCTTTGCAGGCCTGATCTGGCTGAAGTAGAACTTCTGCTCTGGGTGTGCTACATGGCCCTAGAGCTGAAAGGCACAATGTGCAGGCTTCTTTGCAAAAGGCGAGTTGGGCCCCAAAGCATCTTGCTTCCAGCTCTTTGGGCTAGCTATGAAACAACTCGCTCTGCACAGTGCTCTTACAGCCTACCGGAACCATCACTTACAAAGGCCTGTGAAATGCGGTTTCTTTGCAGGCCTGATCACGCTGAACTAGAACTTCTGCTCTTGGTGTGCTACATTGCCCTAGAGATGAAGGGCACAACGTGCAGGCCTGTTTCCAAAGGGCGGGTTGGGCCCCAAAGCATCTTGCTTCCATCTCTTTGGGAAGATAAGAAACAACTCGCTCTGCACAGTGCTCTTACAGCCTACCGGGAACATCTCTTACAAAGGCCTGTGAAACGCAGTTTCTTTGCAGGCCTGACATGGCTGAAGTAGAACTTCTGCTCTGGGTGTTCTACATTGGCCCTGAGCTGAAAGGCACAACGTGCAGGCTTCTTTCCATAGGGCGAGTTGGGCCCCAAAGCATCTTGCTTCCAGCTCTTTGGGAAGCTAAGAAACAAGTCGCTCTGCACAGTGCTCTTACAGCCTACCGGGAACATCTCTTACAAAGGCCTGTGAAACGCAGTTTCTTTGCAGGCCTGATCTGGCTGAAGTAGAACTTCTGCTCTGTGTGTGCTACATTGGCCTAGAGCTGAAAGGCACAACGTGCTGGCTTCTTTCCAAAGGGCGAGTTGGGCCCCAAAGCATCTTGCTTCCAGCTCTTTGGGAAGCTAAGAAACAACTCGCTCTGCACAGTGCTCTTACAGCCTACCGGGAACATCTCTTACAAAGGCCTGTGAAACGCAGTTTCTTTGCAGGCCTGATCTGGCTGAACTAGAACTTCTGCTCTTCGTGTGCTACATTGCCCTAGAGCTGAAAGGCACAACGTGCAGGCTTCTTTGCAAAGGGCGAGTTGGGCCGCAAAGCATCTTGCTTCCAGCTCCTTGGGAAGCTAAGAAACAACTCGCTCTGCACAGTGCTCTTACAGCCTACCGGGAACATCTCTTGCAAAGGCCTGTGAAACGCAGTTTCTTTGCAGGCCTGATCTGGCTGAAGTAGAACTTCTGCTCTGGGTGTGCTACATTGGCCTAGAGCTGAAAGGCACAACGTGCAGGCTTCTTTCCAAAGGGCGAGTTGGGCCCAAAGCATCTTGCTTCCAGCTCTTTGGGCTAGCTATGAAACAACTCGCTCTGCACAGTGCTCTTACAGCCTACCGGGAACATCTCTTACAAAGGCCTGTGAAACGCAGTTTCTTTGCAGGCCTGATCTGGCTGAAGTAGAACTTCTGCTCTGGGTGTGCTACATGGCCCTGGAGCTGAAAGGCACAACGTGCAGGCTTCTTTGCAAAGGGCGAGTTGGGCCCCAAAGCATCTTGCTTCCAGCTCTTTGGGCTAGCTATGAAACAACTCGCTCTGCACAGTGCTCTTACAGCCTAACGGGAGCATCAGTTACAAAGGCCTGTGAAATGCAGTTTCTTTGCAGGCCTGATCTGGCTGAACTAGAACTTCTGCTCTGGGTGTGCTACATGGCCCTAGAGGTGAAAGGCACAACGTGCAGGCTTCTTTCCAAAGGGCGAGTTGGGCCCCAAAGCATCTTGCTTTCAGCTCTTTGGGAAGCTAAGAAACAACTCACTCTGCACAGTGCTCTTACAGCCTACCGGGAACATCTCTTACAAAGGCCTGTGAAACGCAGTTTCTTTGCAGGCCTGATCTGGCTGAAGTGGAACTTCTGCTCTGGGTGCTCTACATTGCCCTAGAGCTGAAAGGCACAACGTGCAGGCTTCTTTCCAAAGGGCGAGATGGGCCCCAAAGCATCTTGCTTCCAGCTCTTTGGGAAGCTAAGAAACAACTCGCTCTGCACAGTGCTCTTACAGCCTACCGGGAACATCTCTTGCAAAGGCCTGTGAAACGCAGTTTCTTTGCAGGCCTGATCTGGCTGAAGTAGAACTTCTGCTCTGGGTGTGCTACATTGGCCTAGAGCTGAAAGGCACAACGTGCAGGCTTCTTTCCAAAGGGTGAGTTGGGCCCCAAAGCGTCTTGCTTCCAGCTCTTTGGGAAGCTAAGAAACAACTCGCTCTGCACAGTGCTCTTACAGCCTACCGGGAACATCTCTTACAAAGGCCTGTGAAACGCAGTTTCTTTGCAGGCCTGATCTGGCTGAAGTAGAACCTCTGCTCTGGGTGTGCTACATTGGCCTAGAGCTGAAAGGCACAACGAGCAGGCTTCTTTCCAAAGGGCGAGTTGGGCCCCAAAGCATCTTGCTTCCAGCTCTTTGGGAAGCTAAGAAACAACTCGCTCTGCACAGTGCTCTTACAGCCTACCGGGAACATCTCTTACAAAGGCCTGTGAAACGCAGTTTCTTTGCAGGCCTGGTCTGGCTGAAGTAGAACTTCTGCTCTGGGTGTGCTACATTGGCCTAGAGCTGAAAGGCACAACGTGCAGGCTTCTTTCCAAAGGGTGAGTTGGGCCCCAAAGCATCTTGCTTCCAGCTCTTTGGGAAGCTAAGAACAACTCGCTCTGCACAGTGCTCTTACAGCCTACCGGGAACATCTCTTACAAAGGCCTGTGAAATGCAGTTTCTTTGCAGGCCTGATCTGGCTGAAGTAGAACTTCTGCTCTGGGTGTGCTACATGGACCTAGAGCTGAAAGGCTCAACGTGCAGGCTTCTTTCCAAAGGGCGAGTTGGGCCCCAAAGCATCTTGCTTCCAGCTCTTTGGGAAGCTAAGAAACAACTCGCTCTGCACAGTGCTCTTACAGCCTACCGGGAACATCTCTTACAAAGGCCTGTGAAACGCAGTTTCTTTGCAGGCCTGATCTGGCTGAACCAGAACTTCTGCTCTGGGTGTGATACATTTCCCTAGAGCTGAAAGGCACAATGTGCAGGCTTCTTTCCAAAGGGCGAGTTGGGCCCCAAAGCATCTTGCTTCCAGCTCTTTGGGAAGCTAAGAAACAACTCGCTCTGCACAGTGCTTTTACAGCCTACCGGGAACATCTCTTACAAAGGCATCTCAAACGCAATTTCTTTGCAGGCCTGATCTGGCTGAAGTAGAACTTCTGCTCTGGGTGTGCTACATTGGCCTAGAGCTGAAAGGCACAACGTGCAGGCTTCTTTCCAAAGGGCGAGTTGGGCCCCAAAGCATCTTGCTTCCAGCTCTTTGGGAAGCTAAGAAACAACTCGCTCTGCACAGTGCTCTTACAGCCTACCGGGAACATCTCTTACAAAGTCCTGTGAAACGCAGTTTCTTTGCAGGCCTGATCTGGCTGAACTAGAACTTCTGCTCTGCGTGTGCTACATTGCCCTAGAGCTGAAAGGCACAACGTGCAGGCTTCTTTGCAAAGGGCGAGTTGGGCCCCAAAGCATCTTGCTTCCAGCTCCTTGGGAAGCTAAGAAACAACTCGCTCTGCACAGTGCTCTTACAGCCTACCGGGAACATCTCTTACAAAGGCCTGTGAAACGCAGTTTCTTTGCAGGCCTGATCTCGCTGAAGTTGAACTTCTGCTCTGGGTGCGCTACATTGGCCTAGAGCTGAAAGGCACAACGTGCAGGCTTCTTTCCAAAGGGCGAGTTGGGCCCCAAAGCATCTTGCTTCCAGCTCTTTGGGAAGCTAAGAAACAACTCGCTCTGCACAGTGCTCTTACAGCCTACCGGGAACATCTCTTACAAAGGCCTGTGAAACGCAGTTTCTTTGCAGGCCTGATCTGGCTGAAGTAGAACTTCTGCTCTGGGTGTGCTACATGGCCCTAGAGCTGAAAGGCACAACGTGCAGGCTTCTTTCCAAAGCACGAGTTGGGCCCCAAAGCATCTTGCTTCCAGCTCTTTGGGCTAGCTATGAAGGAACTCACTCTGCACAGTGCTCTTACAGCCTACCGGGACCATCACTTACAAAGGCCTGTGAAATGCAGTTTCTTTGCAGGCCTGATCATGCTGAACTAGAACTTCTGCTCTGGGTGTGCTACATTGCCCTAGAGCTGAAGGGCACAACGTTCAGGCCTGTTTCCAAAGAGCGAGTTGGGCTCCAAAGCATCTTGCTTCCAGCTCTTTGGGAAGCTAAGAAACAACTCGCTCTGCACAGTGCTTTTACAGCCTACCGGGAACAACTCTTACAAAGGCATCTCAAATGCAGTTTCTTTGCAGGCCTGATCTGGCTGAAGTAGAACTTCTGCTCTGGGTGTGCTACATTGGCCTAGAGCTGAAAGGCACAACGTGCAGGCTTCTTTCCAAAGGGCGAGTTGGGCCCCAAAGCATCTTGCTTCCAGCTCTTTGGGAAGCTAAGAAACAACTCGCTCTGCACAGTGCTCTTACAGCCTACCGGGAACATCTCTTACAAAGGCCTGTGAAACGCAGTTTCTTTGCAGGCCTGGTCTGGCTGAAGTAGAACTTCTGCTCTGGGTGTGCTACATTGGCCTAGAGCTGAAAGGCACAACGTGCAGGCTTCTTGCCAAAGGGTGAGTTGGGCCCCAAAGCATCTTGCTTCCAGCTCTTTGGGAAGCTAAGAACAAGTCGCTCTGCACAGTGCTCTTACAGCCTACCGGGAACATCTCTTACAAAGGCCTGTGAAACGCAGTTTCTTTGCAGGCCTGATCTGGCTGAACTAGAACTTCTGCTCTGCGTGTGCTACATTGCCCTAGAGCTGAAAGGCACAACGTGCAGGCTTCTTTGCAAAGGGCGAGTTGGGCCCCAAAGCATCTTGCTTCCAGCTCCTTGGGAAGCTAAGAAACAACTCGCTCTGCACAGTGCTCTTACAGCCTACCGGGAACATCTCTTACAAAGGCCTGTGAAACGCAGTTTCTTTGCAGGCCTGATCTCGCTGAAGTTGAACTTCTGCTCTGGGTGCGCTACATTGGCCTAGAGCTGAAAGGCACAACGTGCAGGCTTCTTTCCAAAGGGCGAGTTGGGCCCCAAAGCATCTTGCTTCCAGCTCTTTGGGAAGCTAAGAAACAACTCGCTCTGCACAGTGCTCTTACAGCCTACCGGGAACATCTCTTACAAAGGCCTGTGAAACGCAGTTTCTTTGCAGGCCTGATCTGGCTGAAGTAGAACTTCTGCTCTGGGTGTGCTACATGGCCCTAGAGCTGAAAGGCACAACGTGCAGGCTTCTTTCCAAAGCACGAGTTGGGCCCCAAAGCATCTTGCTTCCAGCTCTTTGGGCTAGCTATGAAGGAACTCGCTCTGCACAGTGCTCTTACAGCCTACCGGGACCATCACTTACAAAGGCCTGTGAAATGCAGTTTCTTTGCAGGCCTGATCATGCTGAACTAGAACTTCTGCTCTGGGTGTGCTACATTGCCCTAGAGCTGAAGGGCACAACGTGCAGGCCTGTTTCCAAAGAGCGAGTTGGGCTCCAAAGCATCTTGCTTCCAGCTCTTTGGGAAGCTAAGAAACAACTCGCTCTGCACAGTGCTTTTACAGCCTACCGGGAACAACTGTTACAAAGGCATCTCAAATGCAGTTTCTTTGCAGGCCTGATCTGGCTGAAGTAGAACTTCTGCTCTGGGTGTGCTACATTGGCCTAGAGCTGAAAGGCACAACGTGCAGGCTTCTTTCCAAAGGGCGAGTTGGGCCCCAAAGCATCTTGCTTCCAGCTCTTTGGGAAGCTAAGAAACAACTCGCTGTGCGCAGTGCTCTTACAGCCTACCGTGAGCATCTCTTACAAAGGCCTGTGAAACGCAGTTTCTTTGCAGGCCTCATCTGGCTGAAGTAGAACTTCTGCTCTGGGTGTGCCACATTGCCCTAGAGCTCAAAGGCACAACGTGCAGGCTTCTTTCCAAAGGGCGAGTAGGGCCCCAAAGTATCTTGCTTCCAGCTCTTTGGAAAGCTAAGAAACAACTCGCTCTGCACAGTGCTCTTACAGCCTACCGGGAACATCTCTTACAAAGGCCTGTGAAACGCAGTTTCTTTGCAGGCCTGATCTGGCTGAACTAGAACTTCTGCTCTGGGTGTGCTACATTGCCCTAGAGCTGAAGGGCACAACGTGCAGGCTTCTTTCCAAAGGGCGAGTTGGGCCCCAAAGCATCTTGCTTCCAGCTCTTTGGGAAGCTAAGAAACAACTCGCTCTGCACAGTGCTGTTACAGCCTACCGGGAACATCTCTTACAAAGGCCTCTCAAACGCAGTTTCTTTGCCGGCCTGATCTGGCTGAAGTAGAACTTCTGCTCTGTGTGTGCTACATTGGCCTAGAGCTGAAAGGCTCAACGTGCAGGCTTCTTTCCAAAGCGCGAGTTGGGCCCCAAAGCATCTTGCTTCCAGCTCTTTGGGAAGCTAAGAAACAACTCACTCTGCACAGTGTTCTTACAGCCTACCGGGAACATCTCTTACAAAGGCCTGTGAAACGCAGTTTCTTTGTAGGCCTGATCTGGCTGAACTAGAACTTCTGCTCTGGGTGTGCTACATTGCCCTAGAGCTGAAAGGCACAGCTTGCAGGCTTCTTTGCAAAGGGCGAGTTGGGCCGCAAAGCATCTTGCATCCAGCTCTTTGGGAAGCTAAGAAACAACTCGCTCTGCACAGTGCTCTTACAGCCTACCGGGAACATCTCTTGCAAAGGCCTGTGAAACGCAGTTTCTTTGCAGGCCTGATCTGGCTGAAGTAGAACTTCTGCTCTGGGTGTGCTACATGGACCTAGAGCTGAAAGGCTCAACGTGCAGGCTTCTTTCCAAAGGGCGAGTTGGGCCCCAAAGCATCTTGCTTCCAGCTCTTTGGGAAGCTAAGAAACAACTCGCTCTGCACAGTGCTCTTACAGCCTACCGTGAGCATCTCTTACAAAGGCCTGTGAAACGCAGTTTCTTTGCAGGCCTGAGCTGGCTGAAGTAGAACTTCTGCTCTGCGTGTGCCACATTGCCCTAGAGCTGAAAGGCACAACGTGCAGGCTTCTTTCCAAAGGGCGAGTAGGGCCCCAAAGTATCTTTCTTCCAGCTCTTTGGAAAGCTAAGAAACAACTCGCTCTGCACAGTGCTCTTACAGCCTACCGGGAACATCTCTTACAAAGGCCTGTGAAACGCAGTTTCTTTGCAGGCCTGATCTGGCTGAAGTAGACCTTCTGCTCTGGGTGTGCTACGTGGCCCTAGAGCTGAAAGGCACAACGTGCAGGCTTCTCTCCAAAGGGCGAGTTGGGCTCCAAAGCATCTTGCTTCCAGCTCTTTGGGAAGCTAAGAAACAACTCGCTCTGCACAGTGCTTTTACAGCCTACCGGGAACAACTCTTACAAAGGCATCTCAAACGCAGTTTCTTTGCAGGCCTGATCTGGCTGAACTAGAACTTCTGCTCTGCGTGTGCTACATTGCCCTAGAGCTTAAAGGCACAACGTGCAGGCTTCTTTGCAAAGGGCGAGTTGGGCCGCAAAGCATCTTGCTTTCAGCTCCTTGGGAAGCTAAGAAACAACTCGCTCTGCACAGTGCTCTTACAGCCTACGGGGAACATCTCTTACAAAGGCCTGTGAAACGCAGTTTCTTTGCAGGCCTGATCTGGCTGAAGTAGAACTTCTGCTCTGGGTCTCCTACATTGGCCTAGAGCGGAAAGGCACAACGTGCAGGCTTCTTTCCAAAGGGCGAGTTGGGCCCCAAAGCATCTTGCTTCCAGCTCTTTGGGAAGCTAAGAAACAACTCGCTCTGCACAGTGCTCTTACAGCTTACCGGGAACATCTCTTACAAGGCATCTCAAACGCAGTTTCTTTGCAGGCCTGATCTGGCTGAAGTAGAACTTCTGCTCTGTGTGTGCTACATTGGCCTAGAGCTGAAAGGCACAACGTGCAGGCTTCTTTGCAAAGGGCGAGTTGGGCCCCAAAGCATCTTGCTTCCAGCTCTTTGGGAAGCTAAGAAACAACTCGCTCTGCACAGTGCTCTTACAGCCTACCGGGAACATCTCTTACAAAGGCCTGTGAAACGCAGTTTCTTTGCAGGCCTGATCTGGCTGAACTAGAACTTCTGCTCTGCATGTGCTACATTGCCCTAGAGCTGAAAGGCACAACGTGCAGGCTTCTTTGCAAAGGGCGAGTTGGGCCCCAAAGAATCTTGCTTCCAGCTCTTTGGGAAGCTAAGAAACAACTCGCTCTGCACAGTGCTCTTACAGCCTACTGGGAACATCTCTTACAAAGGCCTGTGAAACGCAGTTTCTTTGCAGGCCTGATCTGGCTGAAGTAGAACTTCTGCTCTGGGTGTGCTACATTGGCCTAGAGCTGAAAGGCACAACGTGCAGGCTTCTTTCCAAAGGGCGAGTTGGGCCCCAAAGCATCTTGCTTCCAGCTCTTTGGGAAGCTAAGAAACAACTCGCTCTGCACAGTGCTCTTACAGCCTACCGGGAACATCTCTTACAAAGGCCTGTGAAACGCAGTTTCTTTGCAGGCCTGATCTGGCTGAACTAGAACTTCTGCTCTGCGTGTGCTACATTGCCCTAGAGCTGAAAGGCACAACGTGCAGGCTTCTTTGCAAAGGCCGAGTTGGGCCGCAAAGCATCTTGCTTCCAGCTCCTTGGGAAGCTAAGAAACATGTCGCTCTGCACAGTGCTCTTACAGCCTACGGGGAACATCTCTTACAAAGGCCTGTAAAACGCAGTTTCTTTGCAGGCCTGATCTGGCTGAAGTAGAACTTCTGCTCTGGGTGGGCTACATTGGCCTAGAGCTGAAAGGCACAACGTGCAGGCTTCTTTCCAAAGGGCGAGTTGGGCCCCAAAGCATCTTGCTTCCAGCTCTTTGGGAAGCTAAGAAACAACTCGCTCTGCACAGTGCTCTTACAGCCTACCGGGAACATCTCTTACAAAGGCCTGTGAAACGCAGTTTCTTTGCAGGCCTGATCTGGCTGAAGTAGAACTTCTGCTCTGGGTGTGCTACATGGCCCTAGAGCTGAAAGGCACAATGTGCAGGCTTCTTTGCAAAAGGCGAGTTGGGCCCCAAAGCATCTTGCTTCCAGCTCTTTGGGCTAGCTATGAAACAACTCGCTCTGCACAGTGCTCTTACAGCCTACCGGAACCATCACTTACAAAGGCCTGTGAAATGCAGTTTCTTTGCAGGCCTGATCACGCTGAACTAGAACTTCTGCTCTTGGTGTGCTACATTGCCCTAGAGATGAAGGGCACAACGTGCAGGCCTGTTTCCAAAGGGCGGGTTGGGCCCCAAAGCATCTTGCTTCCATCTCTTTGGGAAGATAAGAAACAACTCGCTCTGCACAGTGCTCTTACAGCCTACCGGGAGCATCAGCTACAAAGGCCTGTGAAACGCAGTTTCTTTGCAGGCCTGACATGGCTGAAGTAGAACTTCTGCTCTGGGTGTTCTACATTGGCCCTGAGCTGAAAGGCACAACGTGCAGTCTTCTTTCCATAGGGCGAGTTGGGCCCCAAAGCATCTTGCTTCCAGCTCTTTGGGAAGCTAAGAAACAAGTCGCTCTGCACAGTGCTCTTACAGCCTACCGGGAACATCTCTTACAAAGGCCTGTGAAAGGCAGTTTCTTTGCAGGCCTGATCTGGCTGAAGTAGAACTTCTGCTCTGTGTGTGCTACATTGGCCTAGAGCTGAAAGGCACAACGTGCTGGCTTCTTTCCAAAGGGCGAGTTGGGCCCCAAAGCATCTTGCTTCCAGCTCTTTGGGAAGCTAAGAAACAACTCGCTCTGCACAGTGCTCTTACAGCCTACCGGGAACATCTCTTACAAAGGCCTGTGAAACGCAGTTTCTTTGCAGGCCTGATCTGGCTGAACTAGAACTTCTGCTCTTCGTGTGCTACATTGCCCTAGAGCTGAAAGGCACAGCGTGCAGGCTTCTTTGCAAAGGGCGAGTTGGGCCGCAAAGCATCTTGCTTCCAGCTCCTTGGGAAGCTAAGAAACAACTCGCTCTGCACAGTGCTCTTACAGCCTACCGGGAACATCTCTTGCAAAGGCCTGTGAAACGCAGTTTCTTTGCAGGCCTCATCTGGCTGAAGTAGAACTTCTGCTCTGGGTGTCCTACATTGGCCTAGAGCTGAAAGGCACAACGTGCAGGCTTCTTTCCAAAGGGCGAGTTGGGCCCAAAGCATCTTGCTTCCAGCTCTTTGGGCTAGCTATGAAACAACTCGCTCTGCACAGTGCTCTTACAGCCTACCGGGAACATCTCTTACAAAGGCCTGTGAAACGCAGTTTCTTTGCAGGCCTGATCTGGCTGAAGTAGAACTTCTGCTCTGGGTGTGCTACATGGCCCTAGAGCTGAAAGGCACAACGTGCAGGCTTCTTTGCAAAGGGCGAGTTGGGCCCCAAAGCATCTTGCTTCCAGCTCTTTGGGCTAGCTATGAAACAACTCGCTCTGCACAGTGCTCTTACAGCCTAACGGGAGCATCAGTTACAAAGGCCTGTGAAATGCAGTTTCTTTGCAGGCCTGATCTGGCTGAACTAGAACTTCTGCTCTGGGTGTGCTACATGGCCCTAGAGGTGAAAGGCACAACGTGCAGGCTTCTTTCCAAAGGGCGAGTTGGGCCCCAAAGCATCTTGCTTTCAGCTCTTTGGGAAGCTAAGAAACAACTCACTCTGCACAGTGCTCTTACAGCCTACCGGGAACATCTCTTACAAAGGCCTGTGAAACGCAGTTTCTTTGCAGGCCTGATCTGGCTGAAGTGGAACTTCTGCTCTGGGTGCTCTACATTGCCCTAGAGCTGAAAGGCACAACGTGCAGGCTTCTTTCCAAAGGGCGAGATGGGCCCCAAAGCATCTTGCTTCCAGCTCTTTGGGAAGCTAAGAAACAACTCGCTCTGCACAGTGCTCTTACAGCCTACCGGGAACATCTCTTGCAAAGGCCTGTGAAACGCAGTTTCTTTGCAGGCCTGATCTGGCTGAAGTAGAACTTCTGCTCTGCGTGTGCTACATTGGCCTAGAGCTGAAAGGCACAACCTGCAGGCTTCTTTCCAAAGGGCGAGTTGGGCCCCAAAGCGTCTTGCTTCCAGCTCTTTGGGAAGCTAAGAAACAACTCACTCTGCACAGTGCTCTTACAGCCTACCGGGAACATCTCTTACAAAGGCCTGTGAAACGCAGTTTCTTTGCAGGCCTGATCTGGCTGAAGTAGAACTTCTGCTCTGGGTGTGCTACATTGGCCTAGAGCTGAAAGGCACAACGAGCAGGCTTCTTTCCAAAGGGCGAGTTGGGCCCCAAAGCATCTTGCTTCCAGCTCTTTGGGAAGCTAAGAAACAACTCGCTCTGCACAGTGCTCTTACAGCCTACCGGGAACATCTCTTACAAAGGCCTGTGAAACGCAGTTTCTTTGCAGGCCTGGTCTGGCTGAAGTAGAACTTCTGCTCTGGGTGTGCTACATTGGCCTAGAGCTGAAAGGCACAACGTGCAGGCTTCTTTCCAAAGGGTGAGTTGGGCCCCAAAGCATCTTGCTTCCAGCTCTTTGGGAAGCTAAGAACAACTCGCTCTGCACAGTGCTCTTACAGCCTACCGGGAACATCTCTTACAAAGGCCTGTGAAATGCAGTTTCTTTGCAGGCCTGACCTGGCTGAAGTAGAACTTCTGCTCTGGGTGTGCTACCTGGACCTAGAGCTGAAAGGCTCAACGTGCAGGCTTCTTTCCAAAGGGCGAGTTGGGCCCCAAAGCATCTTGCTTCCAGCTCTTTGGGAAGCTAAGAAACAACTCGCTCTGCACAGTGCTCTTACAGCCTACCGGGAACATCTCTTACAAAGGCCTGTGAAACGCAGTTTCTTTGCAGGCCTGATCTGGCTGAACCAGAACTTCTGCTCTGGGTGTGATACATTTCCCTAGAGCTGAAAGGCACAATGTGCAGGCTTCTTTCCAAAGGGCGAGTTGGGCCCCAAAGCATCTTGCTTCCAGCTCTTTGGGAAGCTAAGAAACAACTCGCTCTGCACAGTGCTTTTACAGCCTACCAGGAACATCTCTTACAAAGGCATCTCAAACGCAATTTCTTTGCAGGCCTGATCTGGCTGAAGTAGAACTTCTGCTCTGGGTGTGCTACATTGGCCTAGAGCTGAAAGGCACAACGTGCAGGCTTCTTTCCAAAGGGCGAGTTGGGCCCCAAAGCATCTTGCTTCCAGCTCTTTGGGAATTAAGAAACAACTCGCTCTGCACAGTGCTCTTACAGCCTACCGGGAACATCTCTTACAAAGGCCTGTGAAACGCAGTTTCTTTGCAGGCCTGATCTGGCTGAACTAGAACTTCTGCTCTGCGTGTGCTACATTGCCCTAGAGCTGAAAGGCACAACGTGCAGGCTTCTTTGCAAAGGGCGAGTTGGGCCCCAAAGCATCTTGCTTCCAGCTCCTTGGGAAGCTAAGAAACAACTCGCTCTGCACAGTGCTCTTACAGCCTACCGGGAACATCTCTTACAAAGGCCTGTGAAACGCAGTTTCTTTGCAGGCCTGATCTCGCTGAAGTAGAACTTCTGCTCTGGGTGCGCTACATTGGCCTAGAGCTGAAAGGCACAACCTGCAGGCTTCTTTCCAAAGGGCGAGTTGGGCCCCAAAGCATCTTGCTTCCAGCTCTTTGGGAAGCTAAGAAACAACTCGCTCTGCACAGTGCTCTTACAGCCTACCGGGAACATCTCTTACAAAGGCCTGTGAAACGCAGTTTCTTTGCAGGCCTGATCTGGCTGAAGTAGAACTTCTGCTCTGGGTGTGCTACATGGCCCTACAGCTGAAAGGCACAACGTGCAGGCTTCTTTCCAAAGAACGAGTTGGGCCCCAAAGCATCTTGCTTCCAGCTCTTTGGGATAGCTATGAAGGAACTCGCTCTGCACAGTGCTCTTACAGCCTACCGGGACCATCACTTACAAAGGCCTGTGAAATGCAGTTTCTTTGCAGGCCTGATCATGCTGAACTAGAACTTCTGCTCTGGGTGTGCTACATTGCCCTAGAGCTGAAGGCCACAACGTGCAGGCCTGTTTCCAAAGAGCGAGTTGGGCTCCAAAGCATCTTGCTTACAGCTCTTTGGGAAGCTAAGAAACAACTCGCTCTGCACAGTGCTTTTACACCCTACCGGGAACAACTCTTACAAAGGCATCTCAAATGCAGTTTCTTTGCAGGCCTGATCTGGCTGAAGTAGAACTTCTGCTCTGGGTGTGCTACATTGGCCTAGAGCTGAAAGGCACAACGTGCAGGCTTCTTTCCAAAGGGTGAGTTGGGCCCCAAAGCATCTTGCTTCCAGCTCTTTGGGAAGCTAAGAACAAGTCGCTCTGCACAGTGCTCTTACAGCCTACCGGGAACATCTCTTACAAAGGCCTGTGAAACGCAGTTTCTTTGCAGGCCTGATCTGGCTGAAGTAGAACTTCTGCTCTGGGTGTGCTACATGGACCTAGAGCTGAAAGGCTCAACGTGCAGGCTTCTTTCCAAAGGGCGAGTTGGGCCCCAAAGCATCTTGCTTCCAGCTCTTTGGGAAGGTAAGAAACAACTCGCTGTGCGCAGTGCTCTTACAGCCTACCGTGAGCATCTCTTACAAAGGCCTGTGAAACGCAGTTTCTTTGCAGGCCTGATCTGGCTGAACTAGAACTTCTGCTCTGGGTGTGCCACATTGCCCTAGAGCTCAAAGGCACAACGTGCAGGCTTCTTTCCAAAGGGCGAGTAGGGCCCCAAAGTATCTTGCTTCCAGCTCTTTGGAAAGCTAAGAAACAACTCGCTCTGCACAGTGCTCTTACAGCCTACCGGGAACATCTCTTACAAAGGCCTGTGAAACGCAGTTTCTTTGCAGGCCTGATCTGGCTGAACTAGAACTTCTGCTCTGGGTGTGCTACATTGCCCTAGAGCTGAAAGGCACAACGTGCAGGCTTCTTTCCAAAGGGCGAGTTGGGCCCCAAAGCATCTTGCTTCCAGCTCTTTGGGAAGCTAAGAAACAACTCGCTCTGCACAGTGCTGTTACAGCCTACCGGGAACATCTCTTACAAAGGCCTCTCAAACGCAGTTTCTTTGCCGGCCTGATCTGGCTGAACCAGAACTTCTGCTCTGGGTGTGATACATTTCCCTAGAGCTGAAAGGCACAATGTGCAGGCTTCTTTCCAAAGGGCGAGTTGGGCCCCAAAGCATCTTGCTTCCAGCTCTTTGGGAAGCTAAGAAACAACTCGCTCTGCACAGTGCTTTTACAGCCTACCGGGAACATCTCTTACAAAGGCATCTCAAACGCAATTTCTTTGCAGGCCTGATCTGGCTGAAGTAGAACTTCTGCTCTGGGTGTGCTACATTGGCCTAGAGCTGAAAGGCACAACGTGCAGGCTTCTTTCCAAAGGGCGAGTTGGGCCCCAAAGCATCTTGCTTCCAGCTCTTTGGGAAGCTAAGAAACAACTCGCTCTGCACAGTGCTCTTACAGCCTACCGGGAACATCTCTTACAAAGTCCTGTGAAACGCAGTTTCTTTGCAGGCCTGATCTGGCTGAACTAGAACTTCTGCTCTGCGTGTGCTACATTGCCCTAGAGCTGAAAGGCACAACGTGCAGGCTTCTTTGCAAAGGGCGAGTTGGGCCCCAAAGCATCTTGCTTCCAGCTCCTTGGGAAGCTAAGAAACAACTCGCTCTGCACAGTGCTCTTACAGCCTACCGGGAACATCTCTTACAAAGGCCTGTGAAACGCAGTTTCTTTGCAGGCCTGATCTCGCTGAAGTTGAACTTCTGCTCTGGGTGCGCTACATTGGCCTAGAGCTGAAAGGCACAACGTGCAGGCTTCTTTCCAAAGGGCGAGTTGGGCCCCAAAGCATCTTGCTTCCAGCTCTTTGGGAAGCTAAGAAACAACTCGCTCTGCACAGTGCTCTTACAGCCTACCGGGAACATCTCTTACAAAGGCCTGTGAAACGCAGTTTCTTTGCAGGCCTGATCTGGCTGAAGTAGAACTTCTGCTCTGGGTGTGCTACATGGCCCTAGAGCTGAAAGGCACAACGTGCAGGCTTCTTTCCAAAGCACGAGTTGGGCCCCAAAGCATCTTGCTTCCAGCTCTTTGGGCTAGCTATGAAGGAACTCACTCTGCACAGTGCTCTTACAGCCTACCGGGACCATCACTTACAAAGGCCTGTGAAATGCAGTTTCTTTGCAGGCCTGATCATGCTGAACTAGAACTTCTGCTCTGGGTGTGCTACATTGCCCTAGAGCTGAAGGGCACAACGTTCAGGCCTGTTTCCAAAGAGCGAGTTGGGCTCCAAAGCATCTTGCTTCCAGCTCTTTGGGAAGCTAAGAAACAACTCGCTCTGCACAGTGCTTTTACAGCCTACCGGGAACAACTCTTACAAAGGCATCTCAAATGCAGTTTCTTTGCAGGCCTGATCTGGCTGAAGTAGAACTTCTGCTCTGGGTGTGCTACATTGGCCTAGAGCTGAAAGGCACAACGTGCAGGCTTCTTTCCAAAGGGCGAGTTGGGCCCCAAAGCATCTTGCTTCCAGCTCTTTGGGAAGCTAAGAAACAACTCGCTCTGCACAGTGCTCTTACAGCCTACCGGGAACATCTCTTACAAAGGCCTGTGAAACGCAGTTTCTTTGCAGGCCTGGTCTGGCTGAAGTAGAACTTCTGCTCTGGGTGTGCTACATTGGCCTAGAGCTGAAAGGCACAACGTGCAGGCTTCTTGCCAAAGGGTGAGTTGGGCCCCAAAGCATCTTGCTTCCAGCTCTTTGGGAAGCTAAGAACAAGTCGCTCTGCACAGTGCTCTTACAGCCTACCGGGAACATCTCTTACAAAGGCCTGTGAAACGCAGTTTCTTTGCAGGCCTGATCTGGCTGAACTAGAACTTCTGCTCTGCGTGTGCTACATTGCCCTAGAGCTGAAAGGCACAACGTGCAGGCTTCTTTGCAAAGGGCGAGTTGGGCCCCAAAGCATCTTGCTTCCAGCTCCTTGGGAAGCTAAGAAACAACTCGCTCTGCACAGTGCTCTTACAGCCTACCGGGAACATCTCTTACAAAGGCCTGTGAAACGCAGTTTCTTTGCAGGCCTGATCTCGCTGAAGTTGAACTTCTGCTCTGGGTGCGCTACATTGGCCTAGAGCTGAAAGGCACAACGTGCAGGCTTCTTTCCAAAGGGCGAGTTGGGCCCCAAAGCATCTTGCTTCCAGCTCTTTGGGAAGCTAAGAAACAACTCGCTCTGCACAGTGCTCTTACAGCCTACCGGGAACATCTCTTACAAAGGCCTGTGAAACGCAGTTTCTTTGCAGGCCTGATCTGGCTGAAGTAGAACTTCTGCTCTGGGTGTGCTACATGGCCCTAGAGCTGAAAGGCACAACGTGCAGGCTTCTTTCCAAAGCACGAGTTGGGCCCCAAAGCATCTTGCTTCCAGCTCTTTGGGCTAGCTATGAAGGAACTCGCTCTGCACAGTGCTCTTACAGCCTACCGGGACCATCACTTACAAAGGCCTGTGAAATGCAGTTTCTTTGCAGGCCTGATCATGCTGAACTAGAACTTCTGCTCTGGGTGTGCTACATTGCCCTAGAGCTGAAGGGCACAACGTGCAGGCCTGTTTCCAAAGAGCGAGTTGGGCTCCAAAGCATCTTGCTTCCAGCTCTTTGGGAAGCTAAGAAACAACTCGCTCTGCACAGTGCTTTTACAGCCTACCGGGAACAACTGTTACAAAGGCATCTCAAATGCAGTTTCTTTGCAGGCCTGATCTGGCTGAAGTAGAACTTCTGCTCTGGGTGTGCTACATTGGCCTAGAGCTGAAAGGCACAACGTGCAGGCTTCTTTCCAAAGGGCGAGTTGGGCCCCAAAGCATCTTGCTTCCAGCTCTTTGGGAAGCTAAGAAACAACTCGCTGTGCGCAGTGCTCTTACAGCCTACCGTGAGCATCTCTTACAAAGGCCTGTGAAACGCAGTTTCTTTGCAGGCCTCATCTGGCTGAAGTAGAACTTCTGCTCTGGGTGTGCCACATTGCCCTAGAGCTCAAAGGCACAACGTGCAGGCTTCTTTCCAAAGGGCGAGTAGGGCCCCAAAGTATCTTGCTTCCAGCTCTTTGGAAAGCTAAGAAACAACTCGCTCTGCACAGTGCTCTTACAGCCTACCGGGAACATCTCTTACAAAGGCCTGTGAAACGCAGTTTCTTTGCAGGCCTGATCTGGCTGAACTAGAACTTCTGCTCTGGGTGTGCTACATTGCCCTAGAGCTGAAGGGCACAACGTGCAGGCTTCTTTCCAAAGGGCGAGTTGGGCCCCAAAGCATCTTGCTTCCAGCTCTTTGGGAAGCTAAGAAACAACTCGCTCTGCACAGTGCTGTTACAGCCTACCGGGAACATCTCTTACAAAGGCCTCTCAAACGCAGTTTCTTTGCCGGCCTGATCTGGCTGAAGTAGAACTTCTGCTCTGTGTGTGCTACATTGGCCTAGAGCTGAAAGGCTCAACGTGCAGGCTTCTTTCCAAAGCGCGAGTTGGGCCCCAAAGCATCTTGCTTCCAGCTCTTTGGGAAGCTAAGAAACAACTCACTCTGCACAGTGTTCTTACAGCCTACCGGGAACATCTCTTACAAAGGCCTGTGAAACGCAGTTTCTTTGTAGGCCTGATCTGGCTGAACTAGAACTTCTGCTCTGGGTGTGCTACATTGCCCTAGAGCTGAAAGGCACAGCTTGCAGGCTTCTTTGCAAAGGGCGAGTTGGGCCGCAAAGCATCTTGCATCCAGCTCTTTGGGAAGCTAAGAAACAACTCGCTCTGCACAGTGCTCTTACAGCCTACCGGGAACATCTCTTGCAAAGGCCTGTGAAACGCAGTTTCTTTGCAGGCCTGATCTGGCTGAAGTAGAACTTCTGCTCTGGGTGTGCTACATGGACCTAGAGCTGAAAGGCTCAACGTGCAGGCTTCTTTCCAAAGGGCGAGTTGGGCCCCAAAGCATCTTGCTTCCAGCTCTTTGGGAAGCTAAGAAACAACTCGCTCTGCACAGTGCTCTTACAGCCTACCGTGAGCATCTCTTACAAAGGCCTGTGAAACGCAGTTTCTTTGCAGGCCTGAGCTGGCTGAAGTAGAACTTCTGCTCTGCGTGTGCCACATTGCCCTAGAGCTGAAAGGCACAACGTGCAGGCTTCTTTCCAAAGGGCGAGTAGGGCCCCAAAGTATCTTTCTTCCAGCTCTTTGGAAAGCTAAGAAACAACTCGCTCTGCACAGTGCTCTTACAGCCTTCCGGGAACATCTCTTACAAAGGCCTGTGAAACGCAGTTTCTTTGCAGGCCTGATCTGGCTGAAGTAGACCTTCTGCTCTGGGTGTGCTACGTGGCCCTAGAGCTGAAAGGCACAACGTGCAGGCTTCTCTCCAAAGGGCGAGTTGGGCTCCAAAGCATCTTGCTTCCAGCTCTTTGGGAAGCTAAGAAACAACTCGCTCTGCACAGTGCTTTTACAGCCTACCGGGAACAACTCTTACAAAGGCATCTCAAACGCAGTTTCTTTGCAGGCCTGATCTGGCTGAACTAGAACTTCTGCTCTGCGTGTGCTACATTGCCCTAGAGCTTAAAGGCACAACGTGCAGGCTTCTTTGCAAAGGGCGAGTTGGGCCGCAAAGCATCTTGCTTTCAGCTCCTTGGGAAGCTAAGAAACAACTCGCTCTGCACAGTGCTCTTACAGCCTACGGGGAACATCTCTTACAAAGGCCTGTGAAACGCAGTTTCTTTGCAGGCCTGATCTGGCTGAAGTAGAACTTCTGCTCTGGGTCTCCTACATTGGCCTAGAGCGGAAAGGCACAACGTGCAGGCTTCTTTCCAAAGGGCGAGTTGGGCCCCAAAGCATCTTGCTTCCAGCTCTTTGGGAAGCTAAGAAACAACTCGCTCTGCACAGTGCTCTTACAGCTTACCGGGAACATCTCTTACAAGGCATCTCAAACGCAGTTTCTTTGCAGGCCTGATCTGGCTGAAGTAGAACTTCTGCTCTGTGTGTGCTACATTGGCCTAGAGCTGAAAGGCACAACGTGCAGGCTTCTTTGCAAAGGGCGAGTTGGGCCCCAAAGCATCTTGCTTCCAGCTCTTTGGGAAGCTAAGAAACAACTCGCTCTGCACAGTGCTCTTACAGCCTACCGGGAACATCTCTTACAAAGGCCTGTGAAACGCAGTTTCTTTGCAGGCCTGATCTGGCTGAACTAGAACTTCTGCTCTGCATGTGCTACATTGCCCTAGAGCTGAAAGGCACAACGTGCAGGCTTCTTTGCAAAGGGCGAGTTGGGCCCCAAAGAATCTTGCTTCCAGCTCTTTGGGAAGCTAAGAAACAACTCGCTCTGCACAGTGCTCTTACAGCCTACTGGGAACATCTCTTACAAAGGCCTGTGAAACGCAGTTTCTTTGCAGGCCTGATCTGGCTGAAGTAGAACTTCTGCTCTGGGTGTGCTACATTGGCCTAGAGCTGAAAGGCACAACGTGCAGGCTTCTTTCCAAAGGGCGAGTTGGGCCCCAAAGCATCTTGCTTCCAGCTCTTTGGGAAGCTAAGAAACAACTCGCTCTGCACAGTGCTCTTACAGCCTACCGGGAACATCTCTTACAAAGGCCTGTGAAACGCAGTTTCTTTGCAGGCCTGATCTGGCTGAACTAGAACTTCTGCTCTGCGTGTGCTACATTGCCCTAGAGCTGAAAGGCACAACGTGCAGGCTTCTTTGCAAAGGCCGAGTTGGGCCGCAAAGCATCTTGCTTCCAGCTCCTTGGGAAGCTAAGAAACATGTCGCTCTGCACAGTGCTCTTACAGCCTACGGGGAACATCTCTTACAAAGGCCTGTAAAACGCAGTTTCTTTGCAGGCCTGATCTGGCTGAAGTAGAACTTCTGCTCTGGGTGGGCTACATTGGCCTAGAGCTGAAAGGCACAACGTGCAGGCTTCTTTCCAAAGGGCGAGTTGGGCCCCAAAGCATCTTGCTTCCAGCTCTTTGGGAAGCTAAGAAACAACTCGCTCTGCACAGTGCTCTTACAGCCTACCGGGAACATCTCTTACAAAGGCCTGTGAAACGCAGTTTCTTTGCAGGCCTGATCTGGCTGAAGTAGAACTTCTGCTCTGGGTGTGCTACATGGCCCTAGAGCTGAAAGGCACAATGTGCAGGCTTCTTTGCAAAAGGCGAGTTGGGCCCCAAAGCATCTTGCTTCCAGCTCTTTGGGCTAGCTATGAAACAACTCGCTCTGCACAGTGCTCTTACAGCCTACCGGAACCATCACTTACAAAGGCCTGTGAAATGCAGTTTCTTTGCAGGCCTGATCACGCTGAACTAGAACTTCTGCTCTTGGTGTGCTACATTGCCCTAGAGATGAAGGGCACAACGTGCAGGCCTGTTTCCAAAGGGCGGGTTGGGCCCCAAAGCATCTTGCTTCCATCTCTTTGGGAAGATAAGAAACAACTCGCTCTGCACAGTGCTCTTACAGCCTACCGGGAGCATCAGCTACAAAGGCCTGTGAAACGCAGTTTCTTTGCAGGCCTGACATGGCTGAAGTAGAACTTCTGCTCTGGGTGTTCTACATTGGCCCTGAGCTGAAAGGCACAACGTGCAGTCTTCTTTCCATAGGGCGAGTTGGGCCCCAAAGCATCTTGCTTCCAGCTCTTTGGGAAGCTAAGAAACAAGTCGCTCTGCACAGTGCTCTTACAGCCTACCGGGAACATCTCTTACAAAGGCCTGTGAAAGGCAGTTTCTTTGCAGGCCTGATCTGGCTGAAGTAGAACTTCTGCTCTGTGTGTGCTACATTGGCCTAGAGCTGAAAGGCACAACGTGCTGGCTTCTTTCCAAAGGGCGAGTTGGGCCCCAAAGCATCTTGCTTCCAGCTCTTTGGGAAGCTAAGAAACAACTCGCTCTGCACAGTGCTCTTACAGCCTACCGGGAACATCTCTTACAAAGGCCTGTGAAACGCAGTTTCTTTGCAGGCCTGATCTGGCTGAACTAGAACTTCTGCTCTTCGTGTGCTACATTGCCCTAGAGCTGAAAGGCACAGCGTGCAGGCTTCTTTGCAAAGGGCGAGTTGGGCCGCAAAGCATCTTGCTTCCAGCTCCTTGGGAAGCTAAGAAACAACTCGCTCTGCACAGTGCTCTTACAGCCTACCGGGAACATCTCTTGCAAAGGCCTGTGAAACGCAGTTTCTTTGCAGGCCTCATCTGGCTGAAGTAGAACTTCTGCTCTGGGTGTCCTACATTGGCCTAGAGCTGAAAGGCACAACGTGCAGGCTTCTTTCCAAAGGGCGAGTTGGGCCCAAAGCATCTTGCTTCCAGCTCTTTGGGCTAGCTATGAAACAACTCGCTCTGCACAGTGCTCTTACAGCCTACCGGGAACATCTCTTACAAAGGCCTGTGAAACGCAGTTTCTTTGCAGGCCTGATCTGGCTGAAGTAGAACTTCTGCTCTGGGTGTGCTACATGGCCCTAGAGCTGAAAGGCACAACGTGCAGGCTTCTTTGCAAAGGGCGAGTTGGGCCCCAAAGCATCTTGCTTCCAGCTCTTTGGGCTAGCTATGAAACAACTCGCTCTGCACAGTGCTCTTACAGCCTAACGGGAGCATCAGTTACAAAGGCCTGTGAAATGCAGTTTCTTTGCAGGCCTGATCTGGCTGAACTAGAACTTCTGCTCTGGGTGTGCTACATGGCCCTAGAGGTGAAAGGCACAACGTGCAGGCTTCTTTCCAAAGGGCGAGTTGGGCCCCAAAGCATCTTGCTTTCAGCTCTTTGGGAAGCTAAGAAACAACTCACTCTGCACAGTGCTCTTACAGCCTACCGGGAACATCTCTTACAAAGGCCTGTGAAACGCAGTTTCTTTGCAGGCCTGATCTGGCTGAAGTGGAACTTCTGCTCTGGGTGCTCTACATTGCCCTAGAGCTGAAAGGCACAACGTGCAGGCTTCTTTCCAAAGGGCGAGATGGGCCCCAAAGCATCTTGCTTCCAGCTCTTTGGGAAGCTAAGAAACAACTCGCTCTGCACAGTGCTCTTACAGCCTACCGGGAACATCTCTTGCAAAGGCCTGTGAAACGCAGTTTCTTTGCAGGCCTGATCTGGCTGAAGTAGAACTTCTGCTCTGCGTGTGCTACATTGGCCTAGAGCTGAAAGGCACAACCTGCAGGCTTCTTTCCAAAGGGCGAGTTGGGCCCCAAAGCGTCTTGCTTCCAGCTCTTTGGGAAGCTAAGAAACAACTCACTCTGCACAGTGCTCTTACAGCCTACCGGGAACATCTCTTACAAAGGCCTGTGAAACGCAGTTTCTTTGCAGGCCTGATCTGGCTGAAGTAGAACTTCTGCTCTGGGTGTGCTACATTGGCCTAGAGCTGAAAGGCACAACGAGCAGGCTTCTTTCCAAAGGGCGAGTTGGGCCCCAAAGCATCTTGCTTCCAGCTCTTTGGGAAGCTAAGAAACAACTCGCTCTGCACAGTGCTCTTACAGCCTACCGGGAACATCTCTTACAAAGGCCTGTGAAACGCAGTTTCTTTGCAGGCCTGGTCTGGCTGAAGTAGAACTTCTGCTCTGGGTGTGCTACATTGGCCTAGAGCTGAAAGGCACAACGTGCAGGCTTCTTTCCAAAGGGTGAGTTGGGCCCCAAAGCATCTTGCTTCCAGCTCTTTGGGAAGCTAAGAACAACTCGCTCTGCACAGTGCTCTTACAGCCTACCGGGAACATCTCTTACAAAGGCCTGTGAAATGCAGTTTCTTTGCAGGCCTGACCTGGCTGAAGTAGAACTTCTGCTCTGGGTGTGCTACCTGGACCTAGAGCTGAAAGGCTCAACGTGCAGGCTTCTTTCCAAAGGGCGAGTTGGGCCCCAAAGCATCTTGCTTCCAGCTCTTTGGGAAGCTAAGAAACAACTCGCTCTGCACAGTGCTCTTACAGCCTACCGGGAACATCTCTTACAAAGGCCTGTGAAACGCAGTTTCTTTGCAGGCCTGATCTGGCTGAACCAGAACTTCTGCTCTGGGTGTGATACATTTCCCTAGAGCTGAAAGGCACAATGTGCAGGCTTCTTTCCAAAGGGCGAGTTGGGCCCCAAAGCATCTTGCTTCCAGCTCTTTGGGAAGCTAAGAAACAACTCGCTCTGCACAGTGCTTTTACAGCCTACCAGGAACATCTCTTACAAAGGCATCTCAAACGCAATTTCTTTGCAGGCCTGATCTGGCTGAAGTAGAACTTCTGCTCTGGGTGTGCTACATTGGCCTAGAGCTGAAAGGCACAACGTGCAGGCTTCTTTCCAAAGGGCGAGTTGGGCCCCAAAGCATCTTGCTTCCAGCTCTTTGGGAATTAAGAAACAACTCGCTCTGCACAGTGCTCTTACAGCCTACCGGGAACATCTCTTACAAAGGCCTGTGAAACGCAGTTTCTTTGCAGGCCTGATCTGGCTGAACTAGAACTTCTGCTCTGCGTGTGCTACATTGCCCTAGAGCTGAAAGGCACAACGTGCAGGCTTCTTTGCAAAGGGCGAGTTGGGCCCCAAAGCATCTTGCTTCCAGCTCCTTGGGAAGCTAAGAAACAACTCGCTCTGCACAGTGCTCTTACAGCCTACCGGGAACATCTCTTACAAAGGCCTGTGAAACGCAGTTTCTTTGCAGGCCTGATCTCGCTGAAGTAGAACTTCTGCTCTGGGTGCGCTACATTGGCCTAGAGCTGAAAGGCACAACCTGCAGGCTTCTTTCCAAAGGGCGAGTTGGGCCCCAAAGCATCTTGCTTCCAGCTCTTTGGGAAGCTAAGAAACAACTCGCTCTGCACAGTGCTCTTACAGCCTACCGGGAACATCTCTTACAAAGGCCTGTGAAACGCAGTTTCTTTGCAGGCCTGATCTGGCTGAAGTAGAACTTCTGCTCTGGGTGTGCTACATGGCCCTACAGCTGAAAGGCACAACGTGCAGGCTTCTTTCCAAAGAACGAGTTGGGCCCCAAAGCATCTTGCTTCCAGCTCTTTGGGATAGCTATGAAGGAACTCGCTCTGCACAGTGCTCTTACAGCCTACCGGGACCATCACTTACAAAGGCCTGTGAAATGCAGTTTCTTTGCAGGCCTGATCATGCTGAACTAGAACTTCTGCTCTGGGTGTGCTACATTGCCCTAGAGCTGAAGGCCACAACGTGCAGGCCTGTTTCCAAAGAGCGAGTTGGGCTCCAAAGCATCTTGCTTACAGCTCTTTGGGAAGCTAAGAAACAACTCGCTCTGCACAGTGCTTTTACACCCTACCGGGAACAACTCTTACAAAGGCATCTCAAATGCAGTTTCTTTGCAGGCCTGATCTGGCTGAAGTAGAACTTCTGCTCTGGGTGTGCTACATTGGCCTAGAGCTGAAAGGCACAACGTGCAGGCTTCTTTCCAAAGGGTGAGTTGGGCCCCAAAGCATCTTGCTTCCAGCTCTTTGGGAAGCTAAGAACAAGTCGCTCTGCACAGTGCTCTTACAGCCTACCGGGAACATCTCTTACAAAGGCCTGTGAAACGCAGTTTCTTTGCAGGCCTGATCTGGCTGAAGTAGAACTTCTGCTCTGGGTGTGCTACATGGACCTAGAGCTGAAAGGCTCAACGTGCAGGCTTCTTTCCAAAGGGCGAGTTGGGCCCCAAAGCATCTTGCTTCCAGCTCTTTGGGAAGGTAAGAAACAACTCGCTGTGCGCAGTGCTCTTACAGCCTACCGTGAGCATCTCTTACAAAGGCCTGTGAAACGCAGTTTCTTTGCAGGCCTGATCTGGCTGAACTAGAACTTCTGCTCTGGGTGTGCCACATTGCCCTAGAGCTCAAAGGCACAACGTGCAGGCTTCTTTCCAAAGGGCGAGTAGGGCCCCAAAGTATCTTGCTTCCAGCTCTTTGGAAAGCTAAGAAACAACTCGCTCTGCACAGTGCTCTTACAGCCTACCGGGAACATCTCTTACAAAGGCCTGTGAAACGCAGTTTCTTTGCAGGCCTGATCTGGCTGAACTAGAACTTCTGCTCTGGGTGTGCTACATTGCCCTAGAGCTGAAAGGCACAACGTGCAGGCTTCTTTCCAAAGGGCGAGTTGGGCCCCAAAGCATCTTGCTTCCAGCTCTTTGGGAAGCTAAGAAACAACTCGCTCTGCACAGTGCTGTTACAGCCTACCGGGAACATCTCTTACAAAGGCCTCTCAAACGCAGTTTCTTTGCCGGCCTGATCTGGCTGAAGTAGAACTTCTGCTCTGTGTGTGCTACATTGGCCTAGAGCTGAAAGGCTCAACGTGCAGGCTTCTTTCCAAAGGGCGAGTTGGGCCCCAAAGCATCTTGCTTCCAGCTCTTTGGGAAGCTAAGAAACAACTCACTCTGCACAGTGTTCTTACAGCCTACCGGGAACATCTCTTACAAAGGCCTGTGAAACGCAGTTTCTTTGTAGGCCTGATCTGGCTGAACTAGAACTTCTGCTCTGGGTGTGCTACATTGCCCTAGAGCTGAAAGGCACAGCTTGCAGGCTTCTTTGCAAAGGGCGAGTTGGGCCGCAAAGCATCTTGCATCCAGCTCTTTGGGAAGCTAAGAAACAACTCGCTCTGCACAGTGCTCTTACAGCCTACCGGGAACATCTCTTGCAAAGGCCTGTGAAACGCAGTTTCTTTGCAGGCCTGATCTGGCTGAAGTAGAACTTCTGCTCTGGGTGTGCTACATGGACCTAGAGCTGAAAGGCTCAACGTGCAGGCTTCTTTCCAAAGGGCGAGTTGGGCCCCAAAGCATCTTGCTTCCAGCTCTTTGGGAAGCTAAGAAACAACTCGCTCTGCACAGTGCTCTTACAGCCTACCGTGAGCATCTCTTACAAAGGCCTGTGAAACGCAGTTTCTTTGCACGCCTGAGCTGGCTGAAGTAGAACTTCTGCTCTGCGTGTGCCACATTGCCCTAGAGCTGAAAGGCACAACGTGCAGGCTTCTTTCCAAAGGGCGAGTAGGGCCCCAAAGTATCTTTCTCCCAGCTCTTTGGAAAGCTAAGAAACAACTCGCTCTGCACAGTGCTCTTACAGCCTACCGGGAACATCTCTTACAAAGTCCTGTGAAACGCAGTTTCTTTGCAGGCCTGATCTGGCTGAAGTAGACCTTCTGCTCTGGGTGTGCTACGTGGCCCTAGAGCTGAAAGGCACAACGTGCAGGCTTCTCTCCAAAGGGCGAGTTGGGCTCCAAAGCATCTTGCTTCCAGCTCTTTGGGAAGCTAAGAAACAACTCGCTCTGCACAGTGCTTTTACAGCCTACCGGGAACAACTCTTACAAAGGCATCTCAAACGCAGTTTCTTTGCAGGCCTGATCTGGCTGAAGTAGAACTTCTGCTCTGGGTGTGCTACATTGGCCTAGAGCTGAAAGGCACAACGTGCAGGCTTCTTTCCAAAGGGCGAGTTGGGCCCCAAAGCATCTTGCTTCCAGCTCTTTGGGAAGCTAAGAAACAACTCGCTCTGCACAGTGCTCTTACAGCCTACCGGGAACATCTCTTACAAAGGCCTGTGAAACGCAGTTTCTTTGCAGGCCTGATCTGGCTGAACTAGAACTTCTGCTCTGCGTGTGCTACATTGCCCTAGAGCTTAAAGGCACAACGTGCAGGCTTCTTTGCAAAGGGCGAGTTGGGCCGCAAAGCATCTTGCTTTCAGCTCCTTGGGAAGCTAAGAAACAACTCGCTCTGCACAGTGCTCTTACAGCCTACGGGGAACATCTCTTACAAAGGCCTGTGAAACGCAGTTTCTTTGCAGGCCTGATCTGGCTGAAGTAGAACTTCTGCTCTGGGTCTCCTACATTGGCCTAGAGCGGAAAGGCACAACGTGCAGGCTTCTTTCCAAAGGGCGAGTTGGGCCCCAAAGCATCTTGCTTCCAGCTCTTTGGGAAGCTAAGAAACAACTCGCTCTGCACAGTACTCTTACAGCTTACCGGGAACATCTCTTACAAAGGCCTGTGAAACGCAGTTTCTTTGCAGGCCTGATACGGCTGAAGTAGAACTTCTGCTCTGGGTGTGCTACATTGCCCTAGAGCTGAAAGGCACAACGTGCAGGCTTCTTTCCAAAGGGCGAGTTGGGCCCCAAAGCCTCTTTCTTCTAGCTCTTTGAGAAGCTAAGAAACAACTCGCTCTCCACAGTGCTCTTACAGCCTACCGGGAACATCTCTTACAAAGGCCTGTGAAACGCAGTTTCTTTGCAGGCCTGATCTGGCTGAAGTAGAACTTCTGATCTGGGTGTGCTACATTGCCCTAGAGCTGAAAGGCACAACGTGCAGGCTTCTTTCCAAAGGGCGAGTTGGGCCCCAAAGCATCTTGCTTCCAGCTCTTTGGGAAGCTAAGAAACAACTCGCTCTGCACAGTGCTGTTACAGCCTACCGGGAACATCTCTTACAAAGGCATCTCAAACGCAGTTTCTTTGCAGGCCTGATCTGGCTGAAGTAGAACTTCTGCTCTGTGTGTGCTACATTGCCCTAGAGCTGAAAGGCACAACGTGCAGGCTTCTTTGCAAAGGGCGAGTTGGGCCCCAAAGCATCTTGCTTCCAGCTCTTTGGGAAGCTAAGAAACAACTCGCTCTGCACAGTGCTCTTACAGCCTACCGGGAACATCTCTTACAAAGGCCTGTGAAACGCAGTTTCTTTGCAGGCCTGATCTGGCTGAACTAGAACTTCTGCTCTGCATGTGCTACATTGCCCTAGAGCTGAAAGGCACAACGTGCAGGCTTCTTTGCAAAGGGCGAGTTGGGCCCCAAAGCATCTTGCTTCCAGCTCTTTGGGAAGCTAAGAAACAACTCGCTCTGCACAGTGCTCTTACAGCCTACTGGGAACATCTCTTACAAAGGCCTGTGAAACGCAGTTTCTTTGCAGGCCTGATCTGGCTGAAGTAGAACTTCTGCTCTGGGTGTGCTACATTGGCCTAGAGCTAAAAGGCACAACGTGCAGGCTTCTTTCCAAAGGGCGAGTTGGGCCCCAAAGCATCTTGCTTCCAGCTCTTTGGGAAGCTAAGAAACAACTCGCTCTGCACAGTGCTCTTACAGCCTACCGGGAACATCTGTTACAAAGGCCTGTGAAACGCAGTTTCTTTGCAGGCCTGATCTGGCTGAACTAGAACTTCTGCTCTGCGTGTGCTACATTGCCCTAGAGCTGAAAGGCACAACGTGCAGGCTTCTTTGCAAAGGGCGAGTTGGGCCGCAAAGCATCTTGCTTCCAGCTCCTTGGGAAGCTAAGAAACATGTCGCTCTGCACAGTGCTCTTACAGCCTACGGGGAACATCTCTTACAAAGGCCTGTAAAACGCAGTTTCTTTGCAGGCCTGATCTGGCTGAAGTAGAACTTCTGCTCTGGGTGGGCTACATTGGCCTAGAGCTGAAAGGCACAACGTGCAGGCTTCTTTCCAAAGGGCGAGTTGGGCCCCAAAGCATCTTGCTTCCAGCTCTTTGGGAAGCTAAGAAACAACTCGCTCTGCACAGTGCTCTTACAGCCTACCGGGAACATCTCTTACAAAGGCCTGTGAAACGCAGTTTCTTTGCAGGCCTGATCTGGCTGAAGTAGAACTTCTGCTCTGGGTGTGCTACATGGCCCTAGAGCTGAAAGGCACAATGTGCAGGCTTCTTTGCAAAAGGCGAGTTGGGCCCCAAAGCATCTTGCTTCCAGCTCTTTGGGCTAGCTATGAAACAACTCGCTCTGCACAGTGCTCTTACAGCCTACCGGAACCATCACTTACAAAGGCCTGTGAAATGCAGTTTCTTTGCAGGCCTGATCACGCTGAACTAGAACTTCTGCTCTTGGTGTGCTACATTGCCCTAGAGATGAAGGGCACAACGTGCAGGCCTGTTTCCAAAGGGCGGGTTGGGCCCCAAAGCATCTTGCTTCCATCTCTTTGGGAAGATACGAAACAACTCGCTCTGCACAGTTCTCTTACAGCCTACCGGGAACATCTCTTACAAAGGCCTGTGAAACGCAGTTTCTTTGCAGGCCTGACATGGCTGAAGTAGAACTTCTGCTCTGGGTGTTCTACATTGGCCCTGAGCTGAAAGGCACAACGTGCAGGCTTCTTTCCATAGGGCGAGTTGGGCCCCAAAGCATCTTGCTTCCAGCTCTTTGGGAAGCTAAGAAACAAGTCGCTCTGCACAGTGCTCTTACAGCCTACCGGGAACATCTCTTACAAAGGCCTGTGAAACGCAGTTTCTTTGCAGGCCTGATCTGGCTGAAGTAGAACTTCTGCTCTGTGTGTGCTACATTGGCCTAGAGCTGAAAGGCACAACGTGCTGGCTTCTTTCCAAAGGGCGAGTTGGGCCCCAAAGCATCTTGCTTCCAGCTCTTTGGGAAGCTAAGAAACAACTCGCTCTGCACAGTGCTCTTACAGCCTACCGGGAACATCTCTTACAAAGGCCTGTCAAACGCAGTTTCTTTGCAGGCCTGATCTGGCTGAACTAGAACTTCTGCTCTTCGTGTGCTACATTGCCCTAGAGCTGAAAGGCACAACGTGCAGGCTTCTTTGCAAAGGGCGAGTTGGGCCGCAAAGCATCTTGCTTCCAGCTCCTTGGGAAGCTAAGAAACAACTCGCTCTGCACAGTGCTCTTACAGCCTACCGGGAACATCTCTTGCAAAGGCCTGTGAAACGCAGTTTCTGTGCAGGCCTCATCTGGCTGAAGTAGAACTTCTGCTCTGGGTGTGCTACATTGGCCTAGAGCTGAAAGGCACAACGTGCAGGCTTCTTTCCAAAGGCGAGTTGGGCCCAAAGCATCTTGCTTCCAGCTCTTTGGGCTGGCTATGAAACAACTCGCTCTGCACAGTGCTCTTACAGCCTACCGGGAACATCTCTTACAAAGGCCTGTGAAACGCAGTTTCTTTGCAGGCCTGATCTGGCTGAAGTAGAACTTCTGCTCTGGGTGTGCTACATGGCCCTAGAGCTGAAAGGCACAACGTGCAGGCTTCTTTCCAAAGGGCGAGTTGGGCCCCAAAGCATCTTGCTTCCAGCTCTTTGGGCTAGCTATGAAACAACTCGCTCTGCACAGTGCTCTTACAGCCTAACGGGAGCATCAGTTACAAAGGCCTGTGAAATGCAGTTTCTTTGCAGGCCTGATCTGGCTGAACTAGAACTTCTGCTCTGGGTGTGCTACATTGGCCTAGAGCTGAAAGGCACAACGTGCAGGCTTCTTTCCAAAGGGCGAGTTGGGCCCCAAAGCATCTTGCTTCCAGCTCTTTGGGAATTAAGAAACAACTCGCTCTGCACAGTGCTCTTACAGCCTACCGGGAACATCTCTTACAAAGGCCTGTGAAACGCAGTTTCTTTGCAGGCCTGATCTGGCTGAAGTGGAACTTCTTCTCTGGGTGCTCTACATTGCCCTAGAGCTGAAAGGCACAACGTGCAGGCTTCTTTCCAAAGGGCGAGATGGGCCCCAAAGCATCTTGCTTCCAGCTCTTTGGGAAGCTAAGAAACAACTCGCTCTGCACAGTGCTCTTACAGCCTACCGGGAACATCTCTTGCAAAGGCCTGTGAAACGCAGTTTCTTTGCAGGCCTGATCTGGCTGAAGTAGAACTTCTGCTCTGCGTGTGCTACATTGGCCTAGAGCTGAAAGGCACAACGTGCAGGCTTCTTTCCAAAGGGCGAGTTGGGCCCCAAAGCGTCTTGCTTCCAGCTCTTTGGGAAGCTAAGAAACAACTCACTCTGCACAGTGCTCTTACAGCCTACCGGGAACATCTCTTACAAAGGCCTGTGAAACGCAGTTTCTTTGCAGGCCTGATCTGGCTGAAGTAGAACTTCTGCTCTGGGTGTGCTACATTGGCCTAGAGCTGAAAGGCACAACGAGCAGGCTTCTTTCCAAAGGGCGAGTTGGGCCCCAAAGCATCTTGCTTCCAGCTCTTTGGGAAGCTAAGAAACAACTCGCTCTGCACAGTGCTCTTACAGCCTACCGGGAACATCTCTTACAAAGGCCTGTGAAACGCAGTTTCTTTGCAGGCCTGGTCTGGCTGAAGTAGAACTTCTGCTCTGGGTGTGCTACATTGGCCTAGAGCTGAAAGGCACAACGTGCAGGCTTCTTTCCAAAGGGTGAGTTGGGCCCCAAAGCATCTTGCTTCCAGCTCTTTGGGAAGCTAAGAACAACTCGCTCTGCACAGTGCTCTTACAGCCTACCGGGAACATCTCTTACAAAGGCCTGTGAAATGCAGTTTCTTTGCAGGCCTGACCTGGCTGAAGTAGAACTTCTGCTCTGGGTGTGCTACATGGACCTAGAGCTGAAAGGCTCAACGTGCAGGCTTCTTTCCAAAGGGCGAGTTGGGCCCCAAAGCATCTTGCTTCCAGCTCTTTGGGAAGCTAAGAAACAACTCGCTCTGCACAGTGCTCTTACAGCCTACCGGGAACATCTCTTGCAAAGGCCTTGAAACGCAGTTTCTTTGCAGGCCTGATCTGGCTGAACCAGAACTTCTGCTCTGGGTGTGATACATTTCCCTAGAGCTGAAAGGCACAATGTGCAGGCTTCTTTCCAAAGGGCGAGTTGGGCCCCAAAGCATCTTGCTTCCAGCTCTTTGGGAAGCTAAGAAACAACTCGCTCTGCACAGTGCTTTTACAGCCTACCAGGAACATCTCTTACAAAGGCATCTCAAACGCAATTTCTTTGCAGGCCTGATCTGGCTGAAGTAGAACTTCTGCTCTGCGTGTGCTACATTGGCCTAGAGCTGAAAGGCACAACGTGCTGGCTTCTTTCCAAAGGGCGAGTTGGGCCCCAAAGCATCTTGCTTCCAGCTCTTTGGGAATTAAGAAACAACTCGCTCTGCACAGTGCTCTTACAGCCTACCGGGAACATCTCTTACAAAGGCCTGTGAAACGCAGTTTCTTTGCAGGCCTGATCTGGCTGAACTAGAACTTCTGCTCTGCGTGTGCTACATTGCCCTAGAGCTGAAAGGCACAACGTGCAGGCTTCTTTGCAAAGGGCGAGTTGGGCCCCAAAGCATCTTGCTTCCAGCTCCTTGGGAAGCTAAGAAACAACTCGCTCTGCACAGTGCTCTTACAGCCTACCGGGAACATCTCTTACAAAGGCCTGTGAAACGCAGTTTCTTTGCAGGCCTGATCTCGCTGAAGTAGAACTTCTGCTCTGGGTGCGCTACATTGGCCTAGAGCTGAAAGGCACAACCTGCAGGCTTCTTTCCAAAGGGCGAGTTGGGCCCCAAAGCATCTTGCTTCCAGCTCTTTGGGAAGCTAAGAAACAACTCGCTCTGCACAGTGCTCTTACAGCCTACCGGGAACATCTCTTACAAAGGCCTGTGAAACGCAGTTTCTTTGCAGGCCTGATCTGGCTGAAGTAGAACTTCTGCTCTGGGTGTGCTACATGGCCCTAGAGCTGAAAGGCACAACGTGCAGGCTTCTTTCCAAAGAACGAGTTGGGACCCAAAGCATCTTGCTTCCAGCTCTTTGGGATAGCTATGAAGGAACTCGCTCTGCACAGTGCTCTTACAGCCTACCGGGACCATCACTTACAAAGGCCTGTGAAATGCAGTTTCTTTGCAGGCCTGATCATGATGAACTAGAACTTCTGCTCTGGGTGTGCTACATTGCCCTAGAGCTGAAGGGCACAACGTGCAGGCCTGTTTCCAAAGAGCGAGTTGGGCTCCAAAGCATCTTGCTTCCAGCTCTTTGGGAAGCTAAGAAACAACTCGCTCTGCACAGTGCTTTTACACCCTACCGGGAACAACTCTTACAAAGGCATCTCAAATGCAGTTTCTTTGCAGGCCTGATCTGGCTGAAGTAGAACTTCTGCTCTGGGTGTGCTACATTGGCCTAGAGCTGAAAGGCACAACGTGCAGGCTTCTTTCCAAAGGGTGAGTTGGGCCCCAAAGCATCTTGCTTCCAGCTCTTTCGGAAGCTAAGAACAAGTCGCTCTGCACAGTGCTCTTACAGCCTACCGGGAACATCTCTTACAAAGGCCTGTGAAACGCAGTTTCTTTGCAGGCCTGATCTGGCTGAAGTAGAACTTCTGCTCTGGGTGTGCTACATGGACCTAGAGCTGAAAGGCTCAACGTGCAGGCTTCTTTCCAAAGGGCGAGTTGGGCCCCAAAGCATCTTGCTTCCAGCTCTTTGGGAAGGTAAGAAACAACTCGCTGTGCGCAGTGCTCTTACAGCCTACCGTGAGCATCTCTTACAAAGGCCTGTGAAACGCAGTTTCTTTGCAGGCCTGATCTGGCTGAACTAGAACTTCTGCTCTGGGTGTGCCACATTGCCCTAGAGCTCAAAGGCACAACGTGCAGGCTTCTTTCCAAAGGGCGAGTAGGGCCCCAAAGTATCTTGCTTCCAGCTCTTTGGAAAGCTAAGAAACAACTCGCTCTGCACAGTGCTCTTACAGCCTACCGGGAACATCTCTTACAAAGGCCTGTGAAACGCAGTTTCTTTGCAGGCCTGATCTGGCTGAACTAGAACTTCTGCTCTGGGTGTGCTACATTGCCCTAGAGCTGAAAGGCACAACGTGCAGGCTTCTTTCCAAAGGGCGAGTTGGGCCCCAAAGCATCTTGCTTCCAGCTCTTTGGGAAGCTAAGAAACAACTCGCTCTGCACAGTGCTGTTACAGCCTACCGGGAACATCTCTTACAAAGGCCTCTCAAACGCAGTTTCTTTGCCGGCCTGATCTGGCTGAAGTAGAACTTCTGCTCTGTGTGTGCTACATTGGCCTAGAGCTGAAAGGCTCAACGTGCAGGCTTCTTTCCAAAGGGCGAGTTGGGCCCCAAAGCATCTTGCTTCCAGCTCTTTGGGAAGCTAAGTAACAACTCACTCTGCACAGTGTTCTTACAGCCTACCGGGAACATCTCTTACAAAGGCCTGTGAAACGCAGTTTCTTTGTAGGCCTGATCTGGCTGAACTAGAACTTCTGCTCTGGGTGTGCTACATTGCCCTAGAGCTGAAAGGCACAGCTTGCAGGCTTCTTTGCAAAGGGCGAGTTGGGCCGCAAAGCATCTTGCATCCAGCTCTTTGGGAAGCTAAGAAACAACTCGCTCTGCACAGTGCTCTTACAGCCTACCGGGAACATCTCTTGCAAAGGCCTGTGAAACGCAGTTTCTTTGCAGGCCTGATCTGGCTGAAGTAGAACTTCTGCTCTGGGTGTGCTACATGGACCTAGAGCTGAAAGGCTCAACGTGCAGGCTTCTTTCCAAAGGGCGAGTTGGGCCCCAAAGCATCTTGCTTCCAGCTCTTTGGGAAGCTAAGAAACAACTCGCTCTGCACAGTGCTCTTACAGCCTACCGTGAGCATCTCTTACAAAGGCCTGTGAAACGCAGTTTCTTTGCAGGCCTGAGCTGGCTGAAGTAGAACTTCTGCTCTGCGTGTGCCACATTGCCCTAGAGCTGAAAGGCACAACGTGCAGGCTTCTTTCCAAAGGGCGAGTAGGGCCCCAAAGTATCTTTCTCCCAGCTCTTTGGAAAGCTAAGAAACAACTCGCTCTGCACAGTGCTCTTACAGCCTACCGGGAACATCTCTTACAAAGTCCTGTGAAACGCAGTTTCTTTGCAGGCCTGATCTGGCTGAAGTAGACCTTCTGCTCTGGGTGTGCTACGAGGCCCTAGAGCTGAAAGGCACAACGTGCAGGCTTCTCTCCAAAGGGCGAGTTGGGCTCCAAAGCATCTTGCTTCCAGCTCTTTGGGAAGCTAAGAAACAACTCGCTCTGCACAGTGCTTTTACAGCCTACCGGGAACAACTCTTACAAAGGCATCTCAAACGCAGTTTCTTTGCAGGCCTGATCTGGCTGAAGTAGAACTTCTGCTCTGGGTGTGCTACATTGGCCTAGTGCTGAAAGGCACAACGTGCAGGCTTCTTTCCAAAGGGCGAGTTGGGCCCCAAAGCATCTTGCTTCCAGCTCTTTGGGAAGCTAAGAAACAACTCGCTCTGCACAGTGCTCTTACAGCCTACCGGGAACATCTCTTACAAAGGCCTGTGAAACGCAGTTTCTTTGCAGGCCTGATCTGGCTGAACTAGAACTTCTGCTCTGCGTGTGCTACATTGCCCTAGAGCTTAAAGGCACAACGTGCAGGCTTCTTTGCAAAGGGCGAGTTGGGCCGCAAAGCATCTTGCTTTCAGCTCCTTGGGAAGCTAAGAAACAACTCGCTCTGCACAGTGCTCTTACAGCCTACGGGGAACATCTCTTACAAAGGCCTGTGAAACGCAGTTTCTTTGCAGGCCTGATCTGGCTGAAGTAGAACTTCTGCTCTGGGTCTCCTACATTGGCCTAGAGCGGAAAGGCACAACGTGCAGGCTTCTTTCCAAAGGGCGAGTTGGGCCCCAAAGCATCTTGCTTCCAGCTCTTTGGGAAGCTAAGAAACAACTCGCTCTGCACAGTACTCTTACAGCTTACCGGGAACATCTCTTACAAAGGCCTGTGAAACGCAGTTTCTTTGCAGGCCTGATACGGCTGAAGTAGAACTTCTGCTCTGGGTGTGCTACATTGCCCTAGAGCTGAAAGGCACAACGTGCAGGCTTCTTTCCAAAGGGCGAGTTGGGCCCCAAAGCCTCTTTCTTCTAGCTCTTTGAGAAGCTAAGAAACAACTCGCTCTCCACAGTGCTCTTACAGCCTACCGGGAACATCTCTTACAAAGGCCTGTGAAACGCAGTTTCTTTGCAGGCCTGATCTGGCTGAAGTAGAACTTCTGATCTGGGTGTGCTACATTGCCCTAGAGCTGAAAGGCACAACGTGCAGGCTTCTTTCCAAAGGGCGAGTTGGGCCCAAAAGCATCTTGCTTCCAGCTCTTTGGGAAGCTAAGAAACAACTCGCTCTGCACAGTGCTCTTACAGCCTACCGGGAACATCTCTTACAAGGCATCTCAAACGCAGTTTCTTTGCAGGCCTGATCTGGCTGAAGTAGAACTTCTGCTCTGTGTGTGCTACATTGGCCTAGAGCTGAAAGGCACAACGTGCAGGCTTCTTTGCAAAGGGCGAGTTGGGCCCCAAAGCATCTTGCTTCCAGCTCTTTGGGAAGCTAAGAAACAACTCGCTCTGCACAGTGCTCTTACAGCCTACCGGGAACATCTCTTACAAAGGCCTGTGAAACGCAGTTTCTTTGCAGGCCTGATCTGGCTGAACTAGAACTTCTGCTCTGCATGTGCTACATTGCCCTAGAGCTGAAAGGCACAACGTGCAGGCTTCTTTGCAAAGGGCGAGTTGGGCCCCAAAGCATCTTGCTTCCAGCTCTTTGGGAAGCTAAGAAACAACTCGCTCTGCACAGTGCTCTTACAGCCTACTGGGAACATCTCTTACAAAGGCCTGTGAAACGCAGTTTCTTTGCAGGCCTGATCTGGCTGAAGTAGAACTTCTGCTCTGGGTGTGCTACATTGGCCTAGAGCTAAAAGGCACAACGTGCAGGCTTCTTTCCAAAGGGCGAGTTGGGCCCCAAAGCATCTTGCTTCCAGCTCTTTGGGAAGCTAAGAAACAACTCGCTCTGCACAGTGCTCTTACAGCCTACCGGGAACATCTCTTACAAAGGCCTGTGAAACGCAGTTTCTTTGCAGGCCTGATCTGGCTGAACTAGAACTTCTGCTCTGCGTGTGCTACATTGCCCTAGAGCTGAAAGGCACAACGTGCAGGCTTCTTTGCAAAGGCCGAGTTGGGCCGCAAAGCATCTTGCTTCCAGCTCCTTGGGAAGCTAAGAAACATGTCGCTCTGCACAGTGCTCTTACAGCCTACGGGGAACATCTCTTACAAAGGCCTGTAAAACGCAGTTTCTTTGCAGGCCTGATCTGGCTGAAGTAGAACTTCTGCTCTGGGTGGGCTACATTGGCCTAGAGCTGAAAGGCACAACGTGCAGGCTTCTTTCCAAAGGGCGAGTTGGGCCCCAAAGCATCTTGCTTCCAGCTCTTTGGGAAGCTAAGAAACAACTCGCTCTGCACAGTGCTCTTACAGCCTACCGGGAACATCTCTTACAAAGGCCTGTGAAACGCAGTTTCTTTGCAGGCCTGATCTGGCTGAAGTAGAACTTCTGCTCTGGGTGTGCTACATGGCCCTAGAGCTGAAAGGCACAATGTGCAGGCTTCTTTGCAAAAGGCGAGTTGGGCCCCAAAGCATCTTGCTTCCAGCTCTTTGGGCTAGCTATGAAACAACTCGCTCTGCACAGTGCTCTTACAGCCTACCGGAACCATCACTTACAAAGGCCTGTGAAATGCAGTTTCTTTGCAGGCCTGATCACGCTGAACTAGAACTTCTGCTCTTGGTGTGCTACATTGCCCTAGAGATGAAGGGCACAACGTGCAGGCCTGTTTCCAAAGGGCGGGTTGGGCCCCAAAGCATCTTGCTTCCATCTCTTTGGGAAGATACGAAACAACTCGCTCTGCACAGTTCTCTTACAGCCTACCGGGAACATCTCTTACAAAGGCCTGTGAAACGCAGTTTCTTTGCAGGCCTGACATGGCTGAAGTAGAACTTCTGCTCTGGGTGTTCTACATTGGCCCTGAGCTGAAAGGCACAACGTGCAGGCTTCTTTCCATAGGGCAAGTTGGGCCCCAAAGCATCTTGCTTCCAGCTCTTTGGGAAGCTAAGAAACAAGTCGCTCTGCACAGTGCTCTTACAGCCTACCGGGAGCATCTCTTACAAAGGCCTGTGAAACGCTGTTTCTTTGCAGGCCTGATCTGGCTGAAGTAGAACTTCTGCTCTGTGTGTGCTACATTGGCCTAGAGCTGAAAGGCACAACGTGCTGGCTTCTTTCCAAAGGGCGAGTTGGGCCCCAAAGCATCTTGCTTCCAGCTCTTTGGGAAGCTAAGAAACAACTCGCTCTGCACAGTGCTCTTACAGCCTACCGGGAACATCTCTTACAAAGGCCTGTGAAACGCAGTTTCTTTGCAGGCCTGATCTGGCTGAACTAGAACTTCTGCTCTTCGTGTGCTACATTGCCCTAGAGCTGAAAGGCACAACGTGCAGGCTTCTTTGCAAAGGGCGAGTTGGGCCGCAAAGCATCTTGCTTCCAGCTCCTTGGGAAGCTAAGAAACAACTTGCTCTGCACAGTGCTCTTACAGCCTACCGGGAACATCTCTTGCAAAGGCCTGTGAAACGCAGTTTCTGTGCAGGCCTCATCTGGCTGAAGTAGAACTTCTGCTCTGGGTGTGCTACATTGGCCTAGAGCTGAAAGGCACAACGTGCAGGCTTCTTTCCAAAGGGCGAGTTGGGCCCAAAGCATCTTGCTTCCAGCTCTTTGGGCTGGCTATGAAACAACTCGCTCTGCACAGTGCTCTTACAGCCTACCGGGAACATCTCTTACAAAGGCCTGTGAAACGCAGTTTCTTTGCAGGCCTGATCTGGCTGAAGTAGAACTTCTGCTCTGGGTGTGCTACATGGCCCTAGAGCTGAAAGGCACAACGTGCAGGCTTCTTTGCAAAGGGCGAGTTGGGCCCCAAAGCATCTTGCTTCCAGCTCTTTGGGCTAGCTATGAAACAACTCGCTCTGCACAGTGCTCTTACAGCCTACCGGGAACATCTCTTACAAAGGCCTGTGAAACGCAGTTTCTTTGCAGGCCTGATCTGGCTGAACTAGAACTTCTGCTCTGCGTGTGCTACATTGCCCTAGAGCTGAAAGGCACAACGTGCAGGCTTCTTTGCAAAGGGCGAGTTGGGCCCCAAAGCATCTTGCTTCCAGCTCCTTGGGAAGCTAAGAAACAACTCGCTCTGCACAGTGCTCTTACAGCCTACCGGGAACATCTCTTACAAAGGCCTGTGAAACGCAGTTTCTTTGCAGGCCTGATCTCGCTGAAGTAGAACTTCTGCTCTGGGTGCGCTACATTGGCCTAGAGCTGAAAGGCACAACCTGCAGGCTTCTTTCCAAAGGGCGAGTTGGGCCCCAAAGCATCTTGCTTCCAGCTCTTTGGGAAGCTAAGAAACAACTCGCTCTGCACAGTGCTCTTACAGCCTACCGGGAACATCTCTTACAAAGGCCTGTGAAACGCAGTTTCTTTGCAGGCCTGATCTGGCTGAAGTAGAACTTCTGCTCTGGGTGTGCTACATGGCCCTAGAGCTGAAAGGCACAACGTGCAGGCTTCTTTCCAAAGAACGAGTTGGGACCCAAAGCATCTTGCTTCCAGCTCTTTGGGATAGCTATGAAGGAACTCGCTCTGCACAGTGCTCTTACAGCCTACCGGGACCATCACTTACAAAGGCCTGTGAAATGCAGTTTCTTTGCAGGCCTGATCATGCTGAACTAGAACTTCTGCTCTGGGTGTGCTACATTGCCCTAGAGCTGAAGGGCACAACGTGCAGGCCTGTTTCCAAAGAGCGAGTTGGGCTCCAAAGCATCTTGCTTACAGCTCTTTGGGAAGCTAAGAAACAACTCGCTCTGCACAGTGCTTTTACACCCTACCGGGAACAACTCTTACAAAGGCATCTCAAATGCAGTTTCTTTGCAGGCCTGATCTGGCTGAAGTAGAACTTCTGCTCTGGGTGTGCTACATTGGCCTAGAGCTGAAAGGCACAACGTGCAGGCTTCTTTCCAAAGGGTGAGTTGGGCCCCAAAGCATCTTGCTTCCAGCTCTTTGGGAAGCTAAGAACAAGTCGCTCTGCACAGTGCTCTTACAGCCTACCGGGAACATCTCTTACAAAGGCCTGTGAAACGCAGTTTCTTTGCAGGCCTGATCTGGCTGAAGTAGAACTTCTGCTCTGGGTGTGCTACATGGACCTAGAGCTGAAAGGCTCAACGTGCAGGCTTCTTTCCAAAGGGCGAGTTGGGCCCCAAAGCATCTTGCTTCCAGCTCTTTGGGAAGGTAAGAAACAACTCGCTGTGCGCAGTGCTCTTACAGCCTACCGTGAGCATCTCTTACAAAGGCCTGTGAAACGCAGTTTCTTTGCAGGCCTGATATGGCTGAAGTAGAACTTCTGCTCTGGGTGTGCCACATTGCCCTAGAGCTCAAAGGCACAACGTGCAGGCTTCTTTCCAAAGGGCGAGTAGGGCCCCAAAGTATCTTGCTTCCAGCTCTTTGGAAAGCTAAGAAACAACTCGCTCTGCACAGTGCTCTTACAGCCTACCGGGAACATCTCTTACAAAGGCCTGTGAAACGCAGTTTCTTTGCAGGCCTGATCTGGCTGAACTAGAACTTCTGCTCTGGGTGTGCTACATTGCCCTAGAGCTGAAAGGCACAACGTGCAGGCTTCTTTCCAAAGGGCGAGTTGGGCCCCAAAGCATCTTGCTTCCAGCTCTTTGGGAAGCTAAGAAACAACTCGCTCTGCACAGTGCTGTTACAGCCTACCGGGAACATCTTTTACAAAGGCCTCTCAAACGCAGTTTCTTTGCCGGCCTGATCTGGCTGAAGTAGAACTTCTGCTCTGTGTGTGCTACATTGGCCTAGAGCTGAAAGGCTCAACGTGCAGGCTTCTTTCCAAAGGGCGAGTTGGGCCCCAAAGCATCTTGCTTCCAGCTCTTTGGGAAGCTAAGAAACAACTCACTCTGCACAGTGTTCTTACAGCCTACCGGGAACATCTCTTACAAAGGCCTGTGAAACGCAGTTTCTTTGTAGGCCTGATCTGGCTGAACTAGAACTTCTGCTCTGGGTGTGCTACATTGCCCTAGAGCTGAAAGGCACAGCTTGCAGGCTTCTTTGCAAAGGGCGAGTTGGGCCGCAAAGCATCTTGCATCCAGCTCTTTGGGAAGCTAAGAAACAACTCGCTCTGCACAGTGCTCTTACAGCCTACCGGGAACATCTCTTGCAAAGGCCTGTGAAACGCAGTTTCTTTGCAGGCCTGATCTGGCTGAAGTAGAACTTCTGCTCTGGGTGTGCTACATGGACCTAGAGCTGAAAGGCTCAACGTGCAGGCTTCTTTCCAAAGGGCGAGTTGGGCCCCAAAGCATCTTGCTTCCAGCTCTTTGGGAAGCTAAGAAACAACTCGCTCTGCACAGTGCTCTTACAGCCTACCGTGAGCATCTCTTACAAAGGCCTGTGAAACGCAGTTTCTTTGCACGCCTGAGCTGGCTGAAGTAGAACTTCTGCTCTGCGTGTGCCACATTGCCCTAGAGCTGAAAGGCACAACGTGCAGGCTTCTTTCCAAAGGGCGAGTAGGGCCCCAAAGTATCTTTCTCCCAGCTCTTTGGAAAGCTAAGAAACAACTCGCTCTGCACAGTGCTCTTACAGCCTACCGGGAACATCTCTTACAAAGTCCTGTGAAACGCAGTTTCTTTGCAGGCCTGATCTGGCTGAAGTAGAACTTCTGCTCTGGGTGTGCTACATTGGCCTAGAGCTGAAAGGCACAACGTGCAGGCTTCTCTCCAAAGGGCGAGTTGGGCTCCAAAGCATCTTGCTTCCAGCTCTTTGGGAAGCTAAGAAACAACTCGCTCTGCACAGTGCTTTTACAGCCTACCGGGAACAACTCTTACAAAGGCATCTCAAACGCAGTTTCTTTGCAGGCCTGATCTGGCTGAAGTAGAACTTCTGCTCTGGGTGTGCTACATTGGCCTAGAGCTGAAAGGCACAACGTGCAGGCTTCTTTCCAAAGGGCGAGTTGGGCCCCAAAGCATCTTGCTTCCAGCTCTTTGGGAAGCTAAGAAACAACTCGCTCTGCACAGTGCTCTTACAGCCTACCGGGAACATCTCTTACAAAGGCCTGTGAAACGCAGTTTCTTTGCAGGCCTGATCTGGCTGAACTAGAACTTCTGCTCTGCGTGTGCTACATTGCACTAGAGCTTAAAGGCACAACGTGCAGGCTTCTTTGCAAAGGGCGAGTTGGGCCGCAAAGCATCTTGCTTTCAGCTCCTTGGGAAGCTAAGAAACAACTCGCTCTGCACAGTGCTCTTACAGCCTACGGGGAACATCTCTTACAAAGGCCTGTGAAACGCAGTTTCTTTGCAGGCCTGATCTGGCTGAAGTAGAACTTCTGCTCTGGGTCTCCTACATTGGCCTAGAGCGGAAAGGCACAACGTGCAGGCTTCTTTCCAAAGGGCGAGTTGGGCCCCAAAGCATCTTGCTTCCAGCTCTTTGGGAAGCTAAGAAACAACTCGCTCTGCACAGTACTCTTACAGCTTACCGGGAACATCTCTTACAAAGGCCTGTGAAACGCAGTTTCTTTGCAGGCCTGATACGGCTGAAGTAGACCTTCTGCTCTGGGTGTGCTACATTGCCCTAGAGCTGAAAGGCACAACGTGCAGGCTTCTTTCCAAAGGGCGAGTTGGGCCCCAAAGCCTCTTTCTTCTAGCTCTTTGAGAAGCTAAGAAACAACTCGCTCTCCACAGTGCTCTTACAGCCTACCGGGAACATCTCTTACAAAGGCCTGTGAAACGCAGTTTCTTTGCAGGCCTGATCTGGCTGAAGTAGAACTTCTGATCTGGGTGTGCTACATTGCCCTAGAGCTGAAAGGCACAACGTGCAGGCTTCTTTCCAAAGGGCGAGTTGGGCCCCAAAGCATCTTGCTTCCAGCTCTTTGGGAAGCTAAGAAACAACTCGCTCTGCACAGTGCTGTTACAGCCTACCGGGAACATCTCTTACAAGGCATCTCAAACGCAGTTTCTTTGCAGGCCTGATCTGGCTGAAGTAGAACTTCTGCTCTGTGTGTGCTACATTGGCCTAGAGCTGAAAGGCACAACGTGCAGGCTTCTTTGCAAAGGGCGAGTTGGGCCCCAAAGCATCTTGCTTCCAGCTCTTTGGGAAGCTAAGAAACAACTCGCTCTGCACAGTGCTCTTACAGCCTACCGGGAACATCTCTTACAAAGGCCTGTGAAACGCAGTTTCTTTGCAGGCCTGATCTGGCTGAACTAGAACTTCTGCTCTGCATGTGCTACATTGCCCTAGAGCTGAAAGGCACAACGTGCAGGCTTCTTTGCAAAGGGCGAGTTGGGCCCCAAAGCATCTTGCTTCCAGCTCTTTGGGAAGCTAAGAAACAACTCGCTCTGCACAGTGCTCTTACAGCCTACTGGGAACATCTCTTACAAAGGCCTGTGAAACGCAGTTTCTTTGCAGGCCTGATCTGGCTGAAGTAGAACTTCTGCTCTGGGTGTGCTACATTGGCCTAGAGCTAAAAGGCACAACGTGCAGGCTTCTTTCCAAAGGGCGAGTTGGGCCCCAAAGCATCTTGCTTCCAGCTCTTTGGGAAGCTAAGAAACAACTCGCTCTGCACAGTGCTCTTACAGCCTACCGGGAACATCTCTTACAAAGGCCTGTGAAACGCAGTTTCTTTGCAGGCCTGATCTGGCTGAACTAGAACTTCTGCTCTGCGTGTGCTACATTGCCCTAGAGCTGAAAGGCACAACGTGCAGGCTTCTTTGCAAAGGCCGAGTTGGGCCGCAAAGCATCTTGCTTCCAGCTCCTTGGGAAGCTAAGAAACATGTCGCTCTGCACAGTGCTCTTACAGCCTACGGGGAACATCTCTTACAAAGGCCTGTAAAACGCAGTTTCTTTGCAGGCCTGATCTGGCTGAAGTAGAACTTCTGCTCTGGGTGGGCTACATTGGCCTAGAGCTGAAAGGCACAACGTGCAGGCTTCTTTCCAAAGGGCGAGTTGGGCCCCAAAGCATCTTGCTTCCAGCTCTTTGGGAAGCTAAGAAACAACTCGCTCTGCACAGTGCTCTTACAGCCTACCGGGAACATCTCTTACAAAGGCCTGTGAAACGCAGTTTCTTTGCAGGCCTGATCTGGCTGAAGTAGAACTTCTGCTCTGGGTGTGCTACATGGCCCTAGAGCTGAAAGGCACAATGTGCAGGCTTCTTTGCAAAAGGCGAGTTGGGCCCCAAAGCATCTTGCTTCCAGCTCTTTGGGCTAGCTATGAAACAACTCGCTCTGCACAGTGCTCTTACAGCCTACCGGAACCATCACTTACAAAGGCCTGTGAAATGCAGTTTCTTTGCAGGCCTGATCACGCTGAACTAGAACTTCTGCTCTTGGTGTGCTACATTGCCCTAGAGATGAAGGGCACAACGTGCAGGCCTGTTTCCAAAGGGCGGGTTGGGCCCCAAAGCATCTTGCTTCCATCTCTTTGGGAAGATACGAAACAACTCGCTCTGCACAGTTCTCTTACAGCCTACCGGGAACATCTCTTACAAAGGCCTGTGAAACGCAGTTTCTTTGCAGGCCTGACATGGCTGAAGTAGAACTTCTGCTCTGGGTGTTCTACATTGGCCCTGAGCTGAAAGGCACAACGTGCAGGCTTCTTTCCATAGGGCGAGTTGGGCCCCAAAGCATCTTGCTTCCAGCTCTTTGGGAAGCTAAGAAACAAGTCGCTCTGCACAGTGCTCTTACAGCCTACCGGGAGCATCTCTTACAAAGGCCTGTGAAACGCTGTTTCTTTGCAGGCCTGATCTGGCTGAAGTAGAACTTCTGCTCTGTGTGTGCTACATTGGCCTAGAGCTGAAAGGCACAACGTGCTGGCTTCTTTCCAAAGGGCGAGTTGGGCCCCAAAGCATCTTGCTTCCAGCTCTTTGGGAAGCTAAGAAACAACTCGCTCTGCACAGTGCTCTTACAGCCTACCGGGAACATCTCTTACAAAGGCCTGTGAAACGCAGTTTCTTTGCAGGCCTGATCTGGCTGAACTAGAACTTCTGCTCTTCGTGTGCTACATTGCCCTAGAGCTGAAAGGCACAACGTGCAGGCTTCTTTGCAAAGGGCGAGTTGGGCCGCAAAGCATCTTGCTTCCAGCTCCTTGGGAAGCTAAGAAACAACTTGCTCTGCACAGTGCTCTTACAGCCTACCGGGAACATCTCTTGCAAAGGCCTGTGAAACGCAGTTTCTGTGCAGGCCTCATCTGGCTGAAGTAGAACTTCTGCTCTGGGTGTGCTACATTGGCCTAGAGCTGAAAGGCACAACGTGCAGGCTTCTTTCCAAAGGGCGAGTTGGGCCCAAAGCATCTTGCTTCCAGCTCTTTGGGCTGGCTATGAAACAACTCGCTCTGCACAGTGCTCTTACAGCCTACCGGGAACATCTCTTACAAAGGCCTGTGAAACGCAGTTTCTTTGCAGGCCTGATCTGGCTGAAGTAGAACTTCTGCTCTGGGTGTGCTACATGGCCCTAGAGCTGAAAGGCACAACGTGCAGGCTTCTTTGCAAAGGGCGAGTTGGGCCCCAAAGCATCTTGCTTCCAGCTCTTTGGGCTAGCTATGAAACAACTCGCTCTGCACAGTGCTCTTACAGCCTACCGGGAACATCTCTTACAAAGGCCTGTGAAACGCAGTTTCTTTGCAGGCCTGATCTGGCTGAACTAGAACTTCTGCTCTGCGTGTGCTACATTGCCCTAGAGCTGAAAGGCACAACGTGCAGGCTTCTTTGCAAAGGGCGAGTTGGGCCCCAAAGCATCTTGCTTCCAGCTCCTTGGGAAGCTAAGAAACAACTCGCTCTGCACAGTGCTCTTACAGCCTACCGGGAACATCTCTTACAAAGGCCTGTGAAACGCAGTTTCTTTGCAGGCCTGATCTCGCTGAAGTAGAACTTCTGCTCTGGGTGCGCTACATTGGCCTAGAGCTGAAAGGCACAACCTGCAGGCTTCTTTCCAAAGGGCGAGTTGGGCCCCAAAGCATCTTGCTTCCAGCTCTTTGGGAAGCTAAGAAACAACTCGCTCTGCACAGTGCTCTTACAGCCTACCGGGAACATCTCTTACAAAGGCCTGTGAAACGCAGTTTCTTTGCAGGCCTGATCTGGCTGAAGTAGAACTTCTGCTCTGGGTGTGCTACATGGCCCTAGAGCTGAAAGGCACAACGTGCAGGCTTCTTTCCAAAGAACGAGTTGGGACCCAAAGCATCTTGCTTCCAGCTCTTTGGGATAGCTATGAAGGAACTCGCTCTGCACAGTGCTCTTACAGCCTACCGGGACCATCACTTACAAAGGCCTGTGAAATGCAGTTTCTTTGCAGGCCTGATCATGCTGAACTAGAACTTCTGCTCTGGGTGTGCTACATTGCCCTAGAGCTGAAGGGCACAACGTGCAGGCCTGTTTCCAAAGAGCGAGTTGGGCTCCAAAGCATCTTGCTTACAGCTCTTTGGGAAGCTAAGAAACAACTCGCTCTGCACAGTGCTTTTACACCCTACCGGGAACAACTCTTACAAAGGCATCTCAAATGCAGTTTCTTTGCAGGCCTGATCTGGCTGAAGTAGAACTTCTGCTCTGGGTGTGCTACATTGGCCTAGAGCTGAAAGGCACAACGTGCAGGCTTCTTTCCAAAGGGTGAGTTGGGCCCCAAAGCATCTTGCTTCCAGCTCTTTGGGAAGCTAAGAACAAGTCGCTCTGCACAGTGCTCTTACAGCCTACCGGGAACATCTCTTACAAAGGCCTGTGAAACGCAGTTTCTTTGCAGGCCTGATCTGGCTGAAGTAGAACTTCTGCTCTGGGTGTGCTACATGGACCTAGAGCTGAAAGGCTCAACGTGCAGGCTTCTTTCCAAAGGGCGAGTTGGGCCCCAAAGCATCTTGCTTCCAGCTCTTTGGGAAGGTAAGAAACAACTCGCTGTGCGCAGTGCTCTTACAGCCTACCGTGAGCATCTCTTACAAAGGCCTGTGAAACGCAGTTTCTTTGCAGGCCTGATCTGGCTGAACTAGAACTTCTGCTCTGGGTGTGCCACATTGCCCTAGAGCTCAAAGGCACAACGTGCAGGCTTCTTTCCAAAGGGCGAGTAGGGCCCCAAAGTATCTTGCTTCCAGCTCTTTGGAAAGCTAAGAAACAACTCGCTCTGCACAGTGCTCTTACAGCCTACCGGGAACATCTCTTACAAAGGCCTGTGAAACGCAGTTTCTTTGCAGGCCTGATCTGGCTGAACTAGAACTTCTGCTCTGGGTGTGCTACATTGCCCTAGAGCTGAAAGGCACAACGTGCAGGCTTCTTTCCAAAGGGCGAGTTGGGCCCCAAAGCATCTTGCTTCCAGCTCTTTGGGAAGCTAAGAAACAACTCGCTCTGCACAGTGCTGTTACAGCCTACCGGGAACATCTCTTACAAAGGCCTCTCAAACGCAGTTTCTTTGCCGGCCTGATCTGGCTGAAGTAGAACTTCTGCTCTGTGTGTGCTACATTGGCCTAGAGCTGAAAGGCTCAACGTGCAGGCTTCTTTCCAAAGGGCGAGTTGGGCCCCAAAGCATCTTGCTTCCAGCTCTTTGGGAAGCTAAGAAACAACTCACTCTGCACAGTGTTCTTACAGCCTACCGGGAACATCTCTTACAAAGGCCTGTGAAACGCAGTTTCTTTGTAGGCCTGATCTGGCTGAACTAGAACTTCTGCTCTGGGTGTGCTACATTGCCCTAGAGCTGAAAGGCACAGCTTGCAGGCTTCTTTGCAAAGGGCGAGTTGGGCCGCAAAGCATCTTGCATCCAGCTCTTTGGGAAGCTAAGAAACAACTCGCTCTGCACAGTGCTCTTACAGCCTACCGGGAACATCTCTTGCAAAGGCCTGTGAAACGCAGTTTCTTTGCAGGCCTGATCTGGCTGAAGTAGAACTTCTGCTCTGGGTGTGCTACATGGACCTAGAGCTGAAAGGCTCAACGTGCAGGCTTCTTTCCAAAGGGCGAGTTGGGCCCCAAAGCATCTTGCTTCCAGCTCTTTGGGAAGCTAAGAAACAACTCGCTCTGCACAGTGCTCTTACAGCCTACCGTGAGCATCTCTTACAAAGGCCTGTGAAACGCAGTTTCTTTGCACGCCTGAGCTGGCTGAAGTAGAACTTCTGCTCTGCGTGTGCCACATTGCCCTAGAGCTGAAAGGCACAACGTGCAGGCTTCTTTCCAAAGGGCGAGTAGGGCCCCAAAGTATCTTTCTCCCAGCTCTTTGGAAAGCTAAGAAACAACTCGCTCTGCACAGTGCTCTTACAGCCTACCGGGAACATCTCTTACAAAGGCCTGTTAAACGCAGTTTCTTTGCAGGCCTGATCTGGCTGAAGTAGAACTTCTGATCTGGGTGTGCTACATTGCCCTAGAGCTGAAAGGCACAACGTGCAGGCTTCTTTCCAAAGGGCGAGTTGGGCCCAAAAGCATCTTGCTTCCAGCTCTTTGGGAAGCTAAGAAACAACTCGCTCTGCACAGTGCTGTTACAGCCTACCGGGAACATCTCTTACAAGGCATCTCAAACGCAGTTTCTTTGCAGGCCTGATCTGGCTGAAGTAGAACTTCTGCTCTGTGTGTGCTACATTGGCCTAGAGCTGAAAGGCACAACGTGCAGGCTTCTTTGCAAAGGGCGAGTTGGGCCCCAAAGCATCTTGCTTCCAGCTCTTTGGGAAGCTAAGAAACAACTCGCTCTGCACAGTGCTCTTACAGCCTACCGGGAACATCTCTTACAAAGGCCTGTGAAACGCAGTTTCTTTGCAGGCCTGATCTGGCTGAACTAGAACTTCTGCTCTGCATGTGCTACATTGCCCTAGAGCTGAAAGGCACAACGTGCAGGCTTCTTTGCAAAGGGCGAGTTGGGCCCCAAAGCATCTTGCTTCCAGCTCTTTGGGAAGCTAAGAAACAACTCGCTCTGCACAGTGCTCTTACAGACTACTGGGAACATCTCTTACAAAGGCCTGTGAAACGCAGTTTCTTTGCAGGCCTGATCTGGCTGAAGTAGAACTTCTGCTCTGGGTGGGCTACATTGGCCTAGAGCTGAAAGGCACAACGTGCAGGCTTCTTTCCAAAGGGCGAGTTGGGCCCCAAAGCATCTTGCTTCCAGCTCTTTGGGAAGCTAAGAAACAACTCGCTCTGCACAGTGCTCTTACAGCCTACCGGGAACATCTCTTACAAAGGCCTGTGAAACGCAGTTTCTTTGCAGGCCTGATCTGGCTGAAGTAGAACTTCTGCTCTGGGTGTGCTACATGGCCCTAGAGCTGAAAGGCACAATGTGCAGGCTTCTTTGCAAAAGGCGAGTTGGGCCCCAAAGCATCTTGCTTCCAGCTCTTTGGGCTAGCTATGAAACAACTCGCTCTGCACAGTGCTCTTACAGCCTACCGGAACCATCACTTACAAAGGCCTGTGAAATGCAGTTTCTTTGCAGGCCTGATCACGCTGAACTAGAACTTCTGCTCTTGGTGTGCTACATTGCCCTAGAGATGAAGGGCACAACGTGCAGGCCTGTTTCCAAAGGGCGGGTTGGGCCCCAAAGCATCTTGCTTCCATCTCTTTGGGAAGATACGAAACAACTCGCTCTGCACAGTTCTCTTACAGCCTACCGGGAACATCTCTTACAAAGGCCTGTGAAACGCAGTTTCTTTGCAGGCCTGACATGGCTGAAGTAGAACTTCTGCTCTGGGTGTTCTACATTGGCCCTGAGCTGAAAGGCACAACGTGCAGGCTTCTTTCCATAGGGCGAGTTGGGCCCCAAAGCATCTTGCTTCCAGCTCTTTGGGAAGCTAAGAAACAAGTCGCTCTGCACAGTGCTCTTACAGCCTACCGGGAGCATCTCTTACAAAGGCCTGTGAAACGCAGTTTCTTTGCAGGCCTGATCTGGCTGAAGTAGAACTTCTGCTCTGTGTGTGCTACATTGGCCTAGAGCTGAAAGGCACAACGTGCTGGCTTCTTTCCAAAGGGCGAGTTGGGCCCCAAAGCATCTTGCTTCCAGCTCTTTGGGAAGCTAAGAAACAACTCGCTCTGCACAGTGCTCTTACAGCCTACCGGGAACATCTCTTACAAAGGCCTGTGAAACGCAGTTTCTTTGCAGGCCTGATCTGGCTGAACTAGAACTTCTGCTCTTCGTGTGCTACATTGCCCTAGAGCTGAAAGGCACAACGTGCAGGCTTCTTTGCAAAGGGCGAGTTGGGCCGCAAAGCATCTTGCTTCCAGCTCCTTGGGAAGCTAAGAAACAACTTGCTCTGCACAGTGCTCTTACAGCCTACCGGGAACATCTCTTGCAAAGGCCTGTGAAACGCAGTTTCTGTGCAGGCCTCATCTGGCTGAAGTAGAACTTCTGCTCTGGGTGTGCTACATTGGCCTAGAGCTGAAAGGCACAACGTGCAGGCTTCTTTCCAAAGGGCGAGTTGGGCCCAAAGCATCTTGCTTCCAGCTCTTTGGGCTGGCTATGAAACAACTCGCTCTGCACAGTGCTCTTACAGCCTACCGGGAACATCTCTTACAAAGGCCTGTGAAACGCAGTTTCTTTGCAGGCCTGATCTGGCTGAAGTAGAACTTCTGCTCTGGGTGTGCTACATGGCCCTAGAGCTGAAAGGCACAACGTGCAGGCTTCTTTGCAAAGGGCGAGTTGGGCCCCAAAGCATCTTGCTTCCAGCTCTTTGGGCTAGCTATGAAACAACTCGCTCTGCACAGTGCTCTTACAGCCTAACGGGAGCATCAGTTACAAAGGCCTGTGAAATGCAGTTTCTTTGCAGGCCTGATCTGGCTGAACTAGAACTTCTGCTCTGGGTGTGCTACATGGCCCTAGAGGTGAAAGGCACAACGTGCAGGCTTCTTTCCAAAGGGCGAGTTGGGCCCCAAAGCATCTTGCTTTCAGCTCTTTGGGAAGCTAAGAAACAACTCACTCTGCACAGTGCTCTTACAGCCTACCGGGAACATCTCTTACAAAGGCCTGTGCAACGCAGTTTCTTTGCAGGCCTGATCTGGCTGAAGTGGAACTTCTGCTCTGGGTGCTCTACATTGCCCTAGAGCTGAAAGGCACAACGTGCAGGCTTCTTTCCAAAGGGCGAGATGGGCCCCAAAGCATCTTGCTTCCAGCTCTTTGGGAAGCTAAGAAACAACTCGCTCTGCACAGTGCTCTTACAGCCTACCGGGAACATCTCTTGCAAAGGCCTGTGAAACGCAGTTTCTTTGCAGGCCTGATCTGGCTGAACTAGAACTTCTGCTCTTCGTGTGCTACATTGCCCTAGAGCTGAAAGGCACAACGTGCAGGCTTCTTTGCAAAGGGCGAGTTGGGCCGCAAAGCATCTTGCTTCCAGCTCCTTGGGAAGCTAAGAAACAACTTGCTCTGCACAGTGCTCTTACAGCCTACCGGGAACATCTCTTGCAAAGGCCTGTGAAACGCAGTTTCTGTGCAGGCCTCATCTGGCTGAAGTAGAACTTCTGCTCTGGGTGTGCTACATTGGCCTAGAGCTGAAAGGCACAACGTGCAGGCTTCTTTCCAAAGGGCGAGTTGGGCCCAAAGCATCTTGCTTCCAGCTCTTTGGGCTGGCTATGAAACAACTCGCTCTGCACAGTGCTCTTACAGCCTACCGGGAACATCTCTTACAAAGGCCTGTGAAACGCAGTTTCTTTGCAGGCCTGATCTGGCTGAAGTAGAACTTCTGCTCTGGGTGTGCTACATGGCCCTAGAGCTGAAAGGCACAACGTGCAGGCTTCTTTGCAAAGGGCGAGTTGGGCCCCAAAGCATCTTGCTTCCAGCTCTTTGGGCTAGCTATGAAACAACTCGCTCTGCACAGTGCTCTTACAGCCTAACGGGAGCATCAGTTACAAAGGCCTGTGAAATGTAGTTTCTTTGCAGGCCTGATCTGGCTGAACTAGAACTTCTGCTCTGGGTGTGCTACATGGCCCTAGAGGTGAAAGGCACAACGTGCAGGCTTCTTTCCAAAGGGCGAGTTGGGCCCCAAAGCATCTTGCTTTCAGCTCTTTGGGAAGCTAAGAAACAACTCACTCTGCACAGTGCTCTTACAGCCTACCGGGAACATCTCTTACAAAGGCCTGTGCAACGCAGTTTCTTTGCAGGCCTGATCTGGCTGAAGTGGAACTTCTGCTCTGGGTGCTCTACATTGCCCTAGAGCTGAAAGGCACAACGTGCAGGCTTCTTTCCAAAGGGCGAGATGGGCCCCAAAGCATCTTGCTTCCAGCTCTTTGGGAAGCTAAGAAACAACTCGCTCTGCACAGTGCTCTTACAGCCTACCGGGAACATCTCTTGCAAAGGCCTGTGAAACGCAGTTTCTTTGCAGGCCTGATCTGGCTGAAGTAGAACTTCTGCTCTGCGTGTGCTACATTGGCCTAGAGCTGAAAGGCACAACGTGCAGGCTTCTTTCCAAAGGGCGAGTTGGGCCCCAAAGCGTCTTGCTTCCAGCTCTTTGGGAAGCTAAGAAACAACTCGCTCTGCACAGTGCTCTTACAGCCTACCGGGAACATCTCTTACAAAGGCCTGTGAAACGCAGTTTCTTTGCAGGCCTGATCTGGCTGAAGTAGAACTTCTGCTCTGGGTGTGCTACATTGGCCTAGAGCTGAAAGGCACAACGAGCAGGCTTCTTTCCAAAGGGCGAGTTGGGCCCCAAAGCATCTTGCTTCCAGCTCTTTGGGAAGCTAAGAAACAACTCGCTCTGCACAGTGCTCTTACAGCCTACCGGGAACATCTCTTACAAGGCATCTCAAACGCAGTTTCTTTGCAGGCCTGATCTGGCTGAAGTAGAACTTCTGCTCTGGGTGGGCTACATTGGCCTAGAGCTGAAAGGCACAACGTGCAGGCTTCTTTCCAAAGGGCGAGTTGGGCCCCAAAGCATCTTGCTTCCAGCTCTTTGGGAAGCTAAGAAACAACTCGCTCTGCACAGTGCTCTTACAGCCTACCGGGAACATCTCTTACAAAGGCCTGTGAAACGCAGTTTCTTTGCAGGCCTGATCTGGCTGAAGTAGAACTTCTGCTCTGGGTGTGCTACATGGCCCTAGAGCTGAAAGGCACAATGTGCAGGCTTCTTTGCAAAAGGCGAGTTGGGCCCCAAAGCATCTTGCTTCCAGCTCTTTGGGCTAGCTATGAAACAACTCGCTCTGCACAGTGCTCTTACAGCCTACCGGAACCATCACTTACAAAGGCCTGTGAAATGCAGTTTCTTTGCAGGCCTGATCACGCTGAACTAGAACTTCTGCTCTTGGTGTGCTACATTGCCCTAGAGATGAAGGGCACAACGTGCAGGCCTGTTTCCAAAGGGCGGGTTGGGCCCCAAAGCATCTTGCTTCCATCTCTTTGGGAAGATACGAAACAACTCGCTCTGCACAGTGCTCTTACAGCCTACCGGGAACATCTCTTACAAAGGCCTGTGAAACGCAGTTTCTTTGCAGGCCTGACATGGCTGAAGTAGAACTTCTGCTCTGGGTGTTCTACATTGGCCCTGAGCTGAAAGGCACAACGTGCAGGCTTCTTTCCATAGGGCGAGTTGGGCCCCAAAGCATCTTGCTTCCAGCTCTTTGGGAAGCTAAGAAACAAGTCGCTCTGCACAGTGCTCTTACAGCCTACCGGGAACATCTCTTACAAAGGCCTGTGAAACGCAGTTTCTTTGCAGGCCTGATCTGGCTGAAGTAGAACTTCTGCTCTGTGTGTGCTACATTGGCCTAGAGCTGAAAGGCACAACGTGCTGGCTTCTTTCCAAAGGGCGAGTTGGGCCCCAAAGCATCTTGCTTCCAGCTCTTTGGGAAGCTAAGAAACAACTCGCTCTGCACAGTGCTCTTACAGCCTACCGGGAACATCTCTTACAAAGGCCTGTGAAACGCAGTTTCTTTGCAGGCCTGATCTGGCTGAACTAGAACTTCTGCTCTTCGTGTGCTACATTGCCCTAGAGCTGAAAGGCACAACGTGCAGGCTTCTTTGCAAAGGGCGAGTTGGGCCGCAAAGCATCTTGCTTCCAGCTCCTTGGGAAGCTAAGAAACAACTCGCTCTGCACAGTGCTCTTACAGCCTACCGGGAACATCTCTTGCAAAGGCCTGTGAAACGCAGTTTCTGTGCAGGCCTCATCTGGCTGAAGTAGAACTTCTGCTCTGGGTGTGCTACATTGGCCTAGAGCTGAAAGGCACAACGTGCAGGCTTCTTTCCAAAGGGCGAGTTGGGCCCAAAGCATCTTGCTTCCAGCTCTTTGGGCTGGCTATGAAACAACTCGCTCTGCACAGTGCTCTTACAGCCTACCGGGAACATCTCTTACAAAGGCCTGTGAAACGCAGTTTCTTTGCAGGCCTGATCTGGCTGAAGTAGAACTTCTGCTCTGGGTGTGCTACATGGCCCTAGAGCTGAAAGGCACAACGTGCAGGCTTCTTTGCAAAGGGCGAGTTGGGCCCCAAAGCATCTTGCTTCCAGCTCTTTGGGCTAGCTATGAAACAACTCGCTCTGCACAGTGCTCTTACAGCCTAACGGGAGCATCAGTTACAAAGGCCTGTGAAATGCAGTTTCTTTGCAGGCCTGATCTGGCTGAACTAGAACTTCTGCTCTGGGTGTGCTACATGGCCCTAGAGGTGAAAGGCACAACGTGCAGGCTTCTTTCCAAAGGGCGAGTTGGGCCCCAAAGCATCTTGCTTTCAGCTCTTTGGGAAGCTAAGAAACAACTCACTCTGCACAGTGCTCTTACAGCCTACCGGGAACATCTCTTACAAAGGCCTGTGAAACGCAGTTTCTTTGCAGGCCTGATCTGGCTGAAGTGGAACTTCTGCTCTGGGTGCTCTACATTGCCCTAGAGCTGAAAGGCACAACGTGCAGGCTTCTTTCCAAAGGGCGAGATGGGCCCCAAAGCATCTTGCTTCCAGCTCTTTGGGAAGCTAAGAAACAACTCGCTCTGCACAGTGCTCTTACAGCCTACCGGGAACATCTCTTGCAAAGGCCTGTGAAACGCAGTTTCTTTGCAGGCCTGATCTGGCTGAAGTAGAACTTCTGCTCTGCGTGTGCTACATTGGCCTAGAGCTGAAAGGCACAACGTGCAGGCTTCTTTCCAAAGGGCGAGTTGGGCCCCAAAGCGTCTTGCTTCCAGCTCTTTGGGAAGCTAAGAAACAACTCGCTCTGCACAGTGCTCTTACAGCCTACCGGGAACATCTCTTACAAAGGCCTGTGAAACGCAGTTTCTTTGCAGGCCTGATCTGGCTGAAGTAGAACTTCTGCTCTGGGTGTGCTACATTGGCCTAGAGCTGAAAGGCACAACGAGCAGGCTTCTTTCCAAAGGGCGAGTTGGGCCCCAAAGCATCTTGCTTCCAGCTCTTTGGGAAGCTAAGAAACAACTCGCTCTGCACAGTGCTCTTACAGCCTACCGGGAACATCTCTTACAAAGGCCTGTGAAACGCAGTTTCTTTGCAGGCCTGGTCTGGCTGAAGTAGAACTTCTGCTCTGGGTGTGCTACATTGGCCTAGAGCTGAAAGGCACAACGTGCAGGCTTCTTTCCAAAGGGTGAGTTGGGCCCCAAAGCATCTTGCTTCCAGCTCTTTGGGAAGCTAAGAACAACTCGCTCTGCACAGTGCTCTTACAGCCTACCGGGAACATCTCTTACAAAGGCCTGTGAAATGCAGTTTCTTTGCAGGCCTGATCTGGCTGAAGTAGAACTTCTGCTCTGGGTGTGCTACATGGACCTAGAGCTGAAAGGCTCAACGTGCAGGCTTCTTTCCAAAGGGCGAGTTGGGCCCCAAAGCATCTTGATTCCAGCTCTTTGGGAAGCTAAGAAACAACTCGCTCTGCACAGTGCTCTTACAGCCTACCGGGAACATCTCTTACAAAGGCCTGTGAAACGCAGTTTCTTTGCAGGCCTGATCTGGCTGAACCAGAACTTCTGCTCTGGGTGTGATACATTTCCCTAGAGCTGAAAGGCACAATGTGCAGGCTTCTTTCCAAAGGGCGAGTTGGGCCCCAAAGCATCTTGCTTCCAGCTCTTTGGGAAGCTAAGAAACAACTCGCTCTGCACAGTGCTTTTACAGCCTACCGGGAACATCTCTTACAAAGGCATCTCAAACGCAATTTCTTTGCAGGCCTGATCTGGCTGAAGTAGAACTTCTGCTCTGGGTGTGCTACATTGGCCTAGAGCTGAAAGGCACAACGTGCAGGCTTCTTTCCAAAGGGCGAGTTGGGCCCCAAAGCATCTTGCTTCCAGCTCTTTGGGAAGCTAAGAAACAACTCGCTCTGCACAGTGCTCTTACAGCCTACCGGGAACATCTCTTACAAAGGCCTGTGAAACGCAGTTTCTTTGCAGGCCTGATCTGGCTGAACTAGAACTTCTGCTCTGCGTGTGCTACATTGCCCTAGAGCTGAAAGGCACAACGTGCAGGCTTCTTTGCAAAGGGCGAGTTGGGCCCCAAAGCATCTTGCTTCCAGCTCCTTGGGAAGCTAAGAAACAACTCGCTCTGCACAGTGCTCTTACAGCCTACCGGGAACATCTCTTACAAAGGCCTGTGAAACGCAGTTTCTTTGCAGGCCTGATCTCGCTGAAGTTGAACTTCTGCTCTGGGTGCGCTACATTGGCCTAGAGCTGAAAGGCACAACCTGCAGGCTTCTTTCCAAAGGGCGAGTTGGGCCCCAAAGCATCTTGCTTCCAGCTCTTTGGGAAGCTAAGAAACAACTCGCTCTGCACAGTGCTCTTACAGCCTACCGGGAACATCTCTTACAAAGGCCTGTGAAACGCAGTTTCTTTGCAGGCCTGATCTGGCTGAAGTAGAACTTCTGCTCTGGGTGTGCTACATGGTCCTAGAGCTGAAAGGCACAACGTGCAGGCTTCTTTCCAAAGAACGAGTTGGGCCCCAAAGCATCTTTCTTCCAGCTCTTTGGGCTAGCTACGAAGGAACTCGCTCTGCACAGTGCTCTTACAGCCTACCGGGACCATCACTTACAAAGGCCTGTGAAATGCAGTTTCTTTGCAGGCCTGATCATGCTGAACTAGAACTTCTGCTCTGGGTGTGCTACATTGCCCTAGAGCTGAAGGGCACAACGTGCAGGCCTGTTTCCAAAGAGCGAGTTGGGCTCCAAAGCATCTTGCTTCCAGCTCTTTGGGAAGCTAAGAAACAACTCGCTCTGCACAGTGCTTTTACAGCCTACCGGGAACAACTCTTACAAAGGCATCTCAAATGCAGTTTCTTTGCAGGCCTGATCTGGCTGAAGTAGAACTTCTGCTCTGGGTGTGCTACATTGGCCTAGAGCTGAAAGGCACAACGTGCAGGCTTCTTTCCAAAGGGCGAGTTGGGCCCCAAAGCATCTTGCTTCCAGCTCTTTGGGAAGCTAAGAAACAACTCGCTCTGCACAGTGCTCTTACAGCCTACCGGGAACATCTCTTACAAAGGCCTGTGAAACGCAGTTTCTTTGCAGGCCTGGTCTGGCTGAAGTAGAACTTCTGCTCTGGGTGTGCTACATGGACCTAGAGCTGAAAGGCTCAACGTGCAGGCTTCTTTCCAAAGGGCGAGTTGGGCCCCAAAGCATCTTGCTTCCAGCTCTTTGGGAAGCTAAGAAACAACTCGCTGTGCGCAGTGCTCTTACAGCCTACCGGGAACATCTCTTACAAAGGCCTGTGAAACGCAGTTTCTTTGCAGGCCTGATCTGGCTGAACTAGAACTTCTGCTGTGCGTGTGCTACATTGCCCTAGAGCTGAAAGGCACAACGTGCAGGCTTCTTTGCAAAGGCCGAGTTGGGCCGCAAAGCATCTTGCTTCCAGCTCCTTGGGAAGCTAAGAAACATGTCGCTCTGCACAGTGCTCTTACAGCCTACGGGGAACATCTCTTACAAAGGCCTGTAAAACGCAGTTTCTTTGCAGGCCTGATCTGGCTGAAGTAGAACTTCTGCTCTGGGTGGGCTACATTGGCCTAGAGCTGAAAGGCACAACGTGCAGGCTTCTTTCCAAAGGGCGAGTTGGGCCCCAAAGCATCTTGCTTCCAGCTCTTTGGGAAGCTAAGAAACAACTCGCTCTGCACAGTGCTCTTACAGCCTACCGGGAACATCTCTTACAAAGGCCTGTGAAACGCAGTTTCTTTGCAGGCCTGATCTGGCTGAAGTAGAACTTCTGCTCTGGGTGTGCTACATGGCCCTAGAGCTGAAAGGCACAATGTGCAGGCTTCTTTGCAAAAGGCGAGTTGGGCCCCAAAGCATCTTGCTTCCAGCTCTTTGGGCTAGCTATGAAACAACTCGCTCTGCACAGTGCTCTTACAGCCTACCGGAACCATCACTTACAAAGGCCTGTGAAATGCAGTTTCTTTGCAGGCCTGATCACGCTGAACTAGAACTTCTGCTCTTGGTGTGCTACATTGCCCTAGAGATGAAGGGCACAACGTGCAGGCCTGTTTCCAAAGGGCGGGTTGGGCCCCAAAGCATCTTGCTTCCATCTCTTTGGGAAGATACGAAACAACTCGCTCTGCACAGTGCTCTTACAGCCTACCGGGAACATCTCTTACAAAGGCCTGTGAAACGCAGTTTCTTTGCAGGCCTGACATGGCTGAAGTAGAACTTCTGCTCTGGGTGTTCTACATTGGCCCTGAGCTGAAAGGCACAACGTGCAGGCTTCTTTCCATAGGGCGAGTTGGGCCCCAAAGCATCTTGCTTCCAGCTCTTTGGGAAGCTAAGAAACAAGTCGCTCTGCACAGTGCTCTTACAGCCTACCGGGAACATCTCTTACAAAGGCCTGTGAAACGCAGTTTCTTTGCAGGCCTGATCTGGCTGAAGTAGAACTTCTGCTCTGTGTGTGCTACATTGGCCTAGAGCTGAAAGGCACAACGTGCTGGCTTCTTTCCAAAGGGCGAGTTGGGCCCCAAAGCATCTTGCTTCCAGCTCTTTGGGAAGCTAAGAAACAACTCGCTCTGCACAGTGCTCTTACAGCCTACCGGGAACATCTCTTACAAAGGCCTGTGAAACGCAGTTTCTTTGCAGGCCTGATCTGGCTGAACTAGAACTTCTGCTCTTCGTGTGCTACATTGCCCTAGAGCTGAAAGGCACAACGTGCAGGCTTCTTTGCAAAGGGCGAGTTGGGCCGCAAAGCATCTTGCTTCCAGCTCCTTGGGAAGCTAAGAAACAACTCGCTCTGCACAGTGCTCTTACAGCCTACCGGGAACATCTCTTGCAAAGGCCTGTGAAACGCAGTTTCTGTACAGGCCTCATCTGGCTGAAGTAGAACTTCTGCTCTGGGTGTGCTACATTGGCCTAGAGCTGAAAGGCACAACGTGCAGGCTTCTTTCCAAAGGGCGAGTTGGGCCCAAAGCATCTTGCTTCCAGCTCTTTGGGCTGGCTATGAAACAACTCGCTCTGCACAGTGCTCTTACAGCCTACCGGGAACATCTCTTACAAAGGCCTGTGAAACGCAGTTTCTTTGCAGGCCTGATCTGGCTGAAGTAGAACTTCTGCTCTGGGTGTGCTACATGGCCCTAGAGCTGAAAGGCACAACGTGCAGGCTTCTTTGCAAAGGGCGAGTTGGGCCCCAAAGCATCTTGCTTCCAGCTCTTTGGGCTAGCTATGAAACAACTCGCTCTGCACAGTGCTCTTACAGCCTAACGGGAGCATCAGTTACAAAGGCCTGTGAAATGCAGTTTCTTTGCAGGCCTGATCTGGCTGAACTAGAACTTCTGCTCTGGGTGTGCTACATGGCCCTAGAGGTGAAAGGCACAACGTGCAGGCTTCTTTCCAAAGGGCGAGTTGGGCCCCAAAGCATCTTGCTTTCAGCTCTTTGGGAAGCTAAGAAACAACTCACTCTGCACAGTGCTCTTACAGCCTACCGGGAACATCTCTTACAAAGGCCTGTGAAACGCAGTTTCTTTGCAGGCCTGATCTGGCTGAAGTGGAACTTCTGCTCTGGGTGCTCTACATTGCCCTAGAGCTGAAAGGCACAACGTGCAGGCTTCTTTCCAAAGGGCAAGATGGGCCCCAAAGCATCTTGCTTCCAGCTCTTTGGGAAGCTAAGAAACAACTCGCTCTGCACAGTGCTCTTACAGCCTACCGGGAACATCTCTTGCAAAGGCCTGTGAAACGCAGTTTCTTTGCAGGCCTGATCTGGCTGAAGTAGAACTTCTGCTCTGCGTGTGCTACATTGGCCTAGAGCTGAAAGGCACAACGTGCAGGCTTCTTTCCAAAGGGCGAGTTGGGCCCCAAAGCGTCTTGCTTCCAGCTCTTTGGGAAGCTAAGAAACAACTCGCTCTGCACAGTGCTCTTACAGCCTACCGGGAACATCTCTTACAAAGGCCTGTGAAACGCAGTTTCTTTGCAGGCCTGATCTGGCTGAAGTAGAACTTCTGCTCTGGGTGTGCTACATTGGCCTAGAGCTGAAAGGCACAACGAGCAGGCTTCTTTCCAAAGGGCGAGTTGGGCCCCAAAGCATCTTGCTTCCAGCTCTTTGGGAAGCTAAGAAACAACTCGCTCTGCACAGTGCTCTTACAGCCTACCGGGAACATCTCTTACAAAGGCCTGTGAAACGCAGTTTCTTTGCAGGCCTGGTCTGGCTGAAGTAGAACTTCTGCTCTGGGTGTGCTACATTGGCCTAGAGCTGAAAGGCACAACGTGCAGGCTTCTTTCCAAAGGGTGAGTTGGGCCCCAAAGCATCTTGCTTCCAGCTCTTTGGGAAGCTAAGAACAACTCGCTCTGCACAGTGCTCTTACAGCCTACCGGGAACATCTCTTACAAAGGCCTGTGAAATGCAGTTTCTTTGCAGGCCTGATCTGGCTGAAGTAGAACTTCTGCTCTGGGTGTGCTACATGGACCTAGAGCTGAAAGGCTCAACGTGCAGGCTTCTTTCCAAAGGGCGAGTTGGGCCCCAAAGCATCTTGCTTCCAGCTCTTTGGGAAGCTAAGAAACAACTCGCTCTGCACAGTGCTCTTACAGCCTACCGGGAACATCTCTTACAAAGGCCTGTGAAACGCAGTTTCTTTGCAGGCCTGATCTGGCTGAACCAGAACTTCTGCTCTGGGTGTGATACATTTCCCTAGAGCTGAAAGGCACAATGTGCAGGCTTCTTTCCAAAGGGCGAGTTGGGCCCCAAAGCATCTTGCTTCCAGCTCTTTGGGAAGCTAAGAAACAACTCGCTCTGCACAGTGCTTTTACAGCCTACCGGGAACATCTCTTACAAAGGCATCTCAAACGCAATTTCTTTGCAGGCCTGATCTGGCTGAAGTAGAACTTCTGCTCTGGGTGTGCTACATTGGCCTAGAGCTGAAAGGCACAACGTGCAGGCTTCTTTCCAAAGGGCGAGTTGGGCCCCAAAGCATCTTGCTTCCAGCTCTTTGGGAAGCTAAGAAACAACTCGCTCTGCACAGTGCTCTTACAGCCTACCGGGAACATCTCTTACAAAGGCCTGTGAAACGCAGTTTCTTTGCAGGCCTGATCTGGCTGAACTAGAACTTCTGCTCTGGGTGTGCTACATGGCCCTAGAGCTGAAAGGCACAACGTGCAGGCTTCTTTGCAAAGGGCGAGTTGGGCCCCAAAGCATCTTGCTTCCAGCTCCTTGGGAAGCTAAGAAACAACTCGCTCTGCACAGTGCTCTTACAGCCTACCGGGAACATCTCTTACAAAGGCCTGTGAAACGCAGTTTCTTTGCAGGCCTGATCTCGCTGAAGTTGAACTTCTGCTCTGGGTGCGCTACATTGGCCTAGAGCTGAAAGGCACAACCTGCAGGCTTCTTTCCAAAGGGCGAGTTGGGCCCCAAAGCATCTTGCTTCCAGCTCTTTGGGAAGCTAAGAAACAACTCGCTCTGCACAGTGCTCTTACAGCCTACCGGGAACATCTCTTACAAAGGCCTGTGAAACGCAGTTTCTTTGCAGGCCTGATCTGGCTGAAGTAGAACTTCTGCTCTGGGTGTGCTACATGGCCCTAGAGCTGAAAGGCACAACGTGCAGGCTTCTTTCCAAAGAACGAGTTGGGCCCCAAAGCATCTTGCTTCCAGCTCTTTGGGCTAGCTATGAAGGAACTCGCTCTGCACAGTGCTCTTACAGCCTACCGGGACCATCACTTACAAAGGCCTGTGAAATGCAGTTTCTTTGCAGGCCTGATCATGCTGAACTAGAACTTCTGCTCTGGGTGTGCTACATTGCCCTAGAGCTGAAGGGCACAACGTGCAGGCCTGTTTCCAAAGAGCGAGTTGGGCTCCAAAGCATCTTGCTTCCAGCTCTTTGGGAAGCTAAGAAACAACTCGCTCTGCACAGTGCTTTTACAGCCTACCGGGAACAACTCTTACAAAGGCATCTCAAATGCAGTTTCTTTGCAGGCCTGATCTGGCTGAAGTAGAACTTCTGCTCTGGGTGTGCTACATTGGCCTAGAGCTGAAAGGCACAACGTGCAGGCTTCTTTCCAAAGGGCGAGTTGGGCCGCAAAGCATCTTGCATCCAGCTCTTTGGGAAGCTAAGAAACAACTCGCTCTGCACAGTGCTCTTACAGCCTACCGGGAACATCTCTTGCAAAGGCCTGTGAAACGCAGTTTCTTTGCAGGCCTGATCTGGCTGAAGTAGAACTTCTGCTCTGGGTGTGCTACATGGACCTAGAGCTGAAAGGCTCAACGTGCAGGCTTCTTTCCAAAGGGCGAGTTGGGCCCCAAAGCATCTTGCTTCCAGCTCTTTGGGAAGCTAAGAAACAACTCGCTCTGCACAGTGCTCTTACAGCCTACCGTGAGCATCTCTTACAAAGGCCTGTGAAACGAAGTTTCTTTGCAGGCCTGAGCTGGCTGAAGAAGAACTTCTGCTCTGCGTGTGCCACATTGCCCTAGAGCTGAAAGGCACAATGTGCAGGCTTCTTTCCAAAGGGCGAGTAGGGCCCCAAAGTATCTTTCTTCCAGCTCTTTGGAAAGCTAAGAAACAACTCGCTCTGCACAGTGCTCTTACAGCCTACCGGGAACATCTCTTACAAAGGCCTGTGAAACGCAGTTTCTTTGCAGGCCTGATCTGGCTGAAGTAGACCTTCTGCTCTGGGTGTGCTACGTGGCCCTAGAGCTGAAAGGCACAACGTGCAGGCTTCTCTCCAAAGGGCGAGTTGGGCTCCAAAGCATCTTGCTTCCAGCTCTTTGGGAAGCTAAGAAACAACTCGCTCTGCACAGTGCTTTTACAGCCTACCGGGAACAACTCTTACAAAGGCATCTCAAACGCAGTTTCTTTGCAGGCCTGATCTGGCTGAAGTAGAACTTCTGCTCTGGGTGTGCTACATTGGCCTAGAGCTGAAAGGCACAACGTGCAGGCTTCTTTCCAAAGGGCGAGTTGGGCCCCAAAGCATCTTGCTTCCAGCTCTTTGGGAAGCTAAGAAACAACTCGCTCTGCACAGTGCTCTTACAGCCTACCGGGAACATCTCTTACAAAGGCCTGTGAAACGCAGTTTCTTTGCAGGCCTGATCTGGCTGAACTAGAACTTCTGCTCTGCGTGTGCTACATTGCCCTAGAGCTTAGAGGCACAACGTGCAGGCTTCTTTGCAAAGGGCGAGTTGGGCCGCAAAGCATCTTGCTTTCAGCTCCTTGGGAAGCTAAGAAACAACTCGCTCTGCACAGTGCTCTTACAGCCTACGGGGAACATCTCTTACAAAGGCCTGTGAAACGCAGTTTCTTTGCAGGCCTGATCTGGCTGAAGTAGAACTTCTGCTCTGGGTCTCCTACATTGGCCTAGAGCGGAAAGGCACAACGTGCAGGCTTCTTTCCAAAGGGCGAGTTGGGCCCCAAAGCATCTTGCTTCCAGCTCTTTGGGAAGCTAAGAAACAACTCGCTCTGCACAGTGCTCTTACAGCCTACCGGGAACATCTCTTACAAAGGCCTGTGAAAGGCAGTTTCTTTGCAGGCCTGATCTGGCTGAAGTAGAACTTCTGCTCTGTGTGTGCTACATTGGCCTAGAGCTGAAAGGCACAACGTGCTGGCTTCTTTCCAAAGGGCGAGTTGGGCCCCAAAGCATCTTGCTTCCAGCTCTTTGGGAAGCTAAGAAACAACTCGCTCTGCACAGTGCTCTTACAGCCTACCGGGAACATCGCTTACAAAGGCCTGTGAAACGCAGTTTCTTTGCAGGCCTGATCTGGCTGAACTAGAACTTCTGCTCTTCGTGTGCTACATTGCCCTAGAGCTGAAAGTCACAGCGTGCAGGCTTCTTTGCAAAGGGCGAGTTGGGCCGCAAAGCATCTTGCTTCCAGCTCCTTGGGAAGCTAAGAAACAACTCGCTCTGCACAGTGCTCTTACAGCCTACCGGGAACATCTCTTGCAAAGGCCTGTGAAACGCAGTTTCTTTGCAGGCCTCATCTGGCTGAAGTAGAACTTCTGCTCTGGGTGTGCTACATTGGCCTAGAGCTGAAAGGCACAACGTGCAGGCTTCTTTCCAAAGGGCGAGTTGGGCCCAAAGCATCTTGCTTCCAGCTCTTTGGGCTAGCTATGAAACAACTCGCTCTGCACAGTGCTCTTACAGCCTAACGGGAGCATCAGTTACAAAGGCCTGTGAAATGCAGTTTCTTTGCAGGCCTGATCTGGCTGAACTAGAACTTCTGCTCTGGGTGTGCTACATGGCCCTAGAGGTGAAAGGCACAACGGGCAGGCTTCTTTCCAAAGGGCGAGATGGGCCCCAAAGCATCTTGCTTCCAGCTCTTTGGGAAGCTAAGAAACAACTCGCTCTGCACAGTGCTCTTACAGCCTACCGGGAACATCTCTTGCAAAGGCCTGTGAAACGCAGTTTCTTTGCAGGCCTGATCTGGCTGAAGTAGAACTTCTGCTCTGCATGTGCTACATTGGCCTAGAGCTGAAAGGCACAACGTGCAGGCTTCTTTCCAAAGGGCGAGTTGGGCCCCAAAGCGTCTTGCTTCCAGCTCTTTGGGAAGCTAAGAAACAACTCGCTCTGCACAGTGCTCTTACAGCCTACCGGGAACATCTCTTACAAAGGCCTGTGAAACGCAGTTTCTTTGCAGGCCTGATCTGGCTGAAGTAGAACTTCTGCTCTGGGTGTGCTACATTGGCCTAGAGCTGAAAGGCACAACGAGCAGGCTTCTTTCCAAAGGGCGAGTTGGGCCCCAAAGCATCTTGCTTCCAGCTCTTTGGGAAGCTAAGAAACAACTCGCTCTGCACAGTGCTCTTACAGCCTACCGGGAACATCTCTTACAAAGGCCTGTGAAACGCAGTTTCTTTGCAGGCCTGGTCTGGCTGAAGTAGAACTTCTGCTCTGGGTGTGCTACATTGGCCTAGAGCTGAAAGGCACAACGTGCAGGCTTCTTTCCAAAGGGTGAGTTGGGCCCCAAAGCATCTTGCTTCCAGCTCTTTGGGAAGCTAAGAACAACTCGCTCTGCACAGTGCTCTTACAGCCTACCGGGAACATCTCTTACAAAGGCCTGTGAAATGCAGTTTCTTTGCAGGCCTGATCTGGCTGAAGTAGAACTTCTGCTCTGGGTGTGCTACATGGACCTAGAGCTGAAAGGCTCAACGTGCAGGCTTCTTTCCAAAGGGCGAGTGGGGCCCCAAAGCATCTTGCTTCCAGCTCTTTGGGAAGCTAAGAAACAACTCGCTCTGCACAGTGCTCTTACAGCCTACCGGGAACATCTCTTACAAAGGCCTGTGAAACGCAGTTTCTTTGCAGGCCTGATCTGGCTGAACTAGAACTTCTGCTCTTCGTGTGCTACATTGCCCTAGAGCTGAAAGGCACAGCGTGCAGGCTTCTTTGCAAAGGGCGAGTTGGGCCGCAAAGCATCTTGCTTCCAGCTCCTTGGGAAGCTAAGAAACAACTCGCTCTGCACAGTGCTCTTACAGCCTACCGCGAACATCTCTTGCAAAGGCCTGTGAAACGCAGTTTCTTTGCAGGCCTCATCTGGCTGAAGTAGAACTTCTGCTCTGGGTGTGCTACATTGCCCTAGAGCTGAAAGGCACAACGTGCAGGCTTCTTTCCAAAGGGCGAGTTGGGCCCAAAGCATCTTGCTTCCAGCTCTTTGGGCTAGCTATGAAACAACTCGCTCTGCACAGTGCTCTTACAGCCTACCGGGAACATCTCTTACAAAGGCCTGTGAAACGCAGTTTCTTTGCAGGCCTGATCTGGCTGAAGTAGAACTTCTGCTCTGGGTGTGCTACATGGCCCTAGAGCTGAAAGGCACAACGTGCAGGCTTCTTTGCAAAGGGCGAGTTGGGCCCCAAAGCATCTTGCTTCCAGCTCTTTGGGCTAGCTATGAAACAACTCGCTCTGCACAGTGCTCTTACAGCCTAACGGGAGCATCAGTTACAAAGGCCTGTGAAATGCAGTTTCTGTGCAGGCCTGATCTGGCTGAACTAGAACTTCTGCTCTGGGTGTGCTACATGGCCCTAGAGGTGAAAGGCACAACGTGCAGGCTTCTTTCCAAAGGGCGAGTTGGGCCCCAAAGCATCTTGCTTTCAGCTCTTTGGGAAGCTAAGAAACAACTCACTCTGCACAGTGCTCTTACAGCCTACCGGGAACATCTCTTACAAAGGCCTGTGAAACGCAGTTTCTTTGCAGGCCTGATCTGGCTGAAGTGGAACTTCTGCTCTGGGTGCTCTACATTGCCCTAGAGCTGAAAGGCACAACGTGCAGGCTTCTTTCCAAAGGGCGAGATGGGCCCCAAAGCATCTTGCTTCCAGCTCTTTGGGAAGCTAAGAAACAACTCGCTCTGCACAGTGCTCTTACAGCCTACCGGGAACATCTCTTGCAAAGGCCTGTGAAACGCAGTTTCTTTGCAGGCCTGATCTGGCTGAAGTAGAACTTCTGCTCTGCGTGTGCTACATTGGCCTAGAGCTGAAAGGCACAACGTGCAGGCTTCTTTCCAAAGGGCGAGTTGGGCCCCAAAGCGTCTTGCTTCCAGCTCTTTGGGAAGCTAAGAAACAACTCGCTCTGCACAGTGCTCTTACAGCCTACCGGGAACATCTCTTACAAAGGCCTGTGAAACGCAGTTTCTTTGCAGGCCTGATCTGGCTGAAGTAGAACTTCTGCTCTGGGTGTGCTACATTGGCCTAGAGCTGAAAGGCACAACGAGCAGGCTTCTTTCCAAAGGGCGAGTTGGGCCCCAAAGCATCTTGCTTCCAGCTCTTTGGGAAGCTAAGAAACAACTCGCTCTGCACAGTGCTCTTACAGCCTACCGGGAACATCTCTTACAAAGGCCTGTGAAACGCAGTTTCTTTGCAGGCCTGGTCTGGCTGAAGTAGAACTTCTGCTCTGGGTGTGCTACATTGGCCTAGAGCTGAAAGGCACAACGTGCAGGCTTCTTTCCAAAGGGTGCGTTGGGCCCCAAAGCATCTTGCTTCCAGCTCTTTGGGAAGCTAAGAACAACTCGCTCTGCACAGTGCTCTTACAGCCTACCGGGAACATCTCTTACAAAGGCCTGTGAAATGCAGTTTCTTTGCAGGCCTGATCTGGCTGAAGTAGAACTTCTGCTCTGGGTGTGCTACATGGACCTAGAGCTGAAAGGCTCAACGTGCAGGCTTCTTTCCAAAGGGCGATTTGGGCCCCAAAGCATCTTGCTTCCAGCTCTTTGGGAAGCTAAGAAACAACTCGCTGTGCGCAGTGCTCTTACAGCCTACCGTGAGCATCTCTTTCAAAGGCCTGTGAAACGCAGTTTCTTTGCAGGCCTGAGCTGGCTGAAATAGAACTTCTGCTCTGGGTGTGCCACATTGCCCTAGAGCTGAAAGGCACAACGTGCAGGCTTCTTTCCAAAGGGCGAGTTGGGCCCCACAGCATCTTGCTTCCAGCTCTTTGGGAAGCTAAGAAACAACTCGCTCTGCACAGTGCTCTTACAGCCTACCGGGAACATCTCTTGCAAAGGCCTGTGAAACGCAGTTTCTTTGCAGGCCTGATCTGGCTGAAGTAGAACTTCTGCTCTGCGTGTGCTACATTGGCCTAGAGCTGAAAGGCACAACGTGCAGGCTTCTTTCCAAAGGGCGAGTTGGGCCCCAAAGCGTCTTGCTTCCAGCTCTTTGGGAAGCTAAGAAACAACTCGCTCTGCACAGTGCTCTTACAGCCTACCAGGAACATCTCTTACAAAGGCCTGTGAAACGCAGTTTCTTTGCAGGCCTGATCTGGCTGAAGTAGAACTTCTGCTCTGGGTGTGCTACATTGGCCTAGAGCTGAAAGGCACAACGAGCAGGCTTCTTTCCAAAGGGCGAGTTGGGCCCCAAAGCATCTTGCTTCCAGCTCTTTGGGAAGCTAAGAAACAACTCGCTCTACACAGTGCTCTTACAGCCTACCGGGAACATCTCTTACAAAGGCCTGTGAAAAGCAGTTTCTTTGCAGGCCTGATCTGGCTGAAGTAGAACTTCTGCTCTGTGTGTGCTACATTGGCCTAGAGCTGAAAGGCACAACGTGCTGGCTTCTTTCCAAAGGGCGAGTTGAGCCCCAAAGCATCTTGCTTCCAGCTCTTTGGGAAGCTAAGAAACAACTCGCTCTGCACAGTGCTCTTACAGCCTACCGGGAACATCTCTTACAAAGGCCTGTGAAACGCAGTTTCATTGCAGGCCTGATCTGGCTGAACTAGAACTTCTGCTCTTCGTGTGCTACATTGCCCTAGAGCTGAAAGGCACAGCGTGCAGGCTTCTTTGCAAAGGGCGAGTTGGGCCGCAAAGCATCTTGCTTCCAGCTCCTTGGGAAGCTAATAAACAACTCGCTCTGCACAGTGCTCTTACAGCCTACCGGGAACATCTCTTGCAAAGGCCTGTGAAACGCAGTTTCTTTGCAGGCCTCATCTGGCTGAAGTAGAACTTCTGCTCTGGGTGTGCTACATTGGCCTAGAGCTGAAAGGCACAACGTGCAGGCTTCTTTCCAAAGGGCGAGTTGGGCCCAAAGCATCTTGCTTCCAGCTCTTTGGGCTAGCTATGAAACAACTCGCTCTGCACAGTGCTCTTACAGCCTACCGGGAACATCTCTTACAAAGGCCTGTGAAACGCAGTTTCTTTGCAGGCCTGATCTGGCTGAAGTAGAACTTCTGCTCTGGGTGTGCCACATGGCCCTAGAGCTGAAAGGCACAACGTGCAGGCTTCTTTGCAAAGGGCGAGTTGGGCCCCAAAGCATCTTGCTTCCAGCTCTTTGGGCTAGCTATGAAACAACTCGCTCTGCACAGTGCTCTTACAGCCTAACGGGAGCATCAGTTACAAAGGCCTGTGAAATGCAGTTTCTTTGCAGGCCTGATCTGGCTGAACTAGAACTTCTGCTCTGGGTGTGCTACATGGCCCTAGAGGTGAAAGGCACAACGTGCAGGCTTCTTTCCAAAGGGCGAGTTGGGCCACAAAGCATCTTGCTTTCAGCTCTTTGGGAAGCTAAGAAACAACTCGCTCTGCACAGTGCACTTACAGCCTACCGGGAACATCTCTTACAAATGCCTGTGAAACGCAGTTTCTTTGCAGGCCTGATCTGGCTGAAGTGGAACTTCTGCTCTGGGTGCTCTACATTGCCCTAGAGCTGAAAGGCACAACGTGCAGGCTTCTTTCCAAAGGGCGAGATGGGCCCCAAAGCATCTTGCTTCCAGCTCTTTGGGAAGCTAAGAAACAACTCGCTCTGCACAGTGCTCTTACAGCCTACTGGGAACATCTCTTACAAAGGCCTGTGAAACGCAGTTTCTTTGCAGGCCTGATCTGGCTGAAGTAGAACTTCTGCTCTGGGTGTGCTACATTGGCCTAGAGCTGAAAGGCACAACGAGCAGGCTTCTTTCCAAAGGGCGAGTTGGGCCCCAAAGCATCTTGCTTCCAGCTCTTTGGGAAGCTAAGAAACAACTCGCTCTGCACAGTGCTCTTACAGCCTACCGGGAACATCTCTTACAAAGGCCTGTGTAACGCAGTTTCTTTGCAGGCCTGGTCTGGCTGAAGTAGAACTTCTGCTCTGGGTGTGCTACATTGGCCTAGAGCTGAAAGGCACAACGTGCAGGCTTCTTTCCAAAGGGTGAGTTGGGCCCCAAAGTATCTTGCTTCCAGCTCTTTGGGAAGCTAAGAACAACTCGCTCTGCACAGTGCTCTTACAGCCTACCGGGAACATCTCTTACAAAGGCCTGTGAAATGCAGTTTCTTTGCAGGCCTGATCTGGCTGAAGTAGAACTTCTGCTCTGGGTGTGCTACATGGACCTAGAGCTGAAAGGCTCAACGTGCAGGCTTCTTTCCAAAGGGCGAGTTGGGCCCCAAAGCATCTTGCTTCCAGCTCTTTGGGAAGCTAAGAAACAACTCGCTCTGCACAGTGCTCTTACAGCCTACCGGGAACATCTCTTAAAAAGGCATCTCAAACGCAGTTTCTTTGCAGGCCTGATCTGGCTGAAGTAGAACTTCTGCTCTGGGTGTGGTACATTGGCCTAGAGCTGAAAGGCACAACATGCAGGCTTCTTTCCAAAGGGCGAGTTGGGCCCCAAAGCATCTTGCTTCCAGCTCTTTGGGAAGCTAAGAAACAACTCGCTCTGCACAGTGCTCTTACAGCCTACCGGGAACATCTCTTACAAAGGCCTGTGAAACGCAGTTTCTTTGCAGGCCTGATCTGGCTGAAGTAGAACTTCTGCTCTGGGTGTCCTACATGGCCCTAGAGCTGAAAGGCACAACGTGCAGGCTTCTTTCCAAAGAACGAGTTGGGCCCCAAAGCATCTTGCTTCCAGCTCTTTGGGCTAGCTATGAAGGAACTCGCTCTGCACAGTGCTCTTACAGCCTACCGGGACCATCACTTACAAAGGCCTGTGAAATGCAGTTTCTTTGCAGGCCTGATCATGCTGAACTAGAACTTCTGCTCTGGGTGTGCTACATTGCCCTAGAGCTGAAGGGCACAACGTGCAGGCCTGTTTCCAAAGAGCGAGTTGGGCTCCAAAGCATCTTGCTTCCAGCTCTTTGGGAAGCTAAGAAACAACTCGCTCTGCACAGTGCTTTTACAGCCTACCGGGAACAACTCTTACAAAGGCATCTCAAATGCAGTTTCTTTGCAGGCCTGATCTGGCTGAAGTAGAACTTCTGCTCTGGGTGTGCTACATTGGCCTAGAGCTGAAAGGCACAACGTGCAGGCTTCTTTCCAAAGGGCGAGTTGGGCCCCAAAGCATCTTGCTTCCAGCTCTTTGGGAAGCTAAGAAACAACTCGCTCTGCACAGTGCTCTTACAGCCTACCGGGAACATCTCTTACAAAGGCCTGTGAAACGCAGTTTCTTTGCAGGCCTGGTCTGGCTGAAGTAGAACTTCTGCTCTGGGTGTGCTACATTGGCCTAGAGCTGAAAGGCACAACGTGCAGGCTTCTTTCCAAAGGGTGAGTTGGGCCCCAAAGCATCTTGCTTCCAGCTCTTTGGGAAGCTAAGAGCAAGTCGCTCTGCACAGTGCTCTTACAGCCTACCGGGAACATCTCTTACAAAGGCCTGTGAAACGCAGTTTCTTTGCAGGCCTGATCTGGCTGAAGTAGAACTTCTGCTCTGGGTGTGCTACATGGACCTAGAGCTGAAAGGCTCAACGTGCAGGCTTCTTTCCAAAGGGCGAGTTGGGCCCCAAAGCATCTTGCTTCCAGCTCTTTGGGAAGCTAAGAAACAACTCGCTGTGCGCAGTGCTCTTACAGCCTACCGGGAACATCTCTTACAAAGGCCTGTGAAACGCAGTTTCTTTGCAGGCCTGATCTGGCTGAACTAGAACTTCTGCTCTGCGTGTGCTACATTGCCCTAGAGCTGAAAGGCACAACGTGCAGGCTTCTTTGCAAAGGCCGAGTTGGGCCGCAAAGCATCTTGCTTCCAGCTCCTTGGGAAGCTAAGAAACATGTCGCTCTGCACAGTGCTCTTACAGCCTACGGGGAACATCTCTTACAAAGGCCTGTAAAACGCAGTTTCTTTGCAGGCCTGATCTGGCTGAAGTAGAACTTCTGCTCTGGGTGGGCTACATTGGCCTAGAGCTGAAAGGCACAACGTGCAGGCTTCTTTCCAAAGGGCGAGTTGGGCCCCAAAGCATCTTGCTTCCAGCTCTTTGGGAAGCTAAGAAACAACTCGCTCTGCACAGTGCTCTTACAGCCTACCGGGAACATCTCTTACAAAGGCCTGTGAAACGCAGTTTCTTTGCAGGCCTGATCTGGCTGAAGTAGAACTTCTGCTCTGGGTGTGCTACATGGCCCTAGAGCTGAAAGGCACAATGTGCAGGCTTCTTTGCAAAAGGCGAGTTGGGCCCCAAAGCATCTTGCTTCCAGCTCTTTGGGCTAGCTATGAAACAACTCGCTCTGCACAGTGCTCTTACAGCCTACCGGAACCATCACTTACAAAGGCCTGTGAAATGCAGTTTCTTTGCAGGCCTGATCACGCTGAACTAGAACTTCTGCTCTTGGTGTGCTACATTGCCCTAGAGATGAAGGGCACAACGTGCAGGCCTGTTTCCAAAGGGCGGGTTGGGCCCCAAAGCATCTTGCTTCCATCTCTTTGGGAAGATACGAAACAACTCGCTCTGCACAGTGCTCTTACAGCCTACCGGGAACATCTCTTACAAAGGCCTGTGAAACGCAGTTTCTTTGCAGGCCTGATCTGGCTGAACTAGAACTTCTGCTCTTCGTGTGCTACATTGCCCTAGAGCTGAAAGGCACAACGTGCAGGCTTCTTTGCAAAGGGCGAGTTGGGCCGCAAAGCATCTTGCTTCCAGCTCCTTGGGAAGCTAAGAAACAACTCGCTCTGCACAGTGCTCTTACAGCCTACCGGGAACATCTCTTGCAAAGGCCTGTGAAACGCAGTTTCTGTGCAGGCCTCATCTGGCTGAAGTAGAACTTCTGCTCTGGGTGTGCTACATTGGCCTAGAGCTGAAAGGCACAACGTGCAGGCTTCTTTCCAAAGGGCGAGTTGGGCCCAAAGCATCTTGCTTCCAGCTCTTTGGGCTGGCTATGAAACAACTCGCTCTGCACAGTGCTCTTACAGCCTACCGGGAACATCTCTTACAAAGGCCTGTGAAACGCAGTTTCTTTGCAGGCCTGGTCTGGCTGAAGTAGAACTTCTGCTCTGGGTGTGCTACATTGGCCTAGAGCTGAAAGGCACAACGTGCAGGCTTCTTTCCAAAGGGTGAGTTGGGCCCCAAAGCATCTTGCTTCCAGCTCTTTGGGAAGCTAAGAACAACTCGCTCTGCACAGTGCTCTTACAGCCTACCGGGAACATCTCTTACAAAGGCCTGTGAAATGCAGTTTCTTTGCAGGCCTGATCTGGCTGAAGTAGAACTTCTGCTCTGGGTGTGCTACATGGACCTAGAGCTGAAAGGCTCAACGTGCAGGCTTCTTTCCAAAGGGCGAGTGGGGCCCCAAAGCATCTTGCTTCCAGCTCTTTGGGAAGCTAAGAAACAACTCGCTCTGCACAGTGCTCTTACAGCCTACCGGGAACATCTCTTACAAAGGCCTGTGAAACGCAGTTTCTTTGCAGGCCTGATCTGGCTGAACTAGAACTTCTGCTCTTCGTGTGCTACATTGCCCTAGAGCTGAAAGGCACAGCGTGCAGGCTTCTTTGCAAAGGGCGAGTTGGGCCGCAAAGCATCTTGCTTCCAGCTCCTTGGGAAGCTAAGAAACAACTCGCTCTGCACAGTGCTCTTACAGCCTACCGCGAACATCTCTTGCAAAGGCCTGTGAAACGCAGTTTCTTTGCAGGCCTCATCTGGCTGAAGTAGAACTTCTGCTCTGGGTGTGCTACATTGGCCTAGAGCTGAAAGGCACAAGGTGCAGGCTTCTTTCCAAAGGGCGAGTTGGGCCCAAAGCATCTTGCTTCCAGCTCTTGGGGCTAGCTATGAAACAACTCGCTCTGCACAGTGCTCTTACAGCCTACCGGGAACATCTCTTACAAAGGCCTGTGAAACGCAGTTTCTTTGCAGGCCTGATCTGGCTGAAGTAGAACTTCTTCTCTGGGTGTGCTACATGGCCCTAGAGCTGAAAGGCACAACGTGCAGGCTTCTTTGCAAAGGGCGAGTTGGGCCCCAAAGCATCTTGCTTCCAGCTCTTTGGGCTAGCTATGAAACAACTCGCTCTGCACAGTGCTCTTACAGCCTAACGGGAGCATCAGTTACAAAGGCCTGTGAAATGCAGTTTCTGTGCAGGCCTGATCTGGCTGAACTAGAACTTCTGCTCTGGGTGTGCTACATGGCCCTAGAGGTGAAAGGCACAACGTGCAGGCTTCTTTCCAAAGGGCGAGTTGGGCCCCAAAGCATCTTGCTTTCAGCTCTTTGGGAAGCTAAGAAACAACTCACTCTGCACAGTGCTCTTACAGCCTACTGGGAACATCTCTTACAAAGGCCTGTGAAACGCAGTTTCTTTGCAGGCCTGATCTGGCTGAAGTGGAACTTCTGCTCTGGGTGCTCTACATTGCCCTAGAGCTGAAAGGCACAACGTGCAGGCTTCTTTCCAAAGGGCGAGATGGGCCCCAAAGCATCTTGCTTCCAGCTCTTTGGGAAGCTAAGAAACAACTCGCTCTGCACAGTGCTCTTACAGCCTACCGGGAACATCTCTTGCAAAGGCCTGTGAAACGCAGTTTCTTTGCAGGCCTGATCTGGCTGAAGTAGAACTTCTGCTCTGCGTGTGCTACATTGGCCTAGAGCTGAAAGGCACAACGTGCAGGCTTCTTTCCAAAGGGCGAGTGGGCCCCAAAGCGTCTTGCTTCCAGCTCTTTGGGAAGCTAAGAAACAACTCGCTCTGCACAGTGCTCTTACAGCCTACCGGGAACATCTCTTACAAAGGCCTGTGAAACGCAGTTTCTTTGCAGGCCTGATCTGGCTGAAGTAGAACTTCTGCTCTGGGTGTGCTACATTGGCCTAGAGCTGAAAGGCACAACGTGCAGGCTTCTTTCCAAAGGGTGCGTTGGGCCCCAAAGCATCTTGCTTCCAGCTCTTTGGGAAGCTAAGAACAACTCGCTCTGCACAGTGCTCTTACAGCCTACCGGGAACATCTCTTACAAAGGCCTGTGAAATGCAGTTTCTTTGCAGGCCTGATCTGGCTGAAGTAGAACTTCTGCTCTGGGTGTGCTACATGGACCTAGAGCTGAAAGGCTCAACGTGCAGGCTTCTTTCCAAAGGGCGATTTGGGCCCCAAAGCATCTTGCTTCCAGCTCTTTGGGAAGCTAAGAAACAACTCGCTGTTCGCAGTGCTCTTACAGCCTACCGTGAGCATCTCTTTCAAAGGCCTGTGAAACGCAGTTTCTTTGCAGGCCTGAGCTGGCTGAAATAGAACTTCTGCTCTGGGTGTGCCACATTGCCCTAGAGCTGAAAGGCACAACGTGCAGGCTTCTTTCCAAAGGGCGAGATGGGCCCCAAAGCATCTTGCTTCCAGCTCTTTGGGAAGCTAAGAAACAACTCGCTCTGCACAGTGCTCTTACAGCCTACCGGGAACATCTCTTGCAAAGGCCTGTGAAACGCAGTTTCTTTGCAGGCCTGATCTGGCTGAAGTAGAACTTCTGCTCTGCGTGTGCTACATTGGCCTAGAGCTGAAAGGCACAACGTGCAGGCTTCTTTCCAAAGGGCGAGTTGGGCCCCAAAGCGTCTTGCTTCCAGCTCTTTGGGAAGCTAAGAAACAACTCGCTCTGCACAGTGCTCTTACAGCCTACCGGGAACATCTCTTACAAAGGCCTGTGAAACGCAGTTTCTTTGCAGGCCTGATCTGGCTGAAGTAGAACTTCTGCTCTGGGTGTGCTACATTGGCCTAGAGCTGAAAGGCACAACGAGCAGGCTTCTTTCCAAAGGGCGAGTTGGGCCCCAAAGCATCTTGCTTCCAGCTCTTTGGGAAGCTAAGAAACAACTCGCTCTGCACAGTGCTCTTACAGCCTACCGGGAACATCTCTTACAAAGGCCTGTGAAACGCAGTTTCTTTGCAGGCCTGGTCTGGCTGAAGTAGAACTTCTGCTCTGGGTGTGCTACACGGCCCTAGAGCTGAAAGGCACAACGTGCAGGCTTCTTTGCAAAGGCCGAGTTGGGCCGCAAAGCATCTTGCTTCCAGCTCCTTGGGAAGCTAAGAAACATGTCGCTCTGCACAGTGCTCTTACAGCCTACGGGGAACATCTCTTACAAAGGCCTGTAAAACGCAGTTTCTTTGCAGGCCTGATCTGGCTGAAGTAGAACTTCTGCTCTGGGTGGGCTACATTGGCCTAGAGCTGAAAGGCACAACGTGCAGGCTTCTTTCCAAAGGGCGAGTTGGGCCCCAAAGCATCTTGCTTCCAGCTCTTTGGGAAGCTAAGAAACAACTCGCTCTGCACAGTGCTCTTACAGCCTACCGGGAACATCTCTTACAAAGGCCTGTGAAACGCAGTTTCTTTGCAGGCCTGATCTGGCTGAAGTAGAACTTCTGCTCTGGGTGTGCTACATGGCCCTAGAGCTGAAAGGCACAATGTGCAGGCTTCTTTGCAAAAGGCGAGTTGGGCCCCAAAGCATCTTGCTTCCAGCTCTTTGGGCTAGCTATGAAACAACTCGCTCTGCACAGTGCTCTTACAGCCTACCGGAACCATCACTTACAAAGGCCTGTGAAATGCAGTTTCTTTGCAGGCCTGATCACGCTGAACTAGAACTTCTGCTCTTGGTGTGCTACATTGCCCTAGAGATGAAGGGCACAACGTGCAGGCCTGTTTCCAAAGGGCGGGTTGGGCCCCAAAGCATCTTGCTTCCATCTCTTTGGGAAGATACGAAACAACTCGCTCCGCACAGTGCTCTTACAGCCTACCGGGAAAATCTCTTACAAAGGCCTGTGAAACGCAGTTTCTTTGCAGGCCTGACATGGCTGAAGTAGAACTTCTGCTCTGGGTGTTCTACATTGGCCCTGAGCTGAAAGGCACAACGTGCAGGCTTCTTTCCATAGGGCGAGTTGGGCCCCAAAGCATCTTGCTTCCAGCTCTTTGGGAAGCTAAGAAACAAGTCGCTCTGCACAGTGCTCTTACAGCCTACCGGGAACATCTCTTACAAAGGCCTGTGAAACGCAGTTTCTTTGCAGGCCTGATCTGGCTGAAGTAGAACTTCTGCTCTGTGTGTGCTACATTGGCCTAGAGCTGAAAGGCACAACGTGCTGGCTTCTTTCCAAAGGGCGAGTTGGGCCCCAAAGCATCTTGCTTCCAGCTCTTTGGGAAGCTAAGAAACAACTCGCTCTGCACAGTGCTCTTACAGCCTACCGGGAACATCTCTTACAAAGGCCTGTGAAACGCAGTTTCTTTGCAGGCCTGATCTGGCTGAACTAGAACTTCTGCTCTTCGTGTGCTACATTGCCCTAGAGCTGAAAGGCACAGCGTGCAGGCTTCTTTGCAAAGGGCGAGTTGGGCCGCAAAGCATCTTGCTTCCAGCTCCTTGGGAAGCTAATAAACAACTCGCTCTGCACAGTGCTCTTACAGCCTACCGGGAACATCTCTTGCAAAGGCCTGTGAAACGCAGTTTCTTTGCAGGCCTCATCTGTCTGAAGTAGAACTTCTGCTCTGGGTGTGCTACATTGGCCTAGAGCTGAAAGGCACAACGTGCAGGCTTCTTTCCAAAGGGCGAGTTGGGCCCAAAGCATCTTGCTTCCAGCTCTTTGGGCTAGCTATGAAACAACTCGCTCTGCACAGTGCTCTTACAGCCTACCGGGAACATCTCTTACAAAGGCCTGTGAAACGCAGTTTCTTTGCAGGCCTGATCTGGCTGAAGTAGAACTTCTGCTCTGGGTGTGCTACATGGCCCTAGAGCTGAAAGGCACAACGTGCAGGCTTCTTTGCAAAGGGCGAGTTGGGCCCCAAAGCATCTTGCTTCCAGCTCTTTGGGCTAGCTATGAAACAACTCGCTCTGCACAGTGCTCTTACAGCCTACTGGGAACATCTCTTACAAAGGCCTGTGAAATGCAGTTTCTTTGCAGGCCTGATCTGGCTGAACTAGAACTTCTGCTCTGGGTGTGCTACATGGCCCTAGAGGTGAAAGGCACAACGTGCAGGCTTCTTTCCAAAGGGCGAGTTGGGCCACAAAGCATCTTGCTTTCAGCTCTTTGGGAAGCTAAGAAACAACTCGCTCTGCACAGTGCACTTACAGCCTACCGGGAACATCTCTTACAAATGCCTGTGAAACGCAGTTTCTTTGCAGGCCTGATCTGGCTGAAGTGGAACTTCTGCTCTGGGTGCTCTACATTGCCCTAGAGCTGAAAGGCACAACGTGCAGGCTTCTTTCCAAAGGGCGAGATGGGCCCCAAAGCATCTTGCTTCCAGCTCTTTGGGAAGCTAAGAAACAACTCGCTCTGCACAGTGCTCTTACAGCCTACCGGGAGCATCTCTTGCAAAGGCCTGTGAAACGCAGTTTCTTTGCAGGCCTGATCTGGCTGAAGTAGAACTTCTGCTCTGCGTGTGCTACATTGGCCTAGAGCTGAAAGGCACAACGTGCAGGCTTCTTTCCAAAGGGCGAGTTGGGCCCCAAAGCGTCTTGCTTCCAGCTCTTTGGGAAGCTAAGAAACAACTCGCTCTGCACAGTGCTCTTACAGCCTACTGGGAACATCTCTTACAAAGGCCTGTGAAACGCAGTTTCTTTGCAGGCCTGATCTGGCTGAAGTAGAACTTCTGCTCTGGGTGTGCTACATTGGCCTAGAGCTGAAAGGCACAACGAGCAGGCTTCTTTCCAAAGGGCGAGTTGGGCCCCAAAGCATCTTGCTTCCAGCTCTTTGGGAAGCTAAGAAACAACTCGCTCTGCACAGTGCTCTTACAGCCTACCGGGAACATCTCTTACAAAGGCCTGTGTAACGCAGTTTCTTTGCAGGCCTGGTCTGGCTGAAGTAGAACTTCTGCTCTGGGTGTGCTACATTGGCCTAGAGCTGAAAGGCACAACGTGCAGGCTTCTTTCCAAAGGGTGAGTTGGGCCCCAAAGTATCTTGCTTCCAGCTCTTTGGGAAGCTAAGAACAACTCGCTCTTCACAGTGCTCTTACAGCCTACCGGGAACATCTCTTACAAAGGCCTGTGAAATGCAGTTTCTTTGCAGGCCTGATCTGGCTGAAGTAGAACTTCTGCTCTGGGTGTGCTACATGGACCTAGAGCTGAAAGGCTCAACGTGCAGGCTTCTTTCCAAAGGGCGAGTTGGGCCCCAAAGCATCTTGCTTCCAGCTCTTTGGAAAGCTAAGAAACAACTCGCTGTGCGCAGTGCTCTTACAGCCTACCGTGAGCATCTCTTTCAAAGGCCTGTGAAACGCAGTTTCTTTGCAGGCCTGAGCTGGCTGAAATAGAACTTCTGCTCTGGGTGTGCCACATTGCCCTAGAGCTGAAAGGCACAACGTGCAGGCTTCTTTCCAAAGGGCGAGTAGGGCCCCAAAGTATCTTGCTTCCAGCTCTTTGGAAAGCTAAGAAACAACTCGCTCTGCACAGTGCTCTTACAGCCTACCGGGAACATCTCTTACAAAGGCCTGTGAAATGCAGTTTCTTTGCAGGCCTGATCTGGCTGAACTAGAACTTCTGCTCTGGGTGTGCTACATTGCCCTACAGCTGAAAGGCACAACGTGCAGGCTTCTTTCCAAAGGGCGAGTTGGGCCCCAAAGCATCTTGCTTCCAGCTCTTTGGGAAGCTAAGAAACAACTCGCTCTGCACAGTGTTCTTACAGCCTACCGGGAACATCTCTTACACAGGCCTGTGAAACACAGTTTCTTTGCAGGCCTGATCTGGCTGAAGTAGAACTTCTGCTCTGCGTGTGCTACATTGCCCTAGAGCTGAAAGGCACAGCGTGCAGGCTTCTTTGCAAAGGGCGAGTTGGGCCCCAAAGCATCTTGCTTCCAGCTCTTTGGGAAGCTAAGAAACAACTCGCTCTGCACAGTGCTCTTACAGCCTACCGGGAACATCTCTTAAAAAGGCATCTCCAACGCAGTTTCTTTGCAGGCCTGATCTGGCTGAAGTAGAACTTCTGCTCTGGGTGTGGTACATTGGCCTAGAGCTGAAAGGCACAACATGCAGGCTTCTTTCCAAAGGGCGAGTTGGGCCCCAAAGCATCTTGCTTCCAGCTCTTTGGGAAGCTAAGAAACAACTCGCTCTGCACAGTGCTCTTACAGCCTACCGGGAACATCTCTTACAAAGGCCTGTCAAACGCAGTTTCTTTGCAGGCCTGATCTGGCTGAACTAGGACTTCTGCTCTGCATGTGCTACATTGCCCTAGAGCTGAAAGGCACAACGTGCAGGCTTCTTTCCAAAGGGCGAGTTGGGCCGCAAAGCATCTTGCTTCCAGCTCCTTGGGAAGCTAAGAAACAACTCGCTCTGCACAGTGCTCTTACAGCCTACCGGGAACATCTCTTCCAAAGGCCTGTGAAACGCAGTTTCTTTGCAGGCCTGATCTGGCTGAAGTAGAACTTCTGCTCTGCGTGTGCTACATTGCCCTAGAGCTGAAAGGCACAGCGTGCAGGCTTCTTTCCAAAGGGCGAGTTGGGCCCCAAAGCATCTTGCTTCCAGCTCTTTGGGAAGCTAAGAAACAACTCGCTCTGCACAGTGCTCTTACAGCCTACCGGGAACATCTCTTACAAAGGCCTGTGAAACGAGTTTCTTTGCAGGCCTGATATGGCTGAAGTAGAACTTCTGCTCTGGGTGTTCTACATTGGCCCTGAGCTGAAAGGCACAACGTGCAGGCTTCTTTCCAAAGGGCGAGTTGGGCCCCAAAGCATCTTGCTTCCAGCTCTTTGGGAAGCTAAGAAACAAGTCGCTCTGCACAGTGCTCTTACAGCCTACTGGGAACATCTCTTACAAAGGCCTGTGAAACGCAGTTTCTTTGCAGGCCTGATCTGGCTGAAGTAGAACTTCTGCTCTGGGTGTGCTACATTGGCCTAGAGCTGAAAAGGCACAACGTGGAGTCTTCTTTCAAAAGGGCGAGTTGGGCCCCAAAGCATCTTGCTTCCAGCTCTTTGGGAAGCTAAGAAACAACTCGCTCTGCACAGTGCTCTTACAGCCTACCGGGAACATCTCTTACAAAGTCCTGTGAAACGCAGTTTCTTTGCAGGCCTGATCTGGCTGAACTAGAACTTCTGCTCTGCGTGTGCTACATTGCCCTAGAGCTGAAAGGCACAACGTGCAGGCTTCTTTGCAAAGGGCGAGTTGGGCCGCAAAGCATCTTGCTTCCAGCTCCTTGGGAAGCTAAGAAACTACTCGCTCTGCACAGTGCTCTTACAGCCTACCGGGAACATCTCTTACAAAGGCCTGTGAAACGCAGTTTCTTTGCAGGCCTGATGTGGCTGAAGTAGAACTTCTGCTCTGGGTGTGCTACATTGGCCTAGAGCTGAAAGGTACAACCTGCAGGCTTCTTTCCAAAGGGCGAGTTGGGCCCCAAAGCATCTTGCTTCCAGCTCTTTGGGAAGCTAAGAAACAACTCGCTCTGCACAGTGCTCTTACAGCCTACCGGGAACATCTCTTACAAAGGCCTGTGAAACGCAGTTTCTTTGCAGGCCTGATCTGGCTGAACTAGAACTTCTGCTCTGGGTGTGCTACATGGCCCTAGAGCTGAAAGGCACAACGTGCAGGCTTCTTTCCAAAGGGCGAGTTGGGCCCCAAAGCATCTTGCTTCCAGCTCTTTGGGAAGCTAAGAAACAACTCGCTCTGCACAGTGCTCTTACAGCCTACCGGGAGCATCAGTTACAAAGGCCTGTGAAATGCAGTTTCTTTGCAGGCCTGATCTGGCTGAACCAGAACTTCTGCTCTGGGTGTGATACATTTCCCTACAGCTGAAAGGCACAATGTGCAGGCTTCTTTCCAAAGGGCGAGTTGGGCCCCAAAGCATCTTGCTTCCAGCTCTTTGGGAAGCTAAGAAACAACTCGCTCTGCACAGTGCTCTTACAGCCTACCGGGAACATCTCTTACAAAGGCCTGTGAAACGCAGTTTCTTTGCAGGCCTGGTCTGGCTGAAGTAGAACTTCTGCTCTGGGTGTGCTACATTGGCCTAGAGCTGAAAGGCACAACGTGCAGGCTTCTTTCCAAAGGGTGAGTTGGGCCCCAAAGCATCTTGCTTCCAGCTCTTTGGGAAGCTAAGAACAACTCGCTCTGCACAGTGCTCTTACAGCCTACCGGGAACATCTCTTACAAAGGCCTGTGAAATGCAGTTTCTTTGCAGGCCTGATCTGGCTGAAGTAGAACTTCTGCTCTGGGTGTGCTACATGGACCTAGAGCTGAAAGGCTCAACGTGCAGGCTTCTTTCCAAAGGGCGAGTTGGGCCCCAAAGCATCTTGCTTCCAGCTCTTTGGGAAGCTAAGAAACAACTCGCTCTGCACAGTGCTCTTACAGCCTACCGGGAACATCTCTTACAAAGGCCTGTGAAACGCAGTTTCTTTGCAGGCCTGATCTGGCTGAACGAGAACTTCTGCTCTTCGTGTGCTACATTGCCCTAGAGCTGAAAGGCACAGCGTGCAGGCTTCTTTGCAAAGGGCGAGTTGGGCCGCAAAGCATCTTGTTTCCAGCTCCTTGGGAAGCTAAGAAACAACTCGCTCTGCACAGTGCTCTTACAGCCTACCGGGAACATCTCTTGCAAAGGCCTGTGAAACGCAGTTTCTTTGCAGGCCTCATCTGGCTGAAGTAGAACTTCTGCTCTGGGTGTGCTACATTGGCCTAGAGCTGAAAGGCACAACGTGCAGGCTTCTTTCCAAAGGGCGAGTTGGGCCCAAAGCATCTTGCTTCCAGCTCTTTGGGCTAGCTATGAAACAACTCGCTCTGCACAGTGCTCTTACAGCCTACCGGGAACATCTCTTACAAAGGCCTGTGAAACGCAGTTTCTTTGCAGGCCTGATCTGGCTGAAGTAGAACTTCTGCTCTGGGTGTGCTACATGGCCCTAGAGCTGAAAGGCACAACGTGCAGGCTTCTTTGCAAAAGGCGAGTTGGGCCCCAAAGCATCTTGCTTCCAGCTCTTTGGGCTAGCTATGAAACAACTCGCTCTGCACAGTGCTCTTACAGCCTAACGGGAGCATCAGTTACAAAGGCCTGTGAAATGCCGTTTCTTTGCAGGCCTGATCTGGCTGAACTAGAACTTCTGCTCTGGGTGTGCTACATGGCCCTAGAGGTGAAAGGCACAACGTGCAGGCTTCTTTCCAAAGGGCGAATTGGGCCCCAAAGCATCTTGCTTTCAGCTCTTTGGGAAGCTAAGAAACAACTCACTCTGCACAGTGCTCTTACAGCCTACCGGGAACATCTCTTACAAAGGCCTGTGAAACGCAGTTTCTTTGCAGGCCTGATCTGGCTGAAGTGGAACTTCTGCTCTGGGTGCTCTACATTGCCCTAGAGCTGAAAGGCACAACGTGCAGGCTTCTTTCCAAAGGGCGAGATGGGCCCCAAAGCATCTTGCTTCCAGCTCTTTGGGAAGCTAAGAAACAACTCGCTCTGCACAGTGCTCTTACAGCCTACCGGGAACATCTCTTGCAAAGGCCTGTGAAACGCAGTTTCTTTGCAGGCCTGATCTGGCTGAAGTAGAACTTCTGCTCTGCGTGTGCTACATTGGCCTAGAGCTGAAAGGCACAACGTGCAGGCTTCTTTCCAAAGGGCGAGTTGGGCCCCAAAGCGTCTTGCTTCCAGCTCTTTGGGAAGCTAAGAAACAACTCGCTCTGCACAGTGCTCTTACAGCCTACCGGGAACATCTCTTACAAAGGCCTGTGAAACGCAGTTTCTTTGCAGGCCTGATCTGGCTGAACTAGAACTTCTGCTCTGCGTGTGCTACATTGCCCTAGAGCTTAAAGGCACAACGTGCAGGCTTCTTTGCAAACGGCGAGTTGGGCCGCAAAGCATCTTGCTTTCAGCTCCTTGGGAAGCTAAGAAACAACTCGCTCTGCACAGTGCTCTTACAGCCTACGGGGAACATCTCTTACAAAGGCCTGTGAAACGCAGTTTCTTTGCAGGCCTGATCTGGCTGAAGTAGAACTTCTGCTCTGGGTCTCCTACATTGGCCTAGAGCGGAAAGGCACAACGTGCAGGCTTCTTTCCAAAGGGCGAGTTGGGCCCCAAAGCATCTTGCTTCCAGCTCTTTGGGAAGCTAAGAAACAACTCGCTCTGCACAGTGCTCTTACAGCTTACCGGGAACATCTCTTACAAAGGCCTGTGAAACGCAGTTTCTTTGCAGGCCTGATACGGCTGAAGTAGAACTTCTGCTCTGGGTGTGCTACATTGCCCTAGAGCTGAAAGGCACAACGTGCAGGCTTCTTTCCAAAGGGCGAGTTGGGCCCCAAAGCATCTTGCTTCTAGCTCTTTGAGAAGCTAAGAAACAACTCGCTCTCCACAGTGCTCTTACAGCCTACCGGGAACATCTCTTACAAAGGCCTGTGAAACGCAGTTTCTTTGCAGGCCTGATCTGGCTGAAGTAGAACTTCTGATCTGGGTGTGCTACATTGCCCTAGAGCTGAAAGGCACAACGTGCAGGCTTCTTTCCAAAGGGCGAGTTGGGCCCAAAAGCATCTTGCTTCCAGCTCTTTGGGAAGCTAAGAAACAACTCGCTCTGCACAGTGCTGTTACAGCCTACCGGGAACATCGCTTACAAGGCATCTCAAACGCAGTTTCTTTGCAGGCCTGATCTGGCTGAAGTAGAACTTCTGCTCTGTGTGTGCTACATTGGCCTAGAGCTGAAAGGCACAACGTGCAGGCTTCTTTCCAAAGGGCGAGTTGGGCCCCAAAGCATCTTGCTTCCAGCTCTTTGGGAAGCTAAGAAACAACTCGCTCTGCACAGTGCTCTTACAGCCTACCGGGAACATCTCTTACAAAGGCCTGTGAAACGCAGTTTCTTTGCAGGCCTGATCTGGCTGAACTAGAACTTCTGCTCTGCATGTGCTACATTGCCCTAGAGCTGAAAGGCACAACGTGCAGGCTTCTTTGCAAAGGGCGAGTTGGGCCCCAAAGCATCTTGCTTCCAGCTCTTTGGGAAGCTAAGAAACAACTCGCTCTGCACAGTGCTCTTACAGCCTACTGGGAACATCTCTTACAAAGGCCTGTGAAACGCAGTTTCTTTGCAGGCCTGATCTGGCTGAAGTAGAACTTCTGCTCTGGGTGTGCTACATTGGCCTAGAGCTGAAAGGCACAACGTGCAGGCTTCTTTCCAAAGGGCGAGTTGGGCCCCAAAGCATCTTGCTTCCAGCTCTTTGGGAAGCTAAGAAACAACTCGCTCTGCACAGTGCTCTTACAGCCTACTGGGAACATCTCTTACAAAGGCCTGTGAAACGCAGTTTCTTTGCAGGCCTGATCTGGCTGAACTAGAACTTCTGCTCTGCGTGTGCTACATTGCCCTAGAGCTGAAAGGCACAACGTGCAGGCTTCTTTGCAAAGGGCGAGTTGGGCCGCAAAGCATCTTGCTTCCAGCTCCTTGGGAAGCTAAGAAACATGTCGCTCTGCACAGTGCTCTTACAGCCTACGGGGAACATCTCTTACAAAGGCCTGTAAAACGCAGTTTCTTTGCAGGCCTGATCTGGCTGAAGTAGAACTTCTGCTCTGGGTGGGCTACATTGGCCTAGAGCTGAAAGGCACAACGTGCAGGCTTCTTTCCAAAGGGCGAGTTGGGCCCCAAAGCATCTTGCTTCCAGCTCTTTGGGAAGCTAAGAAACAACTCGCTCTGCACAGTGCTCTTACAGCCTACCGGGAACATCTCTTACAAAGGCCTGTGAAACGCAGTTTCTTTGCAGGCCTGATCTGGCTGAAGTAGAACTTCTGCTCTGGGTGTGCTACATGGCCCTAGAGCTGAAAGGCACAATGTGCAGGCTTCTTTGCAAAAGGCGAGTTGGGCCCCAAAGCATCTTGCTTCCAGCTCTTTGGGCTAGCTATGAAACAACTCGCTCTGCACAGTGCTCTTACAGCCTACCGGAACCATCAGTTACAAAGGCCTGTGAAATGCAGTTTCTTTGCAGGCCTGATCACGCTGAACTAGAACTTCTGCTCTTGGTGTGCTACATTGCCCTAGAGATGAAGGGCACAACGTGCAGGCCTGTTTCCAAAGGGCGGGTTGGGCCCCAAAGCATCTTGCTTCCATCTCTTTGGGAAGATAAGAAACAACTCGCTCAGCACAGTGCTCTTACAGCCTACCGGGAACATCTCTTACAAATGCCTGTGAAACGCAGTTTCTTTGCAGGCCTGATCTGGCTGAAGTGGAACTTCTGCTCTGGGTGCTCTACATTGCCCTAGAGCTGAAAGGCACAACGTGCAGGCTTCTTTCCAAAGGGCGAGATGGGCCCCAAAGCATCTTGCTTCCAGCTCTTTGGGAAGCTAAGAAACAACTCGCTCTGCACAGTGCTCTTACAGCCTACCGGGAACATCTCTTGCAAAGGCCTGTGAAACGCAGTTTCTTTGCAGGCCTGATCTGGCTGAAGTAGAACTTCTGCTCTGCGTGTGCTACATTGGCCTAGAGCTGAAAGGCACAACGTGCAGGCTTCTTTCCAAAGGGCGAGTTGGGCCCCAAAGCGTCTTGCTTCCAGCTCTTTGGGAAGCTAAGAAACAACTCGCTCTGCACAGTGCTCTTACAGCCTACTGGGAACATCTCTTACAATGGCCTGTGAAACGCAGTTTCTTTGAAGGCCTGATCTGGCTGAAGTAGAACTTCTGCTCTGGGTGTGCTACATTGGCCTAGAGCTGAAAGGCACAACGAGCAGGCTTCTTTCCAAAGGGCGAGTTGGGCCCCAAAGCATCTTGCTTCCAGCTCTTTGGGAAGCTAAGAAACAACTCGCTCTGCACAGTGCTCTTACAGCCTACCGGGAACATCTCTTACAAAGGCCTGTGAAACGCAGTTTCTTTGCAGGCCTGGTCTGGCTGAAGTAGAACTCCTGCTCTGGGTGTGCTACATTGGCCTAGAGCTGAAAGGCACAACGTGCAGGCTTCTTTCCAAAGGGTGAGTTGGGCCCCAAAGCATCTTGCTTCCAGCTCTTTGGGAAGCTAAGAACAACTCGCTCTGCACAGTGCTCTTACAGCCTACCGGGAACATCTCTTACAAAGGCCTGTGAAATGCAGTTTCTTTGCAGGCCTGATCTGGCTGAAGTAGAACTTCTGCTCTGGGTGTGCTACATTGCCCTAGAGCTGAAAGGCACAGCGTGCAGGCTTCTTTGCAAAGGGCGAGTTGGGCCGCAAAGCATCTTGCTTCCAGCTCCTTGGGAAGCTAAGAAACAACTCGCTCTGCACAGTGCTCTTACAGCCTACGGGGAACATCTCTTACAAAGGCCTATGAAACGCAGTTTCTTTGCAGGCCTGATCTGGCTGAAGTAGAACTTCTGCTCTGGGTCTGCTACATTGGCCTAGAGCTGAAAGGCACAACGTGCAGGCTTCTTTCCAAAGGGCGAGTTGGGCCCCAAAGCATCTTGCTTCCAGCTCTTTGGGAAGCTAAGAAACAACTCGCTCTGCACAGTGCTCTTACAGCTTACCGGGAACATCTCTTACAAAGGCCTGTGAAACGCAGTTTCTTTGCAGGCCTGATATGGCTGAAGTAGAACTTCTGCTCTGGGTGTGCTACATTGCCCTAGAGCTGAAAGGCACAACGTGCAGGCTTCTTTCCAAAGGGCGAGTTGGGCCCCAAAGCATCTTGCTTCCAGCTCTTTGGGAAGCTAAGAAACAAGTCGCTCTGCACAGTGCTCTTACAGCCTACCGGGAACATCTCTTACAAAGGCCTGTGAAACGCAGTTTCTTTGCAGGCCTGATCTGGCGGAAGTAGAACTTCTGATCTGGTTGTGCTGCATTGCCCTAGAGCTGAAAGGCACAACGTGCAGGCTTCTTTCCAAAGGGCGAGTTGGGCCCAAAAGCATCTTGCTTCCAGCTCTTTGGGAAGCTAAGAAACAACTCGCTCTGCACAGTGCTCTTACAGCCTACCGGGAATATCTCTTAAAAAGGCATCTCAAACGCAGTTTCTTTGCAGGCCTGATCTGGCTGAAGTAGAACTTCTGCTCTGGGTGTGCTACATTGGCCTAGAGCTGAAGGCACAACGTGCAGGCTTCTTTCCAAAGGACGAGTTGGGCCGCAAAGCATCTTGCTTCCAGCTCTTTGGGAAGCTAAGAAACAACTCGCTCTGCACAGTGCTCTTACAGCCTACCGGGAACATCTCTTCCAAAGGCCTGTGAAACGCAGTTTCTTTGCAGGCCTGATCTGGCTGAAGTAGAACTTCTGCTCTGCGTGTGCTACATTGCCCTAGAGCTGAAAGGCACAGCGTGCAGGCTTCTTTCCAAAGGGCAAGTTGGGCCCCAAAGCATCTTGCTTCCAGCTCTTTGGGAAGCTAATAAACAACTCGCTCTGCACAGTGCTCTTACAGCCTACCGGGAACATCTCTTACAAAGGCCTGTGAAACGAGTTTCTTTGCAGGCCTGATATGGCTGAAGTAGAACTTCTGCTCTGGGTGTTCTACATTGGCCCTGAGCTGAAAGGCACAACGTGCAGGCTTCTTTCCAAAGGGCGAGTTGGGCCCCAAAGCATCTTGCTTCCAGCTCTTTGGGAAGCTAAGAAACAAGTCGCTCTGCACAGTGCTCTTACAGCCTACTGGGAACATCTCTTACAAAGGCCTGTGAAACGCAGTTTCTTTGCAGGCCTGATCTGGCTGAAGTAGAACTTCTGCTCTGGGTGTGCTACATTGGCCTAGAGCTGAAAAGGCACAACGTGCAGGCTTCTTTCAAAAGGGCGAGTTGGGCCCCAAAGCATCTTGCTTCCAGCTCTTTGGGAAGCTAAGAAACAACTCGCTCTGCACAGTGCTCTTACAGCCTACCGGGAACATCTCTTACAAAGTCCTGTGAAACGCAGTTTCTTTGCAGGCCTGATCTGGCTGAACTAGAACTTCTGCTCTGCGTGTGCTACATTGCCCTAGAGCTGAAAGGCACAACGTGCAGGCTTCTTTGCAAAGGGCGAGTTGGGCCCCAAAGCATCTTGCTTCCAGCTCCTTGGGAAGCTAAGAAACAACTCGCTCTGCACAGTGCTCTTACAGCCTACCGGGAACATCTCTTACAAAGGCATCTCAAACGCAATTTCTTTGCAGGCCTGATCTGGCTGAAGTAGATCTTCTGCTCTGGGTGTGCTACATTGGCCTAGAGCTGAAAGGCACAACGAGCAGGCTTCTTTCCAAAGGGCGAGTTGGGCCCCAAAGCATCTTGCTTCCAGCTCTTTGGGAAGCTAAGAACAACTCGCTCTGCCCAGTGCTCTTACAGCCTACCGGGAACATCTCTTACAAAGGCCTGTGAAATGCAGTTTCTTTGCAGGCCTGATCTGGCTGAAGTAGAACTTCTGCTCTGTGTGTGCTACATGGACCTAGAGCTGAAAGGCTCAACGTGCAGGCTTCTTTCCAAAGGGCGAGTTGGGCCCCAAAGCATCTTGCTTCCAGCTCTTTGGGAAGCTAAGAAACAACTCGCTCTGCACAGTGCTCTTACAGCCTACCGCGAACATCTCTTGCAAAGGCCTGTGAAACGCAGTTTCTTTGCAGGCCTGATCTGGCTGAAGTAGAACTTCTGCTCTGGGTGTGCTACATGGCCCTAGAGCTGAAAGGCACAACGTGCAGGCTTCTTTGCAAAGGGCGAGTTGGGCCCCAAAGCATCTTGCTTCCAGCTCTTTGGGCTAGCTATGAAACAACTCGCTCTGCACAGTGCTCTTACAGCCTAACGGGAGCATCAGTTACAAAGGCCTGTGAAATGCAGTTTCTTTGCAGGCCTGATCTGGCTGAACTAGAACTTCTGCTCTGGGTGTGCTACATGGCCCTGGAGGTGAAAGGCACAACGTGCAGGCTTCTTTCCAAAGGGCGAGTTGGGCCCCAAAGCATCTTGCTTTCAGCTCTTTGGGAAGCTAAGAAACAACTCACTCTGCACAGTGCTCTTACAGCCTACCGGGAACATCTCTTACAAAGGCCTGTGAAACGCAGTTTCTTTGCAGGCCTGATCTGGCTGAAGTGGAACTTCTGCTCTGGGTGCTCTACATTGCCCTAGAGCTGAAAGGCACAACGTGCAGGCTTCTTTCCAAAGGGCGAGATGGGCCCCAAAGCATCTTGCTTCCAGCTCTTTGGGAAGCTAAGAAACAACTCGCTCTGCACAGTGCTCTTACAGCCTACCGGGAACATCTCTTGCAAAGGCCTGTGAAACGCAGTTTCTTTGCAGGCCTGATCTAGCTGAAGTAGAACTTCTGCTCTGCGTGTGCTACATTGGCCTAGAGCTGAAAGGCACAACGCGCAGGCTTCTTTCCAAAGGGCGAGTTGGGCCCCAAAGCGTCTTGCTTCCAGCTCTTTGGGAAGCTAAGAAACAACTCGCTCTGCACAGTGCTCTTACAGCCTACCGGGAACATCTCTTACAAAGGCCTGTGAAACGCAGTTTCTTTGCAGGCCTGATCTGGCTGAAGTAGAACTTCTGCTCTGGGTGTGCTACATTGGCCTAGAGCTGAAAGGCACAACGAGCAGGCTTCTTTCCAAAGGGCGAGTTGGGCCCCAAAGCATCTTGCTTCCAGCTCTTTGGGAAGCTAAGAAACAACTCGCTCTGCACAGTGCTCTTACAGCCTACCGGGAACATCTCTTACAAAGGCCTGTGAAACGCAGTTTCTTTGCAGGCCTGGTCTGGCTGAAGTAGAACTTCTGCTCTGGGTGTGCTACATTGGCCTAGAGCTGAAAGGCACAACGTGCAGGCTTCTTTCCATAGGGTGCGTTGGGCCCCAAAGCATCTTGCTTCCAGCTCTTTGGGAAGCTAAGAACAACTCGCTCTGCACAGTGCTCTTACAGCCTACCGGGAACATCTCTTACAAAGGCCTGTGAAATGCAGTTTCTTTGCAGGCCTGATCTGGCTGAAGTAGAACTTCTGCTCTGGGTGTGCTACATGGACCTAGAGCTGAAAGGCTCAACGTGCAGGCTTCTTTCCAAAGGGCGAGTTGGGCCCCAAAGCATCTTGCTTCCAGCTCTTTGGGAAGCTAAGAAACAACTCGCTGTGCGCAGTGCTCTTACAGCCTACCGTGAGCATCTCTTTCAAAGGCCTGTGAAACGAAGTTTCTTTGCAGGCCTGAGCTGGCTGAAATAGAACTTCTGCTCTGGGTGTGCCACATTGCCCTAGAGCTGAAAGGCACAACGTGCAGGCTTCTTTCCAAAGGGCGAGTAGGGCCCCAAAGTATCTTGCTTCCAGCTCTTTGGAAAGCTAAGAAACAACTCGCTCTGCACAGTGCTCTTACAGCCTACCGGGAACATCTCTTACAAAGGCCTGTGAAATGCAGTTTCTTTGCAGGCCTGATCTGGCTGAACTAGAACTTCTGCTCTGGGTGTGCTACATTGGCCTAGAGCTGAAAGGCACAACGTGCAGGCTTCTTTCCAAAGGGCGAGTTGGGCCCCAAAGCATCTTGCTTCCAGCTCTTTGGGAAGCTAAGAAACAACTCGCTCTGCACAGTGCTCTTACAGCCTACCGGGAACATCTCTTACAAAGGCCTGTGAAACGCAGTTTCTTTGCAGGCCTGATCTGGCTGAACTAGAACTTCTGCTCTGCGTGTGCTACATTGCCCTAGAGCTTAAAGGCACAACGTGCAGGCTTCTTTGCAAAGGGCGAGTTGGGCCGCAAAGCATCTTGCTTTCAGCTCCTTGGGAAGCTAAGAAACAACTCGCTCTGCACAGTGCTCTTACAGCCTACGGGGAACATCTCTTACAAAGGCCTGTGAAACGCAGTTTCTTTGCAGGCCTGATCTGGCTGAAGTAGAACTTCTGCTCTGGGTCTCCTACATTGGCCTAGAGCGGAAAGGCACAACGTGCAGGCTTCTTTCCAAAGGGCGAGTTGGGCCCCAAAGCATCTTGCTTCCAGCTCTTTGGGAAGCTAAGAAACAACTCGCTCTGCACAGTGCTCTTACAGCTTACCGGGAACATCTCTTACAAAGGCCTGTGAAACGCAGTTTCTTTGCAGGCCTGATACGGCTGAAGTAGAACTTCTGCTCTGGGTGTGCTACATTGCCCTAGAGCTGAAAGGCACAACGTGCAGGCTTCTTTCCAAAGGGCGAGTTGGGCCCCAAAGCATCTTGCTTCTAGCTCTTTGAGAAGCTAAGAAACAACTCGCTCTCCACAGTGCTCTTACAGCCTACCGGGAACATCTCTTACAAAGGCCTGTGAAACGCAGTTTCTTTGCAGGCCTGATCTGGCTGAAGTAGAACTTCTGATCTGGGTGTGCTACATTGCCCTAGAGCTGAAAGGCACAACGTGCAGGCTTCTTTGCACAGGGCGAGTTGGGCCCCAAAGCATCTTGCTTCCAGCTCTTTGGGAAGCTAAGAAACAACTCGCTCTGCACAGTGCTCTTACAGCCTACTGGGAACATCTCTTACAAAGGCCTGTGAAACGCAGTTTCTTTGCAGGCCTGATCTGGCTGAAGTAGAACTTCTGCTCTGGGTGTGCTACATTGGCCTAGAGCTGAAAGGCACAACGTGCAGGCTTCTTTCCAAAGGGCGAGTTGGGCCCCAAAGCATCTTGCTTCCAGCTCTTTGGGAAGCTAAGAAACAACTCGCTCTGCACAGTGCTCTTACAGCCTACCGGGAACATCTCTTACAAAGGCCTGTGAAACGCAGTTTCTTTGCAGGCCTGATCTGGCTGAACTAGAACTTCTGCTCTGCGTGTGCTACATTGCCCTAGAGCTGAAAGGCACAACGTGCAGGCTTCTTTCCAAAGGGCGAGTTGGGCCCCAAAGCATCTTGCTTCCAGCTACTTGGGAAGCTAAGAAACATGTCGCTCTGCACAGTGCTCTTACAGCCTACGGGGAACATCTCTTACAAAGGCCTGTAAAACGCAGTTTCTTTGCAGGCCTGATCTGGCTGAAGTAGAACTTCTGCTCTGGGTGGGCTACATTGGCCTAGAGCTGAAAGGCACAACGTGCAGGCTTCTTTCCAAAGGGCGAGTTGGGCCCCAAAGCATCTTGCTTCCAGCTCTTTGGGAAGCTAAGAAACAACTCGCTCTGCACAGTGCTCTTACAGCCTACCGGGAACATCTCTTACAAAGGCCTGTGAAACGCAGTTTCTTTGCAGGCCTGATCTGGCTGAAGTAGAACTTCTGCTCTGGGTGTGCTACATGGCCCTAGAGCTGAAAGGCACAATGTGTAGGCTTCTTTGCAAAAGGCGAGTTGGGCCCCAAAGCATCTTGCTTCCAGCTCTTTGGGCTAGCTATGAAACAACTCGCTCTGCACAGTGCTCTTACAGCCTACCGGATCCATCACTTACAAAGGCCTGTGAAATGCAGTTTCTTTGCAGGCCTGATCACGCTGAACTAGAACTTCTGCTCTTGGTGTGCTACATTGCCCTAGAGATGAAGGGCACAACGTGCAGGCCTGTTTCCAAAGGGCGGGTTGGGCCCCAAAGCATCTTGCTTCCATCTCTTTGGGAAGATAAGAAACAACTCGCTCTGCACAGTGCTCTTACAGCCTACCGGGAACATCTCTTACAAAGGCCTGTGAAACGCAGTTTCTTTGCAGGCCTGACATGGCTGAAGTAGAACTTCTGCTCTGGGTGTTCTACATTGGCCCTGAGCTGAAAGGCACAACGTGCAGGCTTCTTTCCATAGGGCGAGTTGGGCCCCAAAGCATCTTGCTTCCAGCTCTTTGGGAAGCTAAGAAACAAGTCGCTCTGCACAGTGCTCTTACAGCCTACCGGGAACATCTCTTACAAAGGCCTGTGAAACGCAGTTTCTTTGCAGGCCTGATCTGGCTGAAGTAGAACTTCTGCTCTGTGTGTGCTACATTGGCCTAGAGCTGAAAGGCACAACGTGCTGGCTTCTTTCCAAAGGGCGAGTTGGGCCCCAAAGCATCTTGCTTCCAGCTCTTTGGGAAGCTAAGAAACAACTCGCTCTGCACAGTGCTCTTACAGCCTACCGGGAACATCTCTTACAAAGGCCTGTGAAACGCAGTTTCTTTGCAGGCCTGATCTGGCTGAACTAGAACTTCTGCTCTTCGTGTGCTACATTGCCCTAGAGCTGAAAGGCACAGCGTGCAGGCTTCTTTGCAAAGGGCGAGTTGGGCCGCAAAGCATCTTGCTTCCAGCTCCTTGGGAAGCTAAGAAACAACTCGCTCTGCACAGTGCTCTTACAGCCTACCGGGAACATCTCTTGCAAAGGCCTGTGAAACGCAGTTTCTTTGCAGGCCTCATCTGGCTGAAGTAGAACTTCTGCTCTGGGTGTGCTACATTGGCCTAGAGCTGAAAGGCACAACGTGCAGGCTTCTTTCCAAAGGGCGAGTTGGGCCCAAAGCATCTTGCTTCCAGCTCTTTGGGCTAGCTATGAAACAACTCGCTCTGCACAGTGCTCTTACAGCCTACCGGGAACATCTCTTGCAAAGGCCTGTGAAACGCAGTTTCTTTGCAGGCCTGATCTGGCTGAAGTAGAACTTCTGCTCTGCGTGTGCTACATTGGCCTAGAGCTGAAAGGCACAACGTGCAGGCTTCTTTCCAAAGGGCGAGTTGGGCCCCAAAGCGTCTTGCTTCCAGCTCTTTGGGAAGCTAAGAAACAACTCGCTCTGCACAGTGCTCTTACAGCCTACCGGGAACATCTCTTACAAAGGCCTGTGAAACGCAGTTTCTTTGCAGGCCTGATCTGGCTGAAGTAGAACTTCTGCTCTGGGTGTGCTACATTGGCCTAGAGCTGAAAGGCACAACGAGCAGGCTTCTTTCCAAAGGGCGAGTTGGGCCCCAAAGCATCTTGCTTCCAGCTCTTTGGGAAGCTAAGAAACAACTCGCTCTGCACAGTGCTCTTACAGCCTACCGGGAACATCTCTTACAAAGGCCTGTGAAACGCAGTTTCTTTGCAGGCCTGGTCTGGCTGAAGTAGAACTTCTGCTCTGGGTGTGCTACATTGGCCTAGAGCTGAAAGGCACAACGTGCAGGCTTCTTTCCAAAGGGTGAGTTGGGCCCCAAAGCATCTTGCTTCCAGCTCTTTGGGAAGCTAAGAACAACTCGCTCTGCACAGTGCTCTTACAGCCTACCGGGAACATCTCTTACAAAGGCCTGTGAAACGCAGTTTCTTTGCAGGCCTGATCTGGCTGAAGTAGAACTTCTGCTCTGGGTGTGCTACATGGACCTAGAGCTGAAAGGCTCAACGTGCAGGCTTCTTTCCAAAGGGCGAGTTGGGCCCCAAAGCATCTTGCTTCCAGCTCTTTGGGAAGCTAAGAAACAACTCGCTGTGCGCAGTGCTCTTACAGCCTACCGTGAGCATCTCTTTCAAAGGCCTGTGAAACGCAGTTTCTTTGCAGGACTGAGCTGGCTGAAATAGAACTTCTGCTCTGGGTGTGCCACATTGCCCTAGAGCTGAAAGGCACAACGTGCAGGCTTCTTTCCAAAGGGCGAGTAGGGCCCCAATGTATCTTGCTTCCAGCTCTTTGGAAAGCTAAGAAACAACTCGCTCTGCACGGTGCTCTTACAGCCTACCGGGAACATCTCTTACAAAGGCCTGTGAAATGCAGTTTCTTTGCAGGCCTGATCTGGCTGAACTAGAACTTCTGCTCTGGGTGTGCTACATTGCCCTAGAGCTGAAAGGCACAACGTGCAGGCTTCTTTCCAAAGGGCGAGTTGGGCCCCAAAGCATCTTGCTTCCAGCTCTTTGGGAAGCTAAGAAACAACTCGCTCTGCACAGTGTTCTTACAGCCTACCGGGAACATCTCTTACACAGGCCTGTGAAACACAGTTTCTTTGCAGGCCTGATCTGGCTGAACTAGAACTTCTGCTCTGCGTGTGCTACATTGCCCTAGAGCTGAAATGCACAGCGTGCAGGCTTCTTTGCAAAGGGCGAGTTGGGCCGCAAAGCATCTTGCTTCCAGCTCCTTGGGAAGCTAAGAAACAACTCGCTCTGCACAGTGCTCTTACAGCCTACGGGGAACATCTCTTACAAAGGCCTATGAAACGCAGTTTCTTTGCAGGCCTGATCTGGCTGAAGTAGAACTTCTGCTCTGGGTCTGCTACATTGGCCTAGAGCTGAAAGGCACAACGTGCAGGCTTCTTTCCAAAGGGCGAGTTGGGCCCCAAAGCATCTTGCTTCCAGCTCTTTGGGAAGCTAAGAAACAACTCGCTCTGCACAGTGCTCTTACAGCTTACCGGGAACATCTCTTACAAAGGCCTGTGAAACGCAGTTTCTTTGCAGGCCTGATATGGCTGAAGTAGAACTTCTGCTCTGGGTGTGCTACATTGCCCTAGAGCTGAAAGGCACAACGTGCAGACTTCTTTCCAAAGGGCGAGTTGGGCCCCAAAGCATCTTGCTTCCAGCTCTTTGGGAAGCTAAGAAACAAGTCGCTCTGCACAGTGCTCTTACAGCCTACCGGGAACATCTCTTACAAAGGCCTGTGAAACGCAGTTTCTTTGCAGGCCTGATCTGGCGGAAGTAGAACTTCTGATCTGGGTGTGCTGCATTGCCCTAGAGCTGAAAGGCACAACGTGCAGGCTTCTTTCCCAAGGGCGAGTTGGGCCCAAAAGCATCTTGCTTCCAGCTCTTTGGGAAGCTAAGAAACAACTCGCTCTGCACAGTGCTCTTACAGCCTACCGGGAACATCTCTTAAAAAGGCATCTCAAACGCAGTTTCTTTGCAGGCCTGATCTGGCTGAAGTAGAACTTCTGCTCTGGGTGTGGTACATTGGCCTAGAGCTGAAAGGCACAACATGCAGGCTTCTTTCCAAAGGGTGAGTTGGGCCCCAAAGCATCTTGCTTCCAGCTCTTTGGGAAGCTAAGAAACAACTCGCTCTGCACAGTGCTCTTACAGCCTACCGGGAACATCTCTTACAAAGGCCTGTCAAACGCAGTTTCTTTGCAGGCCTGATCTGGCTGAACTAGAACTTCTGCTCTGCATGTGCTACATTGCCCTAGAGCTGAAAGGCACAACGTGCAGGCTTCTTTGCAAAGGGCGAGTTGGGCCGCAAAGCATCTTGCTTCCAGCTCCTTGGGAAGCTAAGAAACAACTCGCTCTGCACAGTGCTCTTACAGCCTACCGGGAACATCTCTTACAAAGGCCTGTGAAACGCAGTTTCTTTGCAGGCCTGATCTGGCTGAAGTAGAACTTCTGCTCTGGGTGTGCTACATGGCCCTAGAGCTGAAAGGCACAACGTGCAGGCTTCTTTCCAAAGGGCGAGTTGGGCCCCAAAGCATCTTGCTTCCAGCTCTTTGGGAAGCTAAGAAACAACTCGCTCTGCACAGTGCTCTTACAGCCTACCGGGAGCATCAGTTACAAAGGCCTGTGAAATGCAGTTTCTTTGCAGGCCTAATCTGGCTGAACCAGAACTTCTGCTCTGGGTGTGATACATTTCCCTAGAGCTGAAAGGCACAATGTGCAGGCTTCTTTCCAAAGGGCGAGTTGGGCCCAAAAGCATCTTGCTTCCAGCTCTTTGGGAAGCTAAGAAACAACTCGCTCTGCACAGTGCTTTTACAGCCTACCGGGAACATCTCTTACAAAGGCATCTCAAACGCAATTTCTTTGCAGGCCTGATCTGGCTGAAGTAGAACTTCTGCTCTGGGTGTGCTACATTGGCCTAGAGCTGAAAGGCACAACGTGCAGGCTTCTGTCCAAAGGGCGAGTTGGGCCCCAAAGCATCTTGCTTCCAGCTCTTTGGGAAGCTAAGAAACAACTCGCTCTGCACAGTGCTCTTACAGCCTACCGGGAACATCTCTTACAAAGGCCTGTGAAACGCAGTTTCTTTGCAGGCCTGATCTGGCTGAACTAGAACTTCTGCTCTGCGTGTGCTACATTGCCCTAGAGCTGAAAGGCACAACGTGCAGGCTTCTTTGCAAAGGGCGAGTTGGGCCGCAAAGCATCTTGCTTCCAGCTCCTTGGGAAGCTAAGAAACAACTCGCTCTGCACAGTGCTCTTACAGCCTACCGGGAACATCTCTTACAAAGGCCTGTGAAACGCAGTTTCTTTGCAGGCCTGATCTCGCTGAAGTAGAACTTCTGCTCTGGGTGCGCTACATTGGCCTAGAGCTGAAAGGCACAACCTGCAGGCTTCTTTCCAAAGGGCGAGTTGGGCCCCAAAGCATCTTGCTTCCAGCTCTTTGGGAAGCTAAGAAACAACTCGCTCTGCACAGTGCTCTTACAGCCTACCGGGAACATCTCTTACAAAGGCCTGTGAAACGCAGTTTCTTTGCAGGCCTAATCTGGCTGAACCAGAACTTCTGCTCTGGGTGTGATACATTTCCCTAGAGCTGAAAGGCACAATGTGCAGGCTTCTTTCCAAAGGGCGAGTTGGGCCCAAAAGCATCTTGCTTCCAGCTCTTTGGGAAGCTAAGAAACAACTCGCTCTGCACAGTGCTTTTACAGCCTACCGGGAACATCTCTTACAAAGGCATCTCAAACGCAATTTCTTTGCAGGCCTGATCTGGCTGAAGTAGAACTTCTGCTCTGGGTGTGCTACATTGGCCTAGAGCTGAAAGGCACAACGTGCAGGCTTCTGTCCAAAGGGCGAGTTGGGCCCCAAAGCATCTTGCTTCCAGGTCTTTGGGAAGCTAAGAAACAACTCGCTCTGCACAGTGCTCTTACAGCCTACCGGGAACATCTCTTACAAAGGCCTGTGAAACGCAGGTTCTTTGCAGGCCTGATCTGGCTGAACTAGAACTTCTGCTCTGCGTGTGCTACATTGCCCTAGAGCTGAAAGGCACAACGTGCAGGCTTCTTTGCAAAGGGCGAGTTGGGCCGCAAAGCATCTTGCTTCCAGCTCCTTGGGAAGCTAAGAAACAACTCGCTCTGCACAGTGCTCTTACAGCCTACCGGGAACATCTCTTACAAAGGCCTGTGAAACGCAGTTTCTTTGCAGGCCTGATCTCGCTGAAGTAGAACTTCTGCTCTGGGTGCACTACATTGGCCTAGAGCTGAAAGGCACAACCTGCAGGCTTCTTTCCAAAGAGCGAGTTGGGCCCCAAAGCATCTTGCTTCCAGCTCTTTGGGAAGCTAAGAAACAACTCGCTCTGCACAGTGCTCTTACAGCCTACCGGGAACATCTCTTACAAAGGCCTGTGAAACGCAGTTTCTTTGCAGGCCTGATCTGGCTGAAGTAGAACTTCTGCTCTGGGTGTGCTACATGGCCCTAGAGCTGAAAGGCACAATGTGCAGGCTTCTTTGCAAAAGGCGAGTTGGGCCCCAAAGCATCTTGCTTCCAGCTCTTTGGGCTAGCTATGAAACAACTTGCTCTGCACAGTGCTCTTACAGCCTACCGGGAACATCTCTTACAAAGGCCTGTGAAATGCAGTTTCTTTGCAGGCCTGATCACGCTGCACTAGAACTTCTGCTCTTGGTGTGCTACATTGCCCTAGAGCTGAAGGGCACAACGTGCAGGCTTCTTTCCAAAGGGCGAGTTGGGCCCCAAAGCATCTTGCTTCCAGCTCTTTGGGAAGCTAAGAAACAACTCGCTCTGCACAGTGCTCTTACAGCCTACCGGGAACATCTCTTCCAAAGGCCTGTGAAACGCAGTTTCTTTGCAGGCCTGATCTGGCTGAAGTGGAACTTCTGCTCTGGGTGTGCTACATTGCCCTAGAGCTGAAAAGCACAACGTGCAGGCTTCTTTCCAAAGGGCGAGTTGGGCCCCAAAGCATCTTGCTTCCAGCTCTTTGGGAAGCTAAGAAACAACTCGCTCTGCACAGTGCTCTTACAGCCTACCGGGAGCATCAGTTACAAAGGCCTGTGAAATGCAGTTTCTTTGCAGGCCTAATCTGGCTGAACCGGAACTTCTGCTCTGGGTGTGCTACATTTCCCTAGAGCTGAAAGGCACAATGTGCAGGCTTCTTTCCAAAGGGCGAGTTGGGCCCCAAAGCATCTTGCTTCCAGCTCTTTGGGAAGCTAAGAAACAACACGCTCTGCACAGTGCTTTTACAGCCTACCGGGAACATCTCTTACAAAGGCATCTCAAACGCAGTTGCTTTGCAGGCCTGATCTGGCTGAAGTAGAACTTCTGCTCTGGGTGTGCTACATTGGCCTAGAGCTGAAAGGCACAAAGTGCAGGCTTCTTTGCAAAGGGCGAGTTGGGCCCCAAAGCATCTTGCTTCCAGCTCTTTGGGAAGCTAAGAAACAACTCGCTCTGCACAGTGCTCTTACAGCCTACCGGGAACATCTCTTACAAAGGCCTGTGAAACGCAGTTTCTTTGCAGGCCTGATCTGGCTGAACTAGAACTTCTGCTCTGCGTGTGCTACATTGCCCTAGAGCTGAAAGGCACAACGTGCAGGCTTCTTTGCAAAGGGCGAGTTGGGCCGCAAAGCATCTTGCTTCCAGCTCCTTGGGAAGCTAAGAAACAACTCGCTCTGCACAGTGCTCTTACAGCCTACCGGGAACATCTCTTACAAAGGCCTGTGAAACGCAGTTTCTTTGCAGGCCTGATCTCGCTGAAGTAGAACTTCTGCTCTGGGTGTGCTACATTGGCCTAGAGCTGAAAGGCACAACCTGCAGGCTTCTTTCCAAAGGGCGAGTTGGGCCCCAAAGCATCTTGCTTCCAGCTCTTTGGGAAGCTAAGAAACAACTCGCTCTGCACAGTGCTCTTACAGACTACCGGGAACATCTCATACAAAGGCCTGTCAAACGCAGTTTCTTTGCAGGCCTGATCTGGCTGAGGTAGAACTTCTGCTCTGGGTGTGCTACATGGCCCTAGAGCTGAAAGGCACAACGTGCAGGCTTCTTTCCAAAGGGCGAGTTGGGCCCCAAAGCATCTTGCTTGCAGCTCTTTGGGCTAGCTATGAAACAACTCGCTCTGCACAGTGCTCTTACAGCCTACCGGGAACATCTCTTACAAAGGCCTGTGAAACGAAGTTTCTTTGCAGGCCTGATCTGGCTGAAGTAGAACTTCTGCTCTGGGTGTGCTACATTGGCCTAGAGCTGAAAGGCACAACGTGCAGGCTTCTTTCCAAAGGGCAAGTTGGGCCCCAAAGCTTCTTGCTTCCAGCTCTTTGGGAAGCTAAGAAACAACTCGCTCTGCACAGTGCTCTTACAGCCTACCGGGAACATCTCTTACAAAGGCCTGTGAAACGCAGTTTCTTTGCAGGCCTGATCTGGCTGAAGTAGAACTTCTGCTCTGGGTGTGCTTCATTGGCCTAGAGCTGAAAGGCACAACGTGCAGGCTTCTTTCCAAAGGGCGAGTTAGGCCCCAAAGCATCTTGCTTCCAACTCTTTGGGAAGCTAATAAACAATTCGCTCTGCACAGTGCTCTTACAGCCTAGTGGGAACATCTCTTACAAAGGCCTGTTAAACACAGTTTCTTTGCAGGCCTGATCTGGCTGAACTAGAACTTCTGCTCTGCGTGTGCTACATTGCCCTAGAGCTGAAAGGCACAACGTGCAGGCTTCTTTGCAAAGGGCGAGTTGGGCCGCAAAGCATCTTGCTTCCAGCTCCTTGGGAAGCTAAGAAACAACTCGCTCTGCACAGTGCTCTTACTGCCTACCGGGAACATCTCTTACAAAGGCCTGTGAAACTAAGTTTCTTGGCAGGCCTGATCTGGCTGAACTAGAACTTCTGCTCTGGGTGTGCTACATTGCCCTAGAGCTGAAAGGCACAACGTGCAGGCTTCTTTCCAAAGGGCGAGTTGGGCCCCAAAGCATCTTGCTTCCAGCTCTTTGGGAAGCTAAGAAACAACTCGCTCTGCACAGTGCTCTTACTGCCTACCGGGAATATCTCTTACAAAGGCCTGTGAAATGCAGTTTCTTTGCAGGCCTGATGTGGCTGAAGTAGAACTTCTGCTCTGGGTGTGCTACATTGCCCTAGAGCTGAAAGGCACAACGTGCAGGCTTCTTTGCAAAGGGCGAGTTGGGCCCCAAAGCATCTTGCTTCCAGCTCTTTGGGAAGCTAAGAAACAACTCGCTCTGCACAGTGCTCTTACAGCCTACCGGGAACATCTCTTACAAAGGCCTGTGAAACGCAGTTTCTTTGCAGGCCTGATCTGGCTGAAGTAGAACTTCTGCTCTGGGTGTGCTACATTGGCCTAGAGCTGAAAGGCACAACGTGCAGGCTTCTTTCCAAAGGGCGAGTTAGGCCCCAAACCATCTTGCTTCCAGCTCTTTGGGAAGCTAAGAAACAATTCGCTCTGCACAGTGCTCTTACAGCATAGTGGGAACATCTCTTACAAAGGCCTGTTAAACACAGTTTCTTTGCAGGCCTGATCACGCTGCACTAGAACTTCTGCTCTGGGTGTGCTACATTGCCCTAGAGCTGAAGGGCGCAACGTGCAGGCCTGTTTCCAAAGGGCGAGTTGGGCCCCAAAGCATCTTGCTTCCAGCTCTTTGGGAAGCTAAGAAACAAGTCGCTCTGCACAGTGCTCTTACAGCCTACTGGGAACATCTCTTACAAAGGCCTGTGAAACGCAGTTTCTTTGCAGGCCTGATCTGGCTGAAGTAGAACTTCTGCTCTGGGTGTGCTACATTGCCCTAGAGCTGAAAGGCACAACGTGCAGGCTTCTTTGCAAAGGGCGAGTTGGGCCGCAAAGCAACTTGCTTCCAGCTCCTTGGGAAGCTAAGAAACAACTCGCTCTGCACAGTGCTCTTACAGCCTACCGGGAACATCTCTTACAAAGGCCTGTGAAACGCAGTTTCTTTGCAGGCCTGATGTGGCTGAAGTAGAACTTCTGCTCTGGGTGTGCTACTTTGGCCTAGAGCTGAAAGGCACAACGTGCAGGCTTCTTTCCAAAGGGCGAGTTGGGCCCCAAAGCATCTTGCTTCCAGCTCTTTGGGAAGCTAAGAAACAACTCGCTCTGCACAGTGCTCTTACAGCCTACCGGGAACATCTCTTACAAAGTCCTGTGAAACGCAGTTTCTTTGCTGGCCTGATCTGGCTGAAGTAGAACTTCTGCTCTGAGTGTGCTACATGGCCCTAGAGCTGAAAGGCACAATGTGCAGGCTTCTTTGCAAAAGGCGAGTTGGGCCCCAAAGCATCTTGCTTCCAGCTCTTTGGGCTAGCTATGAAACAACTCGCTCTGCACAGTGCTCTTACAGCCTACCGGAACCATCACTTACAAAGGCCTGTGAAATGCAGTTTCTTTGCAGGCCTGATCACGCTGCACTAGAACTTCTGCTCTGGGTGTGCTACATTGCCCTAGAGCTGAAGGGCACAACGTGCAGGCTTCTTTCCAAAGGGCGAGTTGGGCCCCAAAGCATCTTGCTTCCAGCTCTTTGGGAAGCTAAGAAACAAGTCGCTGTGCACAGTGCTCTTACAGCCTACCGGGAACATCTCTTACAAAGGCCTGTGAAACGCAGTTTCTTTGCAGGCCTGATCTGGCTGAAGTGGAACTTCTGCTCTGGGTGCTGTACATTGCCCTAGAGCTGAAAGGCACAACGTGCAGGCTTCTTTCCAAAGGGCGAGTTGGGCCCCAAAGCATCTTGCTTCCAGCTCTTTGGGAACCTAAAAACAACTCGCTCTGCACAGTGCTCTTACAGCCTACCGGGAACATCTCTTGCAAAGGCCTGTGAAACGCAGTTTCTTTGCAGGCCTGATCTGGCTGATGTAGAACTTCTGCTCTGGGTGTGCTACATTGCCCTAGAGCTGAAAGGCACAACGTGCAGGCTTCTTTCCAAAGGGCGAGTTGGGCCCCAAAGCATCTTGCTTCCAGCTCTTTGGGAAGCTAAGAAACAACTCGCTCTGCACAGTGCTCTTACAGCCTACCGGGAACATCTCTTACAAAGGCCTGTGAAACGCAGTTTCTTTGCAGGCCTGATCTGGCTGAAGTGGAACTTCTGCTCTGGGTGCTCTACATTGCCCTAGAGCTGAAAGGCACAACGTGCAGGCTTCTTTCCAAAGGGCGAGTTGGGCCCCAAAGCATCTTGCTTCCAGCTCTTTGGGAAGCTAAGTAACAACTCGCTCTGCACAGTGCTCTTACAGCCTACCGGGAAGATCTCTTACAAAGGCCTGTGAAACGCAGTTTCTTTGCAGGCCTGATCTGGCTGAAGTAGAACTTCTGCTCTGGGTGTGCTACATGGACCTAGAGCTGAAAGGCACAATGTGAAGGCTTCTTTGCAAAAGGCGAGTTGGGCCCCAAAGCATCTTGCTTCCAGCTCTTTGGGCTAGCTATGAAACAACTCGCTCTGCACAGTGCTCTTACAGCCTACCGGAACCATCACTTACAAAGGCCTGTGAAATGCAGTTTCTTTGCAGGCCTGATCACGCTGCACTAGAACTTCTGCTCTGGGTGTGCTACATTGCCCTAGAGCTGAAGGGCACAACGTGCAGGCCTGTTTCCAAAGGGCGATTTGGGCCCCAAAGCATCTTGCTTCCAGCTCTTTGGGAAGCTAAGAAACAACTCGCTCTGCACAGTGCTCTTACAGCCTACTGGGAACATCTCTTACAAAGGCCTGTGAAATGCAGTTGCTTTGCAGGCCGGATCTGGCTGAACTAGAACTTCTGCTCTGCGTGTGCTACATTGCCCTAGAGCTGAAAGGCACAACGTGCAGGCTTCTTTGCAAAGGGCGAGTTGGGCCGCAAAGCAACTTGCTTCCAGCTCCTTGGGAAGCTAAGAAACAACTCGCACTGCACAGTGCTCTTACAGCCTACCGGGAACATCTCATACAAAGGCCTGTCAAACGCAGTTTCTTTGCAGGCCTGATCTGGCTGAGGTAGAACTTCTGCTCTGTGTGTGCTACATGGCCCTAGAGCTGAAAGGCACAACGTGCAGGCTTCTTTCCAAAGGGCGAGTTGGGCCCCAAAGCATCTTGCTTCCAGCTCTTTGGGCTAGCTATGAAACAACTCGCTCTGCACAGTGCTCTTACAGCCTACCGGGAGCATCACTTACAAAGGCCTGTGAAATGCAGTTTCTTTGCAGGCCTGATCTGGCTGAACTAGAACTTCTGCTCTGGGTGTGCTACATTGCCCTAGAGCTGAAAGGCACAACGTACAGGCTTCTTTCCAAAGGGCGAGTTGGGCCCCAAAGCATCTTGCTTCCAGCTCTTTGGGAAGCTAAGAAACAACTCGCTCTGCACAGTGCTCTTACAGCCTACCGGGAACATCTCTTACAAAGGCCTGTGAAACGCAGTTTCTTTGCAGGCCTGATCTGGCTGAAGTAGAACTTCTGCTCTGGGTGTGCTACATTGGCCTAGAGCTGAAAGGCACAACGTGCAGGCTTCTTTCCAAAGGGCGAGTTAGGCCCCAAACCATCTTGCTTCCAGCTCTTTGGGAAGCTAAGAAACAATTCGCTCTGCACAGTGCTCTTACAGCCTAGTGGGAACATCTCTTACAAAGGCCTGTTAAACACAGCTTCTTTGCAGGCCTGATCTGGCTGAACTAGAAATTCTGCTCTGCGTGTGCTACATTGCCCTAGAGCTGAAAGGCACAACGTGCAGGCTTCTTTGCAAAGGGCGAGTTGGGCCGCAAAGCATCTTGCTTCCAGCTCCTTGGGAAGCTAAGAAACAACTCGCTCTGCACAGTGCTCTTACAGCCTACCGGGAACATCTCTTACAAAGGCCTGTGAAACGCAGTTTCTTTGCAGGCCTGATGTGGCTGAAGTAGAACTTCTGCTCTGGGTGTGCTACTTTGGCCTAGAGCTGAAAGGCACAACGTGCAGGCTTCTTTCCAAAGGGCGAGTTGGGCCCCAAAGCATCTTGCTTCCAGCTCTTTGGGAAGCTAAGAAACAACTCGCTCTGCACAGTGCTCTTACAGCCTACCGGGAACATCTCTTACAAAGGCCTGTGAAATGCAGTTTCTTTGCAGGCCTGATCTGGCTGAAGTAGAACTTCTGCTCTGGGTGTGCTACATGGCCCTAGAGCTGAAAGGCACAATGTTCAGGCTTCTTTGCAAAAGGCGAGTTGGGCCCCAAAGCATCTTGCTTCCAGCTCTTTGGGCTACCTATGAAACAACTCGCTCTGCACAGTGCTCTTACAGCCTACCGGAACCATCACTTACAAAGGCCTGTGAAATGCAGTTTCTTTGCAGGCCTGATCACGCTGCACTAGAACTTCTGCTCTGGGTGTGCTACATTGCCCTAGAGCTGAAGGGCGCAACGTGCAGGCCTGTTTCCAAAGGGCGAGTTGGGCCGCAAAGCAACTTGCTTCCAGCTCCTTGGGAAGCTAAGAAACAACTCGCACTGCACAGTGCTCTTACAGCCTACCGGGAACATCTCATACAAAGGCCTGTCAAACGCAGTTTCTTTGCAGGCCTGATCTGGCTGAGGTAGAACTTCTGCTCTGTGTGTGCTACATGGCCCTAGAGCTGAAAGGCACAACGTGCAGGCTTCTTTCCAAAGGGCGAGTTGGGCCCCAAAGCATCTTGCTTCCAGCTCTTTGGGCTAGCTATGAAACAACTCGCTCTGCACAGTGCTCTTACAGCCTACCGGGAGCATCAGTTACAAAGGCCTGTGAAATGCAGTTTCTTTGCAGGCCTGATCTGGCTGAACTAGAACTTCTGCTCTGGGTGTGCTACATTGCCCTAGAGCTGAAAGGCACAACGTACAGGCTTCTTTCCAAAGGGCGAGTTGGGCCCCAAAGCATCTTGCTTCCAGCTCTTTGGGAAGCTAAGAAACAACTCGCTCTGCACAGTGCTCTTACAGCCTACCGGGAACATCTCTTACAAAGGCCTGTGAAACGCAGTTTCTTTGCAGGCCTGATCTGGCTGAAGTAGAACTTCTGCTCTGGGTGTGCTACATTGGCCTAGAGCTGAAAGGCACAACGTGCAGGCTTCTTTCCAAAGGGCGAGTTAGGCCCCAAACCATCTTGCTTCCAGCTCTTTGGGAAGCTAAGAAACAATTCGCTCTGCACAGTGCTCTTACAGCCTAGTGGGAACATCTCTTACAAAGGCCTGTTAAACACAGTTTCTTTGCAGGCCTGATCTGGCTGAACTAGAAATTCTGCTCTGCGTGTGCTACATTGCCCTAGAGCTGAAAGGCACAACGTGCAGGCTTCTTTGCAAAGGGCGAGTTGGGCCGCACAGCATCTTGCTTCCAGCTCCTTGGGAAGCTAAGAAACAACTCGCTCTGCTCAGTGCTCTTACAGCCTACCGGGAACATCTCTTACAAAGGCCTGTGAAACGCAGTTTCTTTGCAGGCCTGATGTGGCTGAAGTAGAACTTCTGCTCTGGGTGTGCTACTTTGGCCTAGAGCTGAAAGGCACAACGTGCAGGCTTCTTTCCAAAGGGCGAGTTGGGCCCCAAAGCATCTTGCTTCCAGCTCTTTGGGAAGCTAAGAAACAACTCGCTCTGCACAGTGCTCTTACAGCCTACCGGGAACATCTCTTACAAAGGCCTGTGAAATGCAGTTTCTTTGCAGGCCTGATCTGGCTGAAGTAGAACTTCTGCTCTGGGTGTGCTACATGGCCCTAGAGCTGAAAGGCACAATGTTCAGGCTTCTTTGCAAAAGGCGAGTTGGGCCCCAAAGCATCTTGCTTCCAGCTCTTTGGGCTAGCTATGAAACAACTCGCTCTGCACAGTGCTCTTACAGCCTACCGGAACCATCACTTACAAAGGCCTGTGAAATGCAGTTTCTTTGCAGGCCTGATCACGCTGCACTAGAACTTCTGCTCTGGGTGTGCTACATTGCCCTAGAGCTGAAGGGCGCAACGTGCAGGCCTGTTTCCAAAGGGCGAGTTGGGCCCCAAAGCATCTTGCTTCCAGCTCCTTGGGAAGCTAAGAAACAAGTCGCTCTGCACAGTGCTCTTACAGCCTACTGGGAACATCTCTTACAAAGGCCTGTGAAACGCAGTTTCTTTGCAGGCCTGATCTGGCTGAAGTAGAACTTCTGCTCTGGGTGTGCTACATTGCCCTAGAGCTGAAAGGCACAACGTGCAGGCTTCTTTGCAAAGGGCGAGTTGGGCCGCAAATCAACTTGCTTCCAGCTCCTTGGGAAGCTAAGAAACAACTCGCACTGCACAGTGCTCTTACAGCCTACTGGGAACATCTCATACAAAAGCCTGTCAAACGCAGTTTCTTTGCAGGCCTGATCTGGCTGAGGTAGAACTTCTGCTCTGGGTGTGCTACATGGCCCTAGAGCTGAAAGGCACAACGTGCAGGCTTCTTTCCAAAGGGCGAGTTGGGCCCCAAAGCATCTTGCTTCCAGCTCTTTGGGCTAGCTATGAAACAACTCGCTCTGCACAGTGCTCTTACAGCCTACCGGGAACATCTCTTCCAAAGGCCTGTGAAACGCAGTTTCTTTGCAGGCCTGATCTGGCTGAAGTAGAACTTCTGCTCTGGGTGTGCTACATTGGCCTAGAGCTGAAAGGCACAACGTGCAGGCTTCTTTCCAAAGGGCGAGTTGGGCCCCAAAGCTTCTTGCTTCCAGCTCTTTGGGAAGCTAAGAAACAACTCGCTCTGCACAGTGCTCTTACAGCCTACCGGGAACATCTCTTACAAAGGCCTGTGAAACGCAGTTTCTTTGCAGGCCTGATGTGGCTGAAGTAGAACTTCTGCTCTGTGTTTGCTACATGGCCTTAGAGCTGAAAGGCACAACGTGCAGGCTTCTTTCCAAAGGGCGAGTTGGGCCACAAAGCATCTTGCTTCCAGCTCTTTGGGCTAGCTATGAAACAACTCGCTCTGCACAGTGCTCTTACAGCCTACCGGGACCATCACTTACAAAGGCCTGTGAAATGCAGTTTCTTTGCAGGCCTGATCTGGCTGAACTAGAACTTCTGCTCTGGGAGTGCTACATGGCCCTAGAGCTGAAAGGCACAACGTGCAGGCTTCTTTCCAAAGGGCGAGTTGGGCCCCAAAGCATCTTGCTTCCAGCTCTTTGGGAAGCTAAGAAACAACTCGCTCTGCACAGTGCTCTTACAGCCTACCGGGAACATCTCTTACAAAGGCCTGTGAAACGCAGTTTCTTTGCAGGCCTGATCTGGCTGAAGTGGAACTTCTGCTCTGGGTGCTCTACATTGCCCTAGAGCTGAAAGGCACAACGTGCAGGCTTCTTTCCAAAGGGCGAGTTGGGCCCCAAAGCATCTTGCTTCCAGCTCTTTGGGAAGCTAAGAAACAACTCGCTCTGCACAGTGCTCTTACAGCCTACCGGGAAGATCTCTTACAAAGGCCTGTGAAACGCAGTTTCTTTCCAGGCCTGATCTGGCTGAAGTAGAACTTCTGCTCTGGGTGTGCTACATGGCCCTAGAGCTGAAAGGCACAATGTGAAGGCTTCTTTGCAAAAGGCGAGTTGGGCCCCAAAGCATCTTGCTTCCAGCTCTTTGGGCTAGCTATGAAAAAACTCGCTCTGCACAGTGCTCTTACAGCCTACCGGAACCATCACTTACAAAGGCCTGTGAAATGCAGTTTCTTTGCAGGCCTGATCACGCGGCACTAGAACTTCTGCTCTGGGTGTGCTACATTGCCCTAGAGCTGAAGGGCGCAACGTGCAGGCCTGTTTCCAAAGGGCGAGTTGGGCCCCAAAGCATCTTGCTTCCAGCTCTTTGGGAAGCTAAGAAACAACTCGCTCTGCACAGTGCTCTTAAAGCCTACCGGGAACATCTCTTACAAAGGCCTGTGAAATGCAGTTGCTTTGCAGGCCGGATCTGGCTGAACTAGAACTTCTGCTCTGCGTGTGCTACATTGCCCTAGAGCTGAAAGGCACAACGTGCAGGCTTCTTTCCAAAGGGCGAGTTGGGCCCCAAAGCTTCTTGCTTCCAGCTCTTTGGGAAGCTAAGAAACAACTCGCTCTGCACAGTGCTCTTACAGCCTACCGGGAACATCTCTTACAAAGGCCTGTGAAACGCAGTTTCTTTGCAGGCCTGATGTGGCTGAAGTAGAACTTCTGCTCTGTGTGTGCTACATGGCCCTAGAGCTGAAAGGCACAACGTGCAGGCTTCTTTCCAAAGGGCGAGTTGGGCCCCAAAGCATCTTGCTTCCAGCTCTTTGGGCTAGCTATGAAACAACTCGCTCTGCACAGTGCTCTTACAGCCTACCGGGAGCATCACTTACAAAGGCCTGTGAAATGCAGTTTCTTTGCAGGCCTGATCTGGCTGAACTAGAACTTCTGCTCTGGGTGTGCTACATTGCCCTAGAGCTGAAAGGCACAACGTGCAGGCTTCTTTCCAAAGGGCGAGTTGGGCCCCAAAGCATCTTGCTTCCAGCTCTTTGGGAAGCTAAGAAACAACTCGCTCTGCACAGTGCTCTTACAGCCTACCGGGAACATCTCTTACAAAGGCCTGTGAAACGCAGTATCTTTGCAGGCCTGATCTGGCTGAAGTGGAACTTCTGCTCTGGGTGCTCTACATTGCCCTAGAGCTGAAAGGCACAACGTGCAGGCTTCTTTCCAAAGGGCGAGTTGGGCCCCAAAGCATCTTGCTTCCAGCTCTTTGGGAACCTAAAAACAACTCGCTCTGCACAGTGCTCTTACAGCCTACCGGGAACATCTCTTGCAAAGGCCTGTGAAACGCAGTTTCTTTGCAGGCCTGATCTGGCTGATGTAGAACTTCTGCTCTGGGTGTGCTACATTGCCCTAGAGCTGAAAGGCACAACGTGCAGGCTTCTTTCCAAAGGGCGAGTTGGGCCCCAAAGCATCTTGCTTCCAGCTCTTTGGGAAGCTAAGAAACAACTCGCTCTGCACAGTGCTCTTACAGCCTACCGGGAACATCTCTTACAAAGGCCTGTGAAACGCAGTTTCTTTGCAGGCCTGATCTGGCTAAAGTAGAACTTCTGCTGTGGGTGTGCTACATTGGCCTAGAGCTGAAAGGCACAACGTGCAGGCTCCTTTCCAAAGGGCGAGTTGGGCCCCAAAGCATCTTGCTTCCAGCTCTTTGGGAAGCTAAGAAACAACTCGCTATGCACAGTGCTCTTACAGCCTACCGGGAACATCTCTTACAAAGGCCTGTGAAACGCAGTTTCTTCGCAGGCCTGATCTGGCTGAAGTGGAACTTCTGCTCTGGGTGTGCTACATTGCCCTAGAGCTGAAAAGCACAACGTGCAGGCTTCTTTCCAAAGGGCGAGTTGGGCCCCAAAGCATCTTGCTTCCAGCTCTTTGGGAAGCTAAGAAACAACTCGCTCTGCACAGTGCTCTTACAGCCTACCGGGAGCATCAGTTACAAAGGCCTGTGAAATGCAGTTTCTTTGCAGGCCTAATCTGGCTGAACCAGAACTTCTGCTCTGGGTGTGCTACATTTCCCTAGAGCTGAAAGGCACAATGTGCAGGCTTCTTTCCAAAGGGCGAGTTGGGCCCCAAAGCATCTTGCTTCCAGCTCTTTGGGAAGCTAAGAAACAACTCGCTCTGCACAGTGCTTTTACAGCCTACCGGGAACATCTCTTACAAAGGCATCTCAAACGCAGTTGCTTTGCAGGCCTGATCTGGCTGAAGTAGAACTTCTGCTCTGGGTGTGCTACATTGGCCTAGAGCTGAAAGGCACAAAGTGCAGGCTTCTTTGCAAAGGGGGAGTTGGGCCGCAAAGCATCTTGCTTCCAGCTCCTTGGGAAGCTAAGAAACAACTCGCTCTGCACAGTGCTCTTACAGCCTACCGGGAACATCTCTTACAAAGGCCTGTGAAACGCAGTTTCTTTGCAGGCCTGATCTCGCTGAAGTAGAACTTCTGCTCTGGGTGTGCTCCATTGGCCTAGAGCTGAAAGGCACAACGTGCAGGCTTCTTTCCAAAGGGCGAGTTGGGCCCCAAAGCATCTTGCTTCCAGCTCTTTGGGAAGCTAAGAAACAACTCGCTCTGCACAGTGCTCTTACAGACTACCGGGAACATCTCATACAAAGGCCTGTCAAACGCAGTTTCTTTGCAGGCCTGATCTGGCTGAGGTAGAACTTCTGCTCTGGGTGTGCTACATGGCCCTAGAGCTGAAAGGCACAACGTGCAGGCTTCTTTCCAAAGGGCGAGTTGGGCCCCAAAGCATCTTGCTTCCAGCTCTTTGGGCTAGCTATGAAACAACTCGCTCTGCACAGTGCTCTTACAGCCTACCGGGAACATCTCTTACAAAGGCCTGTGAAACGAAGTTTCTTGGCAGGCCTGATCTGGCTGAACTAGAACTTCTGCTCTGGGTGTGCTACATTGCCCTAGAGCTGAAAGGCACAACGTGCAGGCTTCTTTCCAAAGGGCGAGTTGGGCCCCAAAGCATCTTGCTTCCAGCTCTTTGGGAAGCTAAGAAACAACTCGCTCTGCACAGTGCTCTTACTGCCTACCGGGAATATCTCTTACAAAGGCCTGTGAAACGCAGTTTCTTTGCAGGCCTGATGTGGCTGAAGTAGAACTTCTGCTCTGGGTGTGCTACATTGGCCTAGAGCTGAAAGGCACAACGTGCAGGCTTCTTTGCAAAGGGCGAGTTGGGCCCCAAAGCATCTTGCTTCCAGCTCTTTGGGAAGCTAAGAAACAACTCGCTCTGCACAGTGCTCTTACAGCCTACCGGGAACATCTCTTACAAAGGCCTGTGAAACGCAGTTTCTTTGCAGGCCTGATCTCGCTGAAGTAGAACTTCTGCTCTGGGTGTGCTACATTGGCCTAGAGCTGAAAGGCACAACGTGCAGGCTTCTTTCCAAAGGGCGAGTTAGGCCCCAAACCATCTTGCTTCCAGCTCTTTGGGAAGCTAAGAAACAATTCGCTCTGCACAGTGCTCTTACAGCCTAGTGGGAACATCTCTTACAAAGGCCTGTTAAACACAGTTTCTTTGCAGGCCTGATCTGGCTGAACTAGAAATTCTGCTCTGCGTGTGCTACATTGCCCTAGAGCTGAAAGGCACAACGTGCAGGCTTCTTTGCAAAGGGCGAGTTGGGCCGCAAAGCATCTTGCTTCCAGCTCCTTGGGAAGCTAAGAAACAACTCGCTCTGCACAGTGCTCTTACAGCCTACCGGGAACATCTCTTACAAAGGCCTGTGAAACGCAGTTTCTTTGCAGGCCTGATCTGGCTGAAGTAGAACTTCTGCTCTGGGTGTGCTACATGGCCCTAGAGCTGAAAGGCACAATGTTCAGGCTTCTTTGCAAAAGGCGAGTTGGGCCCCAAAGCATCTTGCTTCCAGCTCTTTGGGCTAGCTATGAAACAACTCGCTCTGCACAGTGCTCTTACAGCCTACCGGAACCATCACTTACAAAGGCCTGTGAAATGCAGTTTCTTTGCAGGCCTGATCACGCTGCACTAGAACTTCTGCTCTGGGTGTGCTACATTGCCCTAGAGCTGAAGGGCGCAACGTGCAGGCCTGTTTCCAAAGGGCGAGTTGGGCCCCAAAGCATCTTGCTTCCAGCTCTTTGGGAAGCTAAGAAACAAGTCGCTCTGCACAGTGCTCTTACAGCCTACTGGGAACATCTCTTACAAAGGCCTGTGAAACGCAGTTTCTTTGCAGGCCTGATCTGGCTGAAGTAGAACTTCTGCTCTGGGTGTGCTACATTGCCCTAGAGCTGAAAGGCACAAAGTGCAGGCTTCTTTGCAAAGGGCGAGTTGGGCCGCAAAGCAACTTGCTTCCAGCTCCTTGGGAAGCTAAGAAACAACTCGCACTGCACAGTGCTCTTACAGCCTACTGGGAACATCTCATACAAAGGCCTGTCAAACGCAGTTTCTTTGCAGGCCTGATCTGGCTGAGGTAGAACTTCTGCTCTGGGTGTGCTACATGGCCCTAGAGCTGAAAGGCACAACGTGCAGGCTTCTTTCCAAAGGGCGAGTTGGGCCCCAAAGCATCTTGCTTCCAGCTCTTTGGGCTAGCTATGAAACAACTCGCTCTGCACAGTGCTCTTACAGCCTACCGGGAACATCTCTTACAAAGGCCTGTGAAACGCAGTTTCTTTGCAGGCCTGATCTGGCTGAAGTAGAACTTCTGCTCTGGGTGTGCTACATTGGCCTAGAGCTGAAAGGCACAATGTGCAGGCTTCTTTCCAAAGGGCGAGTTGGGCCCCAAAGCATCTTGCTTCCAGCTCTTTGGGAAGCTAAGAAACAACTCGCTCTGCACAGTGCTCTTACAGCCTACCGGGAACATCTCTTACAAAGGCCTGTGAAACGCAGTTTCTTTGCAGGCCTGATGTGGCTGAAGTAGAACTTCTGCTCTGTGTGTGCTACATGGCCCTAGAGCTGAAAGGCACAACGTGCAGGCTTCTTTCCAAAGGGCGAGTTGGGCCCCAAAGCATCTTGCTTCCAGCTCTTTGGGCTAGCTATGAAACAACTCGCTCTGCACAGTGCTCTTACAGCCTACCGGGAGCATCAGTTACAAAGGCCTGTGAAATGCAGTTTCTTTGCAGGCCTGATCTGGCTGAGGTAGAACTTCTGCTCTGGGTGTGCTACATGGCCCTAGAGCTGAAAGGCACAACGTGCAGGCTTCTTTCCAAAGGGCGAGTTGGGCCCCAAAGCATCTTGCTTCCAGCTCTTTGGGAAGCTAAGAAACAACTCGCTCTGCACAGTGCTCTTACAGCCTACCGGGAACATCTCTTACAAAGGCCTGTGAAACGCAGTTTCTTTGCAGGCCTGATCTGGCTGAAGTGGAACTTCTGCTCTGGGTGCTCTACATTGCCCTAGAGCTGAAAGGCACAACGTGCAGGCTTCTTTCCAAAGGGCGAGTTGGGCCCCAAAGCATCTTGCTTCCAGCTCTTTGGGAAGCTAAGAAACAACTCGCTCTGCACAGTGCTCTTACACCCTACCGGGAAGATCTCTTACAAAGGCCTGTGAAACGCAGTTTCTTTGCAGGCCTGATCTGGCTGAAGTAGAACTTCTGCTCTGGGTGTGCTACATGGACCTAGAGCTGAAAGGCACAATGTGAAGGCTTCTTTGCAAAAGGCGAGTTGGGCCCCAAAGCATCTTGCTTCCAGCTCTTTGGGCTAGCTATGAAACAACTCGCTCTGCACAGTGCTCTTACAGCCTACCGGAACCATCACTTACAAAGGCCTGTGAAATGCAGTTTCTTTGCAGGCCTGATCACGCTGCACTAGAACTTCTGCTCTGGGTGTGCTACATTGCCCTAGAGCTGAAGGGCACAACGTGCAGGCCTGTTTCCAAAGGGCGAGTTGGGCCCCAAAGCATCTTGCTTCCAGCTCTTTGGGAAGCTAAGAAACAACTCGCTCTGCACAGTGCTCTTACAGCCTACTGGGAACATCTCTTACAAAGGCCTGTGAAATGCAGTTGCTTTGCAGGCCGGATCTGGCTGAACTAGAACTTCTGCTCTGCGTGTGCTACATTGCCCTAGAGCTGAAAGGCACAACGTGCAGGCTTCTTTGCAAAGGGCGAGTTGGGCCGCAAAGCAACTTGCTTCCAGCTCCTTGGGAAGCTAAGAAACAACTCGCACTGCACAGTGCTCTTACAGCCTACTGGGAACATCTCATACAAAGGCCTGTCAAACGCAGTTTCTTTGCAGGCCTGATCTGGCTGAGGTAGAACTTCTGCTCTGTGTGTGCTACATGGCCCTAGAGCTGAAAGGCACAACGTGCAGGCTTCTTTCCAAAGGGCGAGTTGGGCCCCAAAGCATCTTGCTTCCAGCTCTTTGGGCTAGCTATGAAACAACTCGCTCTGCACAGTGCTCTTACAGCCTACCGGGAACATCTCTTACAAAGGCCTGTGAAACGCAGTTTCTTTGCAGGCCTGATCTGGCTGAAGTAGAACTTCTGCTCTGGGTGTGCTACATTGGTCTAGAGGTGAAAGGCACAACGTGCAGGCTTCTTTCCAAAGGGCGAGTTGGGCCCCAAAGCTTCTTGCTTCCAGCTCTTTGGGAAGCTAAGAAACAACTCGCTCTGCACAGTGCTCTTACAGCCTACCGGGAACATCTCTTACAAAGGCCTGTGAAACGCAGTTTCTTTGCAGGCCTGATGTGGCTGAAGTAGAACTTCTGCTCTGTGTGTGCTACATGGCCCTAGAGCTGAAAGGCACAACGTGCAGGCTTCTTTGCAAAGGGCGAGTTGGGCCCCAAAGCATCTTGCTTCCAGCTCTTTGGGCTAGCTATGAAACAACTCGCTCTGCACAGTGCTCTTACAGCCTACCGGGAGCATCAGTTACAAAGGCCTGTGAAATGCAGTTTCTTTGCAGGCCTGATCTGGCTGAACTAGAACTTCTGCTCTGGGTGTGCTACATTGCCCTAGAGCTGAAAGGCACAACGTGCAGGCTTCTTTCCAAAGGGCGAGTTGGGCCCCAAAGCATCTTGCTTCCAGCTCTTTGGGAAGCTAAGAAACAACTCGCTCTGCACAGTGCTCTTACAGCCTACCGGGAACATCTCTTACAAAGGCCTGTGAAACGCAGTATCTTTGCAGGCCTGATCTGGCTGAAGTGGAACTTCTGCTCTGGGTGCTCTACATTGCCCTAGAGCTGAAAGGCACAACGTGCAGGCTTCTTTCCAAAGGGCGAGTTGGGCCCCAAAGCATCTTGCTTCCAGCTCTTTGGGAAGCTAAGTAACAACTCGCTCTGCACAGTTCTCTTACAGCCTACCGGGAACATCTCTTACAAAGGCCTGTGAAACGCAGTTTCTTTGCAGGCCTGATCTGGCTGAAGTAGAACTTCTGCTCTGGGTGTGCTACATGGCCCTAGAGCTGAAAGGCACAATGTGCAGGCTTCTTTGCAAAAGGCGAGTTGGGCCCCAAAGCATCTTGCTTCCAGCTCTTTGGGCTAGCTATGAAACAACTCGCTCTGCACAGTGCTCTTACAGCCTACCGGAACCATCACTTACAAAGGCCTGTGAAATGCAGTTTCTTTGCAGGCCTGATCACGTTGCACTAGAACTTCTGCTCTGGGTGTGCTACATTGCCCTAGAGCTGAAGGGCACAACGTGCAGGCCTGTTTCCAAAGGGCGAGTTGGGCCCCAAAGCATCTTGCTTCCAGCTCTTTGGGAAGCTAAGAAACAAGTCGCTCTGCACAGTGCTCTTACAGCCTACCGGGAACATCTCTTACAAAGGCCTGTGAAATGCAGTTTCTTTGCAGGCCTGATCTGGCTGAAGTAGAACTTCTGCTCTGGGTGTGCTACATTGGCCTAGAGCTGAAACGCACAACGTGCAGGCTTCTTTCCAAAGGGCGAGTTGGGCCCCAAAGCATCTTGCTTCCAGCTCTTTGGGAAGCTAATAAACAAGGCGCTCTGCACAGTGCTCTTACAGCCTACCGGGAACATCTCTTACAAAGGCCTGTGAAACGCACTTTCTTTGCAGGCCGGATCTAGCTGAACTAGAACTTCTGCTCTGGGTGTGCTACATTGCCCTAGAGCTGAAAGGCACAACGTGCAGGCTTCTTTCCAAAGGGCGAGTTGGCCCCAAAGCATCTTGCTTCCAGCTCTTTGGGCTAGCTATGAAACAACTCGCTCTGCACAGTGCTCTTACAGCCTACCGGGAATATCTCTTACAAAGGCCTGTTAAACACAGTTTCTTTGCAGGCCTGATCTGGCTGAACTAGAACTTCTGCTCTGCGTGTGCTACATTGCCCTAGAGCTGAAAGGCACAACGTGCAGGCTTCTTTGCAAAGGGCGAGTTGGGCCCCAAAGCATCTTGCTTCCAGCTCTTTGTTAAGCTAAGAAACAACTCGCTCTGCACAGTGCTCTTACAGCCTACCGGGAGCATCAGTTACAAAGGCCTGTGAAACGCAGTTTCTTTGCAGGCCTGATCTGGCTGAAGTGGAACTTCTGCTCTGGGTGCTCTACATTGCCCTAGAGCTGAAAGGCACAACGTGCAGGCTTCTTTCCAAAGGGCGAGTTGGGCCCCAAAGCATCTTGCTTCCAGCTCTTTGGGAAGCTAAGAAACAACTCGCTCTGCACAGTGCTTTTACAGAGTCCCGGGAACATCTCTTACAAAGGCCTGTGTAACGCACTTTCTTTGCAGGCCTGATTTGGCTGAAGTAGAACTTCTGCTCTGGGTGTGCTACATTGGCCTAGAGCTGAAAGGCACAACGTGCAGGCTTCTTTCCAAAGGGAGAGTTGGGCCCCAAAGCATCTTGCTTCCAGCTCTTTGGGCTAGCTATGAAACAACTCGCTCTGCACAGTGCTCTTACAGCCTACCGGGAACATCTCTTACAAAGGCCTGTGAAACGAAGTTTCTTGGCAGGCCTGATCTGGCTGAACTAGAACTTCTGCTCTGGGTGTGCTACATTGCCCTAGAGCTGAAAGGCACAACGTGCAGGCTTCTTTCCAAAGGGCGAGTTGGGCCCCAAAGCATCTTGCTTCCAGCTCTTTGGGAAGCTAAGAAACAACTCGCTCTGCACAGTGCTCTTACTGCCTACCGTGAATATCTCTTACAAAGGCCTGTGAAACGCAGTTTCTTTGCAGGCCTGATGTGGCTGAAGTAGAACTTCTGCTCTGGGTGTGCTACATTGCCCTAGAGCTGAAAGGCACAACGTGCAGGCTTCTTTGCAAAGGGCGAGTTGGGCCCCAAAGCATCTTGCTTCCAGCTCTTTGGGAAGCTAAGAAACAACTCGCTCTGCACAGTGCTCTTACAGCCTACCGGGAACATCTCTTACAAAGGCCTGTGAAACGCAGTTTCTTTGCAGGCCTGATCTGGCTGAAGTAGAACTTCTGCTCTGGGTGTGCTACATTGGCCTAGAGCTGAAAGGCACAATGTGCAGGCTTCTTTCCAAAGGGCGAGTTAGGCCCCAAACCATCTTGCTTCCAGCTCTTTGGGAAGCTAAGAAACAATTCGCTCTGCACAGTGCTCTTACAGCCTAGTGGGAACATCTCTTACAAAGGCCTGTTAAACACAGTTTCTTTGCAGGCCTGATCTGGCTGAACTAGAAATTCTGCTCTGCGTGTGCTACATTGCCCTAGAGCTGAAAGGCACAACGTGCAGGTTTCTTTCCAAAGGGCGAGTTGGGCCCCAAAGCATCTTGCTTCCAGCTCTTTGGGAAGCTAATAAACAAGGCGCTCTGCACAGTGCTCTTACAGCCTACCGGGAACATCTCTTACAAAGGCCTGTGAAACGCAGTTTCTTTGCAGGCCGGATCTGGCTGAACTAGAACTTCTGCTCTGGGTGTGCTACATTGCCCTAGAGCTGAAAGGCACAACGTGCAGGCTTCTTTCCAAAGGGCGAGTTGGGCCCCAAAGCATCTTGCTTCCAGCTCTTTGGGCTAGCTATGAAACAACTCGCTCTGCACAGTGCTCTTACAGCCTACCGGGAACATCTCTTACAAAGGCCTGTTAAACACAGTTTCTTTGCAGGCCTGATCTGGCTGAACTAGAACTTCTGCTCTGCGTGTGCTACATTGCCCTAGAGCTGAAAGGCACAACGTGCAGGCTTCTTTGCAAAGGGCGAGTTGGGCCCCAAAGCATCTTGCTTCCAGCTCTTTGTTAAGCTAAGAAACAACTCGCTCTGCACAGTGCTCTTACAGCCTACCGGGAGCATCTCTTACAAAGGCCTGTGAAACGCAGTTTCTTTGCAGGCCTGATCTGGCTGAAGTGGAACTTCTGCTCTGGGTGCTCTACATTGCCCTAGAGCTGAAAGGCACAACGTGCAGGCTTCTTTCCAAAGGGCGAGTTGGGCCCCAAAGCATCTTGCTTCCAGCTCTTTGGGAAGCTAAGAAACAACTCGCTCTGCACAGTGCTTTTACAGAGTCCCGGGAACATCTCTTACAAAGGCCTGTGTAACGCAGTTTCTTTGCAGGCCTGATCTGGCTGAAGTAGAACTTCTGCTCTGGGTGTGCTACATTGGCCTAGAGCTGAAAGGCACAACGTGCAGGCTTCTTTCCAAAGGGCGAGTTGGGCCCCAAAGCATCTTGCTTCCAGCTCTTTGGGCTAGCTATGAAACAACTCGCTCTGCACAGTGCTCTTACAGCCTACCGGGAACATCTCATACAAAGGCCTGTGAAACGAAGTTTCTTGTCAGGCCTGATCTGGCTGAACTAGAACTTCTGCTCTGGGTGTGCTACATTGGCCTAGAGCTGAAAGGCACAACGTGCAGGCTTCTTTCCAAAGGTCGAGTTGGGCCCCAAAGCATCTTGCTTCCAGCTCTTTGGGAAGCTAAGAAACAACTCGCTCTGCACAGTGCTCTTACTGCCTACCGGGAATATCTCTTACAAAGGCCTGTGAAACGCAGTTTCTTTGCAGGCCTGATGTGGCTGAAGTAGAACTTCTGCTCTGCGTGTGCTACATTGCCCTAGAGCTGAAAGGCACAACCTACAGGCTTCTTTGCAAAGGGCGAGTTGGGCCCCAAAGCATCTTGCTTCCAGCTCTTTGGGAAGCTAAGAAACAACTCGCTCTGCACAGTGCTCTTACAGCCTACCGGGAACATCTCTTACAAAGGCCTGTGAAACGCAGTTTCTTTGCAGGCCTGATCTCGCTGAAGTAGAACTTCTGCTCTGGGTGTGCTACATTGGCCTAGAGCTGAAAGGCACAACGTGCAGGCTTCTTTCCAAAGGGCGAGTTAGGCCCCAAACCATCTTGCTTCCAGCTCTTTGGGCTAGCTATGAAACAATTCGCTCTGCACAGTGCTCTTACAGCCTAGTGGGAACATCTCTTACAAAGGCCTGTTAAACACAGTTTCTTTGCAGGCCTGATCTGGCTGAACTAGAAATTCTGCTCTGCGTGTGCTACATTGCCCTAGAGCTGAAAGGCACAACGTGCAGGCTTCTTTGCAAAGGGCGAGTTGGGCCGCAAAGCATCTTGCTTCCAGCTCCTTGGGAAGCTAAGAAACAACTCGCTCTGCACAGTGCTCTTACAGCCTACCGGAACCATCACTTACAAAGGCCTGTGAAATGCAGTTTCTTTGCAGGCCTGATCACGCTGCACTAGAACTTCTGCTCTGGGTGTGCTACATTGCCCTAGAGCTGAAGGGCGCAACGTGCAGGCCTGTTTCCAAAGGGCGAGTTGGGCCCCAAAGCATCTTGCTTCCAGCTCTTTGGGAAGCTAAGAAACAACTCGCTCTGCACAGTGCTCTTACAGCCTACTGGGAACATCTCTTACAAAGGCCTGTGAAACGCAGTTTCTTTGCAGGCCTGATCTGGCTGAACCAGAACTTCTGCTCTGGGTGTGATACATTTCCCTAGAGCTGAAAGGCACAATGTGCAGGCTTCTTTCCAAAGGGCGAGTTGGGCCCCAAAGCATCTTGCTTCCAGCTCTTTGGGAAGCTAAGAAACAACTCGCTCTGCACAGTGCTTTTACAGCCTACCGGGAACATCTCTTACAAAGGCATCTCAAACGCAATTTCTTTGCAGGCCTGATCTGGCTGAAGTAGAACTTCTGCTCTGGGTGTGCTACATTGGCCTAGAGCTGAAAGGCACAACGTGCAGGCTTCTTTCCAAAGGGCGAGTTGGGCCCCAAAGCATCTTGCTTCCAGCTCTTTGGGAAGCTAAGAAACAACTCGCTCTGCACAGTGCTCTTACAGCATACCGGGAACATCTCTTACAAAGGCCTGTGAAACGCAGTTTCTTTGCAGGCCTGATCTGGCTGAACTAGAACCACTGCTCTGCGTGTGCTACATTGCCCTAGAGCTGAAAGGCACAACGTGCAGGCTTCTTTGCAAAGGGCGAGTTGGGCCGCAAAGCATCTTGCTTCCAGCTCCTTGGGAAGCTAAGAAACAACTCGCTCTGCACAGTGCTCTTACAGCCTACCGGGAACATCTCTTACAAAGGCCTGTGAAACGCAGTTTCTTTGCAGGCCTGATCTCGCTGAAGTAGAACTTCTGCTCTGGGTGCGCTACATTGGCCTAGAGCTGAAAGGCACAACCTGCAGGCTTCTTTCCAAAGGGCGAGTTGGGCCCCAAAGCATCTTGCTTCCAGCTCTTTGGGAAGCTAAGAAACAACTCGCTCTGCACAGTGCTCTTACAGCCTACCGGGAGCATCAGTTACAAAGGCCTGTGAAATGCAGTTTCTTTGCAGGCCTAATCTGGCTGAACCAGAACTTCTGCTCTGGGTGTGCTACATTTCCCTAGAGCTGAAACGCACAATGTGCAGGCTTCTTTCCAAAGGGCGAGTTGGGCCCCAAAGCATCTTGCTTCCAGCTCTTTGGGAAGCTAAGAAACAACTCGCTCTGCACAGTGCTTTTACAGCCTACCGGGAACATCTCTTACAAAGGCATCTCAAACGCAATTTCTTTGCAGGCATGATCTGGCTGAAGTAGAACTTCTGCTCTGGGTGTGCTACATTGGCCTAGAGCTGAAAGGCACAACGTGCAGGCTTCTTTCCAAAGGGCGAGTTGGGCCCCAAAGCATCTTGCTTCCAGCTCTTTGGGAAGCTAAGAAACAACTCGCTCTGCACAGTGCTCTTACAGCCTACCGGGAACATCTCTTACAAAGGCCTGTGAAACGCAGTTTCTTTGCAGGCCTGATCTGGCTGAAGTAGAACTTCTGCTCTGGGTGTGCTACATTGGCCTAGAGCTGAAAGGCACAATGTGCAGGCTTCTTTCCAAAGGGCGAGTTAGGCCCCAAACCATCTTGCTTCCAGCTCTTTGGGAAGCTAAGAAACAATTCGCTCTGCACAGTGCTCTTACAGCCTAGTGGGAACATCTCTTACAAAGGCCTGTTAAACACAGTTTCTTTGCAGGCCTGATCTGGCTGAACTAGAAATTCTGCTCTGCGTGTGCTACATTGCCCTAGAGCTGAAAGGCACAACGTGCAGGTTTCTTTCCAAAGGGCGAGTTGGGCCCCAAAGCATCTTGCTTCCAGCTCTTTGGGAAGCTAATAAACAAGGCGCTCTGCACAGTGCTCTTACAGCCTACCGGGAACATCTCTTACAAAGGCCTGTGAAACGCAGTTTCTTTGCAGGCCGGATCTGGCTGAACTAGAACTTCTGCTCTGGGTGTGCTACATTGCCCTAGAGCTGAAAGGCACAACGTGCAGGCTTCTTTCCAAAGGGCGAGTTGGGCCCCAAAGCATCTTGCTTCCAGCTCTTTGGGCTAGCTATGAAACAACTCGCTCTGCACAGTGCTCTTACAGCCTACCGGGAACATCTCTTACAAAGGCCTGTTAAACACAGTTTCTTTGCAGGCCTGATCTGGCTGAACTAGAACTTCTGCTCTGCGTGTGCTACATTGCCCTAGAGCTGAAAGGCACAACGTGCAGGCTTCTTTGCAAAGGGCGAGTTGGGCCCCAAAGCATCTTGCTTCCAGCTCTTTGTTAAGCTAAGAAACAACTCGCTCTGCACAGTGCTCTTACAGCCTACCGGGAGCATCTCTTACAAAGGCCTGTGAAACGCAGTTTCTTTGCAGGCCTGATCTGGCTGAAGTGGAACTTCTGCTCTGGGTGCTCTACATTGCCCTAGAGCTGAAAGGCACAACGTGCAGGCTTCTTTCCAAAGGGCGAGTTGGGCCCCAAAGCATCTTGCTTCCAGCTCTTTGGGAAGCTAAGAAACAACTCGCTCTGCACAGTGCTTTTACAGAGTCCCGGGAACATCTCTTACAAAGGCCTGTGTAACGCAGTTTCTTTGCAGGCCTGATCTGGCTGAAGTAGAACTTCTGCTCTGGGTGTGCTACATTGGCCTAGAGCTGAAAGGCACAACGTGCAGGCTTCTTTCCAAAGGGCGAGTTGGGCCCCAAAGCATCTTGCTTCCAGCTCTTTGGGCTAGCTATGAAACAACTCGCTCTGCACAGTGCTCTTACAGCCTACCGGGAACATCTCATACAAAGGCCTGTGAAACGAAGTTTCTTGTCAGGCCTGATCTGGCTGAACTAGAACTTCTGCTCTGGGTGTGCTACATTGGCCTAGAGCTGAAAGGCACAACGTGCAGGCTTCTTTCCAAAGGTCGAGTTGGGCCCCAAAGCATCTTGCTTCCAGCTCTTTGGGAAGCTAAGAAACAACTCGCTCTGCACAGTGCTCTTACTGCCTACCGGGAATATCTCTTACAAAGGCCTGTGAAACGCAGTTTCTTTGCAGGCCTGATGTGGCTGAAGTAGAACTTCTGCTCTGCGTGTGCTACATTGCCCTAGAGCTGAAAGGCACAACCTACAGGCTTCTTTGCAAAGGGCGAGTTGGGCCCCAAAGCATCTTGCTTCCAGCTCTTTGGGAAGCTAAGAAACAACTCGCTCTGCACAGTGCTCTTACAGCCTACCGGGAACATCTCTTACAAAGGCCTGTGAAACGCAGTTTCTTTGCAGGCCTGATCTCGCTGAAGTAGAACTTCTGCTCTGGGTGTGCTACATTGGCCTAGAGCTGAAAGGCACAACGTGCAGGCTTCTTTCCAAAGGGCGAGTTAGGCCCCAAACCATCTTGCTTCCAGCTCTTTGGGCTAGCTATGAAACAATTCGCTCTGCACAGTGCTCTTACAGCCTAGTGGGAACATCTCTTACAAAGGCCTGTTAAACACAGTTTCTTTGCAGGCCTGATCTGGCTGAACTAGAAATTCTGCTCTGCGTGTGCTACATTGCCCTAGAGCTGAAAGGCACAACGTGCAGGCTTCATTGCAAAGGGCGAGTTGGGCCGCAAAGCATCTTGCTTCCAGCTCCTTGGGAAGCTAAGAAACAACTCGCTCTGCACAGTGCTCTTACAGCCTACCGGAACCATCACTTACAAAGGCCTGTGAAATGCAGTTTCTTTGCAGGCCTGATCACGCTGCACTAGAACTTCTGCTCTGGGTGTGCTACATTGCCCTAGAGCTGAAGGGCGCAACGTGCAGGCCTGTTTCCAAAGGGCGAGTTGGGCCCCAAAGCATCTTGCTTCCAGCTCTTTGGGAAGCTAAGAAACAACTCGCTCTGCACAGTGCTCTTACAGCCTACTGGGAACATCTCTTACAAAGGCCTGTGAAACGCAGTTTCTTTGCAGGCCTGATCTGGCTGAACCAGAACTTCTGCTCTGGGTGTGATACATTTCCCTAGAGCTGAAAGGCACAATGTGCAGGCTTCTTTCCAAAGGGCGAGTTGGGCCCCAAAGCATCTTGCTTCCAGCTCTTTGGGAAGCTAAGAAACAACTCGCTCTGCACAGTGCTTTTACAGCCTACCGGGAACATCTCTTACAAAGGCATCTCAAACGCAATTTCTTTGCAGGCCTGATCTGGCTGAAGTAGAACTTCTGCTCTGGGTGTGCTACATTGGCCTAGAGCTGAAAGGCACAACGTGCAGGCTTCTTTCCAAAGGGCGAGTTGGGCCCCAAAGCATCTTGCTTCCAGCTCTTTGGGAAGCTAAGAAACAACTCGCTCTGCACAGTGCTCTTACAGCATACCGGGAACATCTCTTACAAAGGCCTGTGAAACGCAGTTTCTTTGCAGGCCTGATCTGGCTGAACTAGAACCACTGCTCTGCGTGTGCTACATTGCCCTAGAGCTGAAAGGCACAACGTGCAGGCTTCTTTGCAAAGGGCGAGTTGGGCCGCAAAGCATCTTGCTTCCAGCTCCTTGGGAAGCTAAGAAACAACTCGCTCTGCACAGTGCTCTTACAGCCTACCGGGAACATCTCTTACAAAGGCCTGTGAAACGCAGTTTCTTTGCAGGCCTGATCTCGCTGAAGTAGAACTTCTGCTCTGGGTGCGCTACATTGGCCTAGAGCTGAAAGGCACAACCTGCAGGCTTCTTTCCAAAGGGCGAGTTGGGCCCCAAAGCATCTTGCTTCCAGCTCTTTGGGAAGCTAAGAAACAACTCGCTCTGCACAGTGCTCTTACAGCCTACCGGGAACATCTCTTACAAAGGCCTGTGAAACGCAGTTTCTTTGCAGGCCTGATCTGGCTGAAGTAGAACTTCTGCTCTGGGTGTGCTACATGGCCCTAGAGCTGAAAGGCACAATGTGCAGGCTTCTTTGCAAAAGGCGAGTTGGGCCCCAAAGCATCTTGCTTCCAGCTCTTTGGGCTAGCTATGAAACAACTCGCTCTGCACAGTGCTCTTACAGCCTACCGGGAACATCTCTTACAAAGGCCTGTGAAATGCAGTTTCTTTGCAGGCCTGATCACGCTGCACTAGAACTTCTGCTCTGGGTGTGCTACATTGCCCTAGAGCTGAAGGGCACAACGTGCAGGCTTCTTTCCAAAGGGCGAGTTGGGCCCCAAAGCATCTTGCTTCCAGCTCTTTGGGAAGCTAAGAAACAACTCGCTATGCACAGTGCTCTTACAGCCTACCGGGAACATCTCTTCCAAAGGCCTGTGAAACGCAGTTTCTTTGCAGGCCTGATCTGGCTGAAGTGGAACTTCTGCTCTGGGTGTGCTACATTGCCCTAGAGCTGAAAAGCACAACGTGCAGGCTTCTTTCCAAAGGGCGAGTTGGGCCCCAAAGCATCTTGCTTCCAGCTCTTTGGGAAGCTAAGAAACAACTCGCTCTGCACAGTGCTCTTACAGCCTACCGGGAGCATCAGTTACAAAGGCCTGTGAAATGCAGTTTCTTTGCAGGCCTAATCTGGCTGAACCAGAACTTCTGCTCTGGGTGTGCTACATTTCCCTAGAGCTGAAACGCACAATGTGCAGGCTTCTTTCCAAAGGGCGAGTTGGGCCCCAAAGCATCTTGCTTCCAGCTCTTTGGGAAGCTAAGAAACAACTCGCTCTGCACAGTGCTTTTACAGCCTACCGGGAACATCTCTTACAAAGGCATCTCAAACGCAATTTCTTTGCAGGCATGATCTGGCTGAAGTAGAACTTCTGCTCTGGGTGTGCTACATTGGCCTAGAGCTGAAAGGCACAACGTGCAGGCTTCTTTCCAAAGGGCGAGTTGGGCCCCAAAGCATCTTGCTTCCAGCTCTTTGGGAAGCTAAGAAACAACTCGCTCTGCACAGTGCTCTTACAGCCTACCGGGAACATCTCTTACAAAGGCCTGTGAAACGCAGTTTCTTTGCAGGCCTGATCTGGCTGAAGTAGAACTTCTGCTCTGGGTGTGCTACATGGCCCTAGAGCTGAAAGGCGCAATGTGCAGGCTTCTTTCCAAAGGGCGAGTTGGGCCCCAAAGCATCTTGCTTCCAGCTCTTTGGGCTAGCTATGAAACAACTCGCTCTGCACAGTGCTCTTACAGCCTACCGGAACCATAACTTACAAAGGCCTGTGAAATGCAGTTTCTTTGCAGGCCTGATCACGCTGCACTAGAACTTCTGCTCTGGGTGTGCTACATTGCCCTAGAGCTGAAGGGCGCAACGTGCAGGCCTGTTTCCAAAGGGCGAGTTGGGCCCCAAAGCATCTTGCTTCCAGCTCTTTGGGAAGCTAAGAAACAAGTCGCTCTGCACAGTGCTCTTACAGCCTACTGGGAACATCTCTTACAAAGGCCTGTGAAACGCAGTTTCTTTGCAGGCCTGACCTGGCTGAAGTAGAACTTCTGCTCTGGGTGTGCTACATTGCCCTAGAGCTGAAAGGCACAACGTGCAGGCTTCTTTGCAAAGGGAGAGTTGGGCCGCAAAGCAACTTGCTTCCAGCTCCTTGGGAAGCTAAGAAACAACTCGCACTGCACAGTGCTCTTACAGCCTACTGGGAACATCTCATACAAAGGCCTGTCAAACGCAGTTTCTTTGCAGGCCTGATCTGGCTGAGGTAGAACTTCTGCTCTGGGTGTGCTACATGGCCCTAGAGCTGAAAGGCACAACGTGCAGGCTTCTTTCCAAAGGGCGAGTTGGGCCCCAAAGCATCTTGCTTCCAGCTCTTTGGGCTAGCTATGAAACAACTCGCTCTGCACAGTGCTCTTACAGCCTACCGGGAACATCTCTTACAAAGGCCTGTGAAACGCAGTTTCTTTGCAGGCCTGATCTGGCTGAAGTAGAACTTCTGCTCTGGGTGTGCTACATTGCCCTAGAGCTGAAAGGCACAACGTGCAGGCTTCTTTCCAAAGGGCGAGTTGGGCCCCAAAGCTTCTTGCTTCCAGCTCTTTGGGAAGCTAAGAAACAACTCGCTCTGCACAGTGCTCTTACAGCCTACCGGGAACATCTCTTACAAAGGCCTGTGAAACGCAGTTTCTTTGCAGGCCTGATGTGGCTGAAGTAGAACTTCTGCTCTGTGTGTGCTACATGGCCCTAGAGCTGAAAGGCACAACGTGCAGGCTTCTTTCCAAAGGGCGAGTTGGGCCCCAAAGCATCTTGCTTCCAGCTCTTTGGGCTAGCTATGAAACAACTCGCTCTGCACAGTGCTCTTACAGCCTACCGGGAGCATCAGTTACAAAGGCCTGTGAAATGCAGTTTCTTTGCAGGCCTGTTCTGGCTGAACTAGAACTTCTGCTCTGGGTGTGCTACATTGCCCTAGAGCTGAAAGGCACAACGTGCAGGCTTCTTTCCAAAGGGCGAGTTGGGCCCCAAAGCATCTTGCTTCCAGCTCTTTGGGAAGCTAAGAAACAACTCGCTCTGCACAGTGCTCTTACAGCCTACCGGGAACATCTCTTACAAAGGCCTGTGAAACGCAGTATCTTTGCAGGCCTGATCTGGCTGAAGTGGAACTTCTGCTCTGGGTGCTCTACATTGCCCTAGAGCTGAAAGGCACAACGTGCAGGCTTCTTTCCAAAGGGCGAGTTGGGCCCCAAAGCATCTTGCTTCCAGCTCTTTGGGAACCTAAAAACAACTCGCTCTGCACAGTGCTCTTACAGCCTACCGGGAACATCTCTTGCAAAGGCCTGTGAAACGCAGTTTCTTTGCAGGCCTGATCTGGCTGATGTAGAACTTCTGCTCTGGGTGTGCTACATTGCCCTAGAGCTGAAAGGCACAACGTGCAGGCTTCTTTCCAAAGGGCGAGTTGGGCCTCAAAGCATCTTGCTTCCAGCTCTTTGGGAAGCTAAGAAACAACTCGCTCTGCACAGTGCTCTTACAGCCTACCGGGAACATCTCTTACAAAGGCCTGTGAAACGCAGTTTCTTTGCAGGCCTGATCTGGCTAAAGTAGAACTTCTGCTGTGGGTGTGCTACATTGGCCTAGAGCTGAAAGTCACAACGTGCAGGCTCCTTTCCAAAGGGCGAGTTGGGCCCCAAAGCATCTTGCTTCCATCTCTTTGGGAAGCTAAGAAACAACTCGCTATGCACAGTGCTCTTACAGCCTACCGGGAACATCTCTTACAAAGGCCTGTGAAACGCAGTTTCTTCGCAGGCCTGATCTGGCTGAAGTGGAACTTCTGCTCTGGGTGTGCTACATTGCCCTAGAGCTGAAAAGCACAACGTGCAGGCTTCTTTCCAAAGGGCGAGTTGGGCCCCAAAGCTTCTTGCTTCCAGCTCTTTGGGAAGCTAAGAAACAACTCGCTCTGCACAGTGCTCTTACAGCCTACCGGGAGCATCAGTTACAAAGGCCTGTGAAATGCAGTTTCTTTGCAGGCCTAATCTGGCTGAACCAGAACTTCTGCTCTGGGTGTGCTACATTTCCCTAGAGCTGAAAGGCACAATGTGCAGGCTTCTTTCCAAAGGGCGAGTTGGGCCCCAAAGCATCTTTCTTCCAGCTCTTTGGGAAGCTAAGAAACAACTCGCTCTGCACAGTGCTTTTACAGCCTACCGGGAACATCTCTTAAAAAGGCATCTCAAACGCAGTTGCTTTGCAGGCCTGATCTGGCTGAAGTAGAACTTCTGCTCTGGGTGTGCTACATTGGCCTAGAGCTGAAAGGCACAAAGTGCAGGCTTCCTTGCAAAGGGCGAGTTGGGCCGCAAAGCATCTTGCTTCCAGCTCCTTGGGAAGCTAAGAAACAACTCGCTCTGCACAGTGCTCTTACAGCCTACCGGGAACATCTCTTACAAAGGCCTGTGAAACGCAGTTTCTTTGCAGGCCTGATCTCGCTGAAGTAGAACTTCTGCTCTGGGTGTGCTCCATTGGCCTAGAGCTGAAAGGCACAACCTGCAGGCTTCTTTCCAAAGGGCGAGTTGGGCCCCAAAGCATCTTGCTTCCAGCTCTTTGGGAAGCTAAGAAACAACTCGCTCTGCACAGTGCTCTTACAGACTACCGGGAACATCTCATACAAAGGCCTGTCAAACGCAGTTTCTTTGCAGGCCTGATCTGGCTGAGGTAGAACTTCTGCTCTGGGTGTGCTACATGGCCCAAGAGCTGAAAGGCACAACGTGCAGGCTTCTTTCCAAAGGGCGAGTTGGGCCCCAAAGCATCTTGCTTCCAGCTCTTTGGGCTAGCTATGAAACAACTCGCTCTGCACAGTGCTCTTACAGCCTATCGGGAACATCTCTTACAAAGGCCTGTGAAACGAAGTTTCTTGGCAGGCCTGATCTGGCTGAACTAGAACTTCTGCTCTGGGTGTGCTACATTGCCCTAGAGCTGAAAGGCACAACGTGCAGGCTTCTTTCCAAAGGGCGAGTTGGGCCCCAAAGCATCTTGCTTCCAGCTCTTTGGGAAGCTAAGAAACAACTCGCTCTGCACAGTGCTCTTACTGCCTACCGGGAATATCTCTTACAAAGGCCTGTGAAACGCAGTTTCTTTGCAGGCCTGATGTGGCTGAAGTAGAACTTCTGCTCTGGGTGTGCTACATTGCCCTAGAGCTGAAAGGCACAACGTGCAGGCTTCTTTGCAAAGGGCGAGTTGGGCCCCAAAGCATCTTGCTTCCAGCTCTTTGGGAAGCTAAGAAACAACTCGCTCTGCACAGTGCTCTTACAGCCTACCGGGAACATCTCTTACAAAGGCCTGTGAAACGCAGTTTCTTTGCAGGCCTGATCTCGCTGAAGTAGAACTTCTGCTCTGGGTGTGCTACATTGGCCTAGAGCTGAAAGGCACAACGTGCAGGCTTCTTTCCAAAGGGCGAGTTAGGCCCCAAACCATCTTGCTTCCAGCTCTTTGGGAAGCTAAGAAACAATTCGCTCTGCACAGTGCTCTTACAGCCTAGTGGGAACATCTCTTACAAAGGCCTGTTAAACACAGTTTCTTTGCAGGCCTGATCTGGCTGAACTAGAAATTCTGCTCTGCGTGTGCTACATTGCCCTAGAGCTGAAAGGCACAACGTGCAGGCTTCTTTGCAAACGGCGAGTTGGGCCGCAAAGCATCTTGCTTCCAGCTCCTTGGGAAGCTAAGAAACAACTCGCTCTGCACAGTGCTCTTACAGCCTACCGGGAACATCTCTTACAAAGGCCTGTGAAACGCAGTTTCTTTGCAGGCCTGATCTGGCTGAAGTAGAACTTCTGCTCTGGGTGTGCTACATGGCCCTAGAGCTGAAAGGCACAATGTTCAGGCTTCTTTGCAAAAGGCGAGTTGGGCCCCAAAGCATCTTGCTTCCAGCTCTTTGGGCTAGCTATGAAACAACTCGCTCTGCACAGTGCTCTTACAGCCTACCGGAACCATCACTTACAAAGGCCTGTGAAATGCAGTTTCTTTGCAGGCCTGATCACGCTGCACTAGAACTTCTGCTCTGGGTGTGCTACATTGCCCTAGAGCTGAAGGGCGCAACGTGCAGGCCTGTTTCCAAAGGGCGAGTTGGGCCCCAAAGCATCTTGCTTCCAGCTCTTTGGGAAGCTAAGAAACAACTCGCTCAGCCCAGTGCTCTTACAGCCTACCGGGAACATCTCTTACAAAGGCCTGTGAAACGCAGTTTCTTTGCAGGCCTGATCTGGCTGAAGTGGAACTTCTGCTCTGGGTGCTCTACATTGCCCTAGAGCTGAAAGGCACAACGTGCAGGCTTCTTTCCAAAGGGCGAGTTGGGCCCCAAAGCATCTTGCTTCCAGCTCTTTGGGAAGCTAAGTAACAACTCGCTCTGCACAGTGCTCTTACAGCCTACCGGGAAGATCTCTTACAAAGGCCTGTGAAACGCAGTTTCTTTGCAGGCCTGATCTGGCTGAAGTAGAACTTCTGCTCTGGGTGTGCTACATGGCCCTAGAGCTGAAAGGCACAATGTGAAGGCTTCTTTGCAAAAGGCGAGTTGGGCCCCAAAGCATCTTGCTTCCAGCTCTTTGGGCTAGCTATGAAACAACTCGCTCTGCACAGTGCTCTTACAGCCTACCGGAACCATCACTTACAAAGGCCTGTGAAATGCAGTTTCTTTGCAGGCCTGATCACGCTGCACTAGAACTTCTGCTCTGGGTGTGCTACATTGCCCTAGAGCTGAAGAGCACAACGTGCAGGCCTGTTTCCAAAGGGCGAGTTGGGCCCCAAAGCATCTTGCTTCCAGCTCTTTGGGAAGCTAAGAAACAACTCGCTCTGCACAGTGCTCTTACAGCCTACTGGGAACATCTCTTACAAAGGCCTGTGAAATGCAGTTGCTTTGCAGGCCGGATCTGGCTGAACTAGAACTTCTGCTCTGGGTGTGCTACATTGCCCTAGAGCTGAAAGGCACAACGTGCAGGCTTCTTTGCAAAGGGCGAGTTGGGCCTCAAAGCAACTTGCTTCCAGCTCCTTGGGAAGCTAAGAAACAACTCGCACTGCACAGTGCTCTTACAGCCTACTGGGAACATCTCATACAAAGGCCTGTCAAACGCAGTTTCTTTGCAGGCCTGATCTGGCTGAGGTAGAACTTCTGCTCTGGGTGTGCTACATGGCCCTAGAGCTGAAAGGCACAACGTGCAGGCTTCTTTCCAAAGGGCGAGTTGGGCCCCAAAGCATCTTGCTTCCAGCTCTTTGGGCTAGCTATGAAACAACTCGCTCTGCACAGTGCTCTTACAGCCTACCGGGAACATCTCTTACAAAGGCCTGTGAAACGCAGTTTCTTTGCAGGCCTGATCTGGCTGAAGTAGAACTTCTGCTCTGGGTGTGCTACATTGGCCTAGAGCTGAAAGGCACAACGTGCAGGCTTCTTTCCAATGGGCGAGTTGGGCCCCAAAGCTTCTTGCTTCCAGCTCTTTGGGAAGCTAAGAAACAACTCGCTCTGCACAGTGCTCTTACAGCCTACCGGGAACATCTCTTACAAAGGCCTGTGAAACGCAGTTTCTTTGCAGGCCTGATGTGGCTGAAGTAGAACTTCTGCTCTGTGTGTGCTACATGGCCCTAGAGCTGAAAGGCACAACGTGCAGGCTTCTTTCCAAAGGGCGAGTTGGGCCCCAAAGCATCTTGCTTCCAGCTCTTTGGGCTAGCTATGAAACAACTCGCTCTGCACAGTGCTCTTACAGCCTACCGGGAGCATCACTTACAAAGGCCTGTGAAATGCAGTTTCTTTGCAGGCCTGATCTGGCTGAACTAGAACTTCTGCTCTGGGTGTGCTACATTGCCCTAGAGCTGAAAGGCACAACGTGCAGGCTTCTTTCCAAAGGGCGAGTTGGGCCCCAAAGCATCTTGGTCCAGCTCTTTGGGAAGCTAAGAAACAACTCGCTCTGCACAGTGCTCTTACAGCCTACCGGGAACATCTCTTACAAAGGCCTGTGAAACGCAGTATCTTTGCAGGCCTGATCTGGCTGAAGTGGAACTTCTGCTCTGGGTGCTCTACATTGCCCTAGAGCTGAAAGGCACAACGTGCAGGCTTCTTTCCAAAGGGCGAGTTGAGCCCCAAAGCATCTTGCTTCCAGCTCTTTGGGAAGCTAAGTAACAACTCGCTCTGCACCGTTCTCTTACAGCCTACCGGGAACATCTCTTACAAAGGCCTGTGAAACGCAGTTTCTTTGCAGGCCTGATCTGGCTGAAGTAGAACTTCTGCTCTGGGTGTGCTACATGGCCCTAGAGCTGAAAGGCACAACGTGCAGGCTTCTTTCCAAAGGGCGAGTTGGGCCCCAAAGCATCTTGCTTCCAGCTCTTTGGGAAGCTAAGAAACAACTCGCTCTGCACAGTGCTTTTACAGAGTCCCGGGAACATCTCTTACAAAGGCCTGTGTAACGCACTTTCTTTGCAGGCCTGATTTGGCTGAAGTAGAACTTCTGCTCTGGGTGTGCTACATTGGCCTAGAGCTGAAAGGCACAATGTGCAGGCTTCTTTCCAAAGGGCGAGTTGGGCCCCAAAGCATCTTGCTTCCAGCTCTTTGGGCTAGCTATGAAACAACTCGCTCTGCACAGTGCTCTTACAGCCTACCGGGAATATCTCTTACAAAGGCCTGTGAAACGAAGTTTCTTGGCAGGCCTGATCTGGCTGAACTAGAACTTCTGCTCTGGGTGTGCTACATTGCCCTAGAGCTGAAAGGCACAACGTGCAGGCTTCTTTCCAAAGGTCGAGTTGGGCCCCAAAGCATCTTGCTTCCAGCTCTTTGGGAAGCTAAGAAACAACTCGCTCTGCACAGTGCTCTTACTGCCTACCGGGAATATCTCTTACAAAGGCCTGTGAAACGCAGTTTCTTTGCAGGCCTGATGTGGCTGAAGTAGAACTTCTGCTCTGGGTGTGCTACATTGCCCTAGAGCTGAAAGGCACAACCTACAGGCTTCTTTGCAAAGGGCGAGTTGGGCCCCAAAGCATCTTGCTTCCAGCTCTTTGGGAAGCTAAGAAACAACTCGCTCTGCACAGTGCTCTTACAGCCTACTGGGAACATCTCTTACAAAGGCCTGTGAAACGCAGTTTCTTTGCAGGCCTGATCTCGCTGAAGTAGAACTTCTGCTCTGGGTGTGCTACATTGGCCTAGAGCTGAAAGGCACAACGTGCAGGCTTCTTTCCAAAGGGCGAGTTAGGCCCCAAACCATCTTGCTTCCAGCTCTTTGGGCTAGCTATGAAACAATTCGCTCTTCACAGTGCTCTTACAGCCTAGTGGGAACATCTCTTACAAAGGCCTGTTAAACACAGTTTCTTTGCAGGCCTGATCTGGCTGAACTAGAAATTCTGCTCTGCGTGTGCTACATTGCCCTAGAGCTGAAAGGCACAACGTGCAGGCTTCTTTGCAAAGGGCGAGTTGGGCCGCAAAGCATCTTGCTTCCAGCTCCTTGGGAAGCTAAGAAACAACTCGCTCTGCACAGTGCTCTTACAGCCTACCGGAACCATCACTTACAAAGGCCTGTGAAATGCAGTTTCTTTGCAGGCCTGATCACGCTGCACTAGAACTTCTGCTCTGGGTGTGCTACATTGCCCTAGAGCTGAAGGGCGCAACGTGCAGGCCTGTTTCCAAAGGGCGAGTTGGGCCCCAAAGCATCTTGCTTCCAGCTCTTTGGGAAGCTAAGAAACAAGTCGCTCTGCACAGTGCTCTTACAGCCTACTGGGAACATCTCTTACAAAGGCCTGTGAAACGCAGTTTCTTTGCAGGCCTGATCTGGCTGAACCAGAACTTCTGCTCTGGGTGTGATACATTTCCCTAGAGCTGAAAGGCACAATGTGCCGGCTTCTTTCCAAAGGGCGAGTTGGGCCCCAAAGCATCTTGCTTCCAGCTCTTTGGGAAGCTAAGAAACAACTCGCTCTGCACAGTGCTTTTACAGCCTACCGGGAACATCTCTTACAAAGGCATCTCAAACGCAATTTCTTTGCAGGCCTGATCTGGCTGAAGTAGAACTTCTGCTCTGGGTGTGCTACATTGGCCTAGAGCTGAAAGGCACAACGTGCAGGCTTCTTTCCAAAGGGCGAGTTGGGCCCCAAAGCATCTTGCTTCCAGCTCTTTGGGAAGCTAAGAAACAACTCGCTCTGCACAGTGCTCTTACAGCATACCGGGAACATCTCTTACAAAGGCCTGTGAAACGCAGTTTCTTTGCAGGCCTGATCTGGCTGAACTAGAACCACTGCTCTGCGTGTGCTACATTGCCCTACAGCTGAAAGGCACAACGTGCAGGCTTCTTTGCAAAGGGCGAGTTGGGCCGCAAAGCATCTTGCTTCCAGCTCCTTGGGAAGCTAAGAAACAACTCGCTCTGCACAGTGCTCTTACAGCCTACCGGGAACATCTCTTACAAAGGCCTGTGAAACGCAGTTTCTTTGCAGGCCTGATCTCGCTGAAGTAGAACTTCTGCTCTGGGTGCGCTACATTGGCCTAGAGCTGAAAGGCACAACCTGCAGGCTTCTTTCCAAAGGGCGAGTTGGGCCCCAAAGCATCTTGCTTCCAGCTCTTTGGGAAGCTAAGAAACAACTCGCTCTGCACAGTGCTCTTACAGCCTACCGGGAACATCTCTTACAAAGGCCTGTGAAACGCAGTTTCTTTGCAGGCCTGATCTGGCTGAAGTAGAACTTCTGCTCTGGGTGTGCTACATGGCCCTAGAGCTGAAAGGCACAATGTGCAGGCTTCTTTGCAAAAGGCGAGTTGGGCCCCAAAGCATCTTGCTTCCAGCTCTTTGGGCTAGCTATGAAACAACTCGCTCTGCACAGTGCTCTTACAGCCTACCGGGAACATCTCTTACAAAGGCCTGTGAAATGCAGTTTCTTTGCAGGCCTGATCACGCTGCACTAGAACTTCTGCTCTGGGTGTGCTACATTGCCCTAGAGCTGAAGGGCACAACGTGCAGGCTTCTTTCCAAAGGGCGAGTTGGGCCCCAAAGCATCTTGCTTCCAGCTCTTTGGGAAGCTAAGAAACAACTCGCTATGCACAGTGCTCTTACAGCCTACCGGGAACATCTCTTCCAAAGGCCTGTGAAACGCAGTTTCTTTGCAGGCCTGATCTGGCTGAAGTGGAACTTCTGCTCTGGGTGTGCTACATTGCCCTAGAGCTGAAAAGCACAACGTGCAGGCTTCTTTCCAAAGGGCGAGTTGGGCCCCAAAGCATCTTGCTTCCAGCTCTTTGGGAAGCTAAGAAACAACTCGCTCTGCACAGTGCTCTTACAGCCTACCGGGAGCATCAGTTACAAAGGCCTGTGAAATGCAGTTTCTTTGCAGGCCTAATCTGGCTGAACCAGAACTTCTGCTCTGGGTGTGCTACATTTCCCTAGAGCTGAAACGCACAATGTGCAGGCTTCTTTCCAAAGGGCGAGTTGGGCCCCAAAGCATATTGCTTCCAGCTCTTTGGGAAGCTAAGAAACAACTCGCTCTGCACAGTGCTTTTACAGCCTACCGGGAACATCTCTTACAAAGGCATCTCAAACGCAATTTCTTTGCAGGCATGATCTGGCTGAAGTAGAACTTCTGCTCTGGGTGTGCTACATTGGCCTAGAGCTGAAAGGCACAACGTGCAGGCTTCTTTCCAAAGGGCGAGTTGGGCCCCAAAGCATCTTGCTTCCAGCTCTTTGGGAAGCTAAGAAACAACTCGCTCTGCACAGTGCTCTTACAGCCTACCGGGAACATCTCTTACAAAGGCCTGTGAAACGCAGTTTCTTTGCAGGCCTGATCTGGCTGAAGTAGAACTTCTGCTCTGGGTGTGCTACATGGCCCTAGAGCTGAAAGGCGCAATGTGCAGGCTTCTTTCCAAAGGGCGAGTTGGGCCCCAAAGCATCTTGCTTCCAGCTCTTTGGGCTAGCTATGAAACAACTCGCTCTGCACAGTGCTCTTACAGCCTACCGGAACCATAACTTACAAAGGCCTGTGAAATGCAGTTTCTTTGCAGGCCTGATCACGCTGCACTAGAACTTCTGCTCTGGGTGTGCTACATTGCCCTAGAGCTGAAGGGCGCAACGTGCAGGCCTGTTTCCAAAGGACGAGTTGGGCCCCAAAGCATCTTGCTTCCAGCTCTTTGGGAAGCTAAGAAACAAGTCGCTCTGCACAGTGCTCTTACAGCCTACTGGGAACATCTCTTACAAAGGCCTGTGAAACGCAGTTTCTTTGCAGGCCTGACCTGGCTGAAGTAGAACTTCTGCTCTGGGTGTGCTACATTGCCCTAGAGCTGAAAGGCACAACGTGCAGGCTTCATTGCAAAGGGAGAGTTGGGCCGCAAAGCAACTTGCTTCCAGCTCCTTGGGAAGCTAAGAAACAACTCGCACTGCACAGTGCTCTTACAGCCTACTGGGAACATCTCATACAAAGGCCTGTCAAACGCAGTTTCTTTGCAGGCCTGATCTGGCTGAGGTAGAACTTCTGCTCTGGGTGTGCTACATGGCCCTAGAGCTGAAAGGCACAACGTGCAGGCTTCTTTCCAAAGGGCGAGTTGGGCCCCAAAGCATCTTGCTTCCAGCTCTTTGGGCTAGCTATGAAACAACTCGCTCTGCACAGTGCTCTTACAGCCTACCGGGAACATCTCTTACAAAGGCCTGTGAAACGCAGTTTCTTTGCAGGCCTGATCTGGCTGAAGTAGAACTTCTGCTCTGGGTGTGCTACATTGCCCTAGAGCTGAAGGGCACAACGTGCAGGCCTGTTTCCAAAGGGCGAGTTGGGCCCCAAAGCATCTTGCTTCCAGCTCTTTGGGAAGCTAAGAAACAACTCGCTCTGCACAGTGCTCTTACAGCCTACTGGGAACATCTCTTACAAAGGTCTGTGAAATGCAGTTGCTTTGCAGGCCGGATCTGGCTGAACTAGAACTTCTGCTCTGCGTGTGCTACATTGCCCTAGAGCTGAAAGGCACAACGTGCAGGCTTCTTTCCAAAGGGCGAGTTGGGCCCCAAAGCTTCTTGCTTCCAGCTCTTTGGGAAGCTAAGAAACAACTCGCTCTGCACAGTGCTCTTACAGCCTACCGGGAACATCTCTTACAAAGGCCTGTGAAACGCAGTTTCTTTGCAGGCCTGATGTGGCTGAAGTAGAACTTCTGCTCTGTGTGTGCTACATGGCCCTAGAGCTGAAAGGCACAACGTGCAGGCTTCTTTCCAAAGGGCGAGTTGGGCCCCAAAGCATCTTGCTTCCAGCTCTTTGGGCTAGCTATGAAACAACTCGCTCTGCACAGTGCTCTTACAGCCTACCGGGAGCATCAGTTACAAAGGCCTGTGAAATGCAGTTTCTTTGCAGGCCTGTTCTGGCTGAACTAGAACTTCTGCTCTGGGTGTGCTACATTGCCCTAGAGCTGAAAGGCACAACGTGCAGGCTTCTTTCCAAAGGGCGAGTTGGGCCCCAAAGCATCTTGCTTCCAGCTCTTTGGGAAGCTAAGAAACAACTCGCTCTGCACAGTGCTCTTACAGCCTACCGGGAACATCTCTTACAAAGGCCTGTGAAACGCCGTATCTTTGCAGGCCTGATCTGGCTGAAGTGGAACTTCTGCTCTGGGTGCTCTACATTGCCCTAGAGCTGAAAGGCACAACGTGCAGGCTTCTTTCCAAAGGGCGAGTTGGGCCCCAAAGCATCTTGCTTCCAGCTCTTTGGGAACCTAAAAACAACTCGCTCTGCACAGTGCTCTTACAGCCTACCGGGAACATCTCTTGCAAAGGCCTGTGAAACGCAGTTTCTTTGCAGGCCTGATCTGGCTGATGTAGAACTTCTGCTCTGGGTGTGCTACATTGCCCTAGAGCTGAAAGGCACAACGTGCAGGCTTCTTTCCAAAGGGCGAGTTGGGCCTCAAAGCATCTTGCTTCCAGCTCTTTGGGAAGCTAAGAAACAACTCGCTCTGCACAGTGCTCTTACAGCCTACCGGGAACATCTCTTACAAAGGCCTGTGAAACGCAGTTTCTTTGCAGGCCTGATCTGGCTAAAGTAGAACTTCTGCTGTGGGTGTGCTACATTGGCCTAGAGCTGAAAGTCACAACGTGCAGGCTCCTTTCCAAAGGGCGAGTTGGGCCCCAAAGCATCTTGCTTCCATCTCTTTGGGAAGCTAAGAAACAACTCGCTATGCACAGTGCTCTTACAGCCTACCGGGAACATCTCTTACAAAGGCCTGTGAAACGCAGTTTCTTCGCAGGCCTGATCTGGCTGAAGTGGAACTTCTGCTCTGGGTGTGCTACATTGCCCTAGAGCTGAAAAGCACAACGTGCAGGCTTCTTTCCAAAGGGCGAGTTGGGCCCCAAAGCTTCTTGCTTCCAGCTCTTTGGGAAGCTAAGAAACAACTCGCTCTGCACAGTGCTCTTACAGCCTACCGGGAGCATCAGTTACAAAGGCCTGTGAAATGCAGTTTCTTTGCAGGCCTAATCTGGCTGAACCAGAACTTCTGCTCTGGGTGTGCTACATTTCCCTAGAGCTGAAAGGCACAATGGGCAGGCTTCTTTCCAAAGGGCGAGTTGGGCCCCAAAGCATCTTTCTTCCAGCTCTTTGGGAAGCTAAGAAACAACTCGCTCTGCACAGTGCTTTTACAGCCTACCGGGAACATCTCTTAAAAAGGCATCTCAAACGCAGTTGCTTTGCAGGCCTGATCTGGCTGAAGTAGAACTTCTGCTCTGGGTGTGCTACCTTGGCCTAGAGCTGAAAGGCACAAAGTGCAGGCTTCCTTGCAAAGGGCGAGTTGGGCCGCAAAGCATCTTGCTTCCAGCTCCTTGGGAAGCTAAGAAACAACTCGCTCTGCACAGTGCTCTTACAGCCTACCGGGAACATCTCTTACAAAGGCCTGTGAAACGCAGTTTCTTTGCAGGCCTGATCTCGCTGAAGTAGAACTTCTGCTCTGGGTGTGCTCCATTGGCCTAGAGCTGAAAGGCACAACCTGCAGGCTTCTTTCCAAAGGGCGAGTTGGGCCCCAAAGCATCTTGCTTCCAGCTCTTTGGGAAGCTAAGAAACAACTCGCTCTGCACAGTGCTCTTACAGACTACCGGGAACATCTCATACAAAGGCCTGTCAAACGCAGTTTCTTTGCAGGCCTGATCTGGCTGAGGTAGAACTTCTGCTCTGGGTGTGCTACATGGCCCAAGAGCTGAAAGGCACAACGTGCAGGCTTCTTTCCAAAGGGCGAGTTGGGCCCCAAAGCATCTTGCTTCCAGCTCTTTGGGCTAGCTATGAAACAACTCGCTCTGCACAGTGCTCTTACAGCCTACCGGGAACATCTCTTACAAAGGCCTGTGAAACGAAGTTTCTTGGCAGGCCTGATCTGGCTGAACTAGAACTTCTGCTCTGGGTGTGCTACATTGCCCTAGAGCTGAAAGGCACAACGTGCAGTCTTCTTTCCAAAGGGCGAGTTGGGCCCCAAAGCATCTTGCTTCCAGCTCTTTGGGAAGCTAAGAAACAACTCGCTCTGCAAAGTGCTCTTACTGCCTACCGGGAATATCTCTTACAAAGGCCTGTGAAACGCAGTTTCTTTGCAGGCCTGATGTGGCTGAAGTAGAACTTCTGCTCTGGGTGTGCTACATTGCCCTAGAGCTGAAAGGCACAACGTGCAGGCTTCTTTGCAAAGGGCGAGTTGGGCCCCAAAGCATCTTGCTTCCAGCTCTTTGGGAAGCTAAGAAACAACTCGCTCTGCACAGTGCTCTTACAGCCTACCGGGAACATCTCTTACAAAGGCCTGTGAAACGCAGTTTCTTTGCAGGCCTGATCTCGCTGAAGTAGAACTTCTGCTCTGGGTGTGCTACATTGGCCTAGAGCTGAAAGGCACAACGTGCAGGCTTCTTTCCAAAGGGCGAGTTAGGCCCCAAACCATCTTGCTTCCAGCTCTTTGGGAAGCTAAGAAACAATTCGCTCTGCACAGTGCTCTTACAGCCTAGTGGGAACATCTCTTACAAAGGCCTGTTAAACACAGTTTCTTTGCAGGCCTGATCTGGCTGAACTAGAAATTCTGCTCTGCGTGTGCTACATTGCCCTAGAGCTGAAAGGCACAACGTGCAGGCTTCTTTGCAAACGGCGAGTTGGGCCGCAAAGCATCTTGCTTCCAGCTCCTTGGGAAGCTAAGAAACAACTCGCTCTGCACAGTGCTCTTACAGCCTACCGGGAACATCTCTTACAAAGGCCTGTGAAACGCAGTTTCTTTGCAGGCCTGATCTGGCTGAAGTAGAACTTCTGCTCTGGGTGTGCTACATGGCCCTAGAGCTGAAAGGCACAATGTTCAGGCTTCTTTGCAAAAGGCGAGTTGGGCCCCAAAGCATCTTGCTTCCAGCTCTTTGGGCTAGCTATGAAACAACTCGCTCTGCACAGTGCTCTTACAGCCTACCGGAACCATCACTTACAAAGGCCTGTGAAATGCAGTTTCTTTGCAGGCCTGATCACGCTGCACTAGAACTTCTGCTCTGGGTGTGCTACATTGCCCTAGAGCTGAAGGGCGCAACGTGCAGGCCTGTTTCCAAAGGGCGAGTTGGGCCCCAAAGCATCTTGCTTCCAGCTCTTTGGGAAGCTAAGAAACAACTCGCTCAGCACAGTGCTCTTACAGCCTACCGGGAACATCTCTTACAAAGGCCTGTGAAACGCAGTTTCTTTGCAGGCCTGATCTGGCTGAAGTGGAACTTCTGCTCTGGGTGCTCTACATTGCCCTAGAGCTGAAAGGCACAACGTGCAGGCTTCTTTCCAAAGGGCGAGTTGGGCCCCAAAGCATCTTGCTTCCAGCTCTTTGGGAAGCTAAGTAACAACTCGCTCTGCACAGTGCTCTTACAGCCTACCGGGAAGATCTCTTACAAAGGCCTGTGAAACGCAGTTTCTTTGCAGGCCTGATCTGGCTGAAGTAGAACTTCTGCTCTGGGTGTGCTACATGGCCCTAGAGCTGAAAGGCACAATGTGAAGGCTTCTTTGCAAAAGGCGAGTTGGGCCCCAAAGCATCTTGCTTCCAGCTCTTTGGGCTAGCTATGAAACAACTCGCTCTGCACAGTGCTCTTACAGCCTACCGGAACCATCACTTACAAAGGCCTGTGAAATGCAGTTTCTTTGCAGGCCTGATCACGCTGCACTAGAACTTCTGCTCTGGGTGTGCTACATTGCCCTAGAGCTGAAGAGCACAACGTGCAGGCCTGTTTCCAAAGGGCGAGTTGGGCCCCAAAGCATCTTGCTTCCAGCTCTTTGGGAAGCTAAGAAACAACTCGCTCTGCACAGTGCTCTTACAGCCTACTGGGAACATCTCTTACAAAGGCCTGTGAAATGCAGTTGCTTTGCAGGCCGGATCTGGCTGAACTAGAACTTCTGCTCTGGGTGTGCTACATTGCCCTAGAGCTGAAAGGCACAACGTGCAGGCTTCTTTGCAAAGGGCGAGTTGGGCCTCAAAGCAACTTGCTTCCAGCTCCTTGGGAAGCTAAGAAACAACTCGCACTGCACAGTGCTCTTACAGCCTACTGGGAACATCTCATACAAAGGCCTGTCAAACGCAGTTTCTTTGCAGGCCTGATCTGGCTGAGGTAGAACTTCTGCTCTGGGTGTGCTACATGGCCCTAGAGCTGAAAGGCACAACGTGCAGGCTTCTTTCCAAAGGGCGAGTTGGGCCCCAAAGCATCTTGCTTCCAGCTCTTTGGGCTAGCTATGAAACAACTCGCTCTGCACAGTGCTCTTACAGCCTACCGGGAACATCTCTTACAAAGGCCTGTGAAACGCAGTTTCTTTGCAGGCCTGATCTGGCTGAAGTAGAACTTCTGCTCTGGGTGTGCTACATTGGCCTAGAGCTGAAAGGCACAACGTGCAGGCTTCTTTCCAATGGGCGAGTTGGGCCCCAAAGCTTCTTGCTTCCAGCTCTTTGGGAAGCTAAGAAACAACTCGCTCTGCACAGTGCTCTTACAGCCTACCGGGAACATCTCTTACAAAGGCCTGTGAAACGCAGTTTCTTTGCAGGCCTGATGTGGCTGAAGTAGAACTTCTGCTCTGTGTGTGCTACATGGCCCTAGAGCTGAAAGGCACAACGTGCAGGCTTCTTTCCAAAGGGCGAGTTGGGCCCCAAAGCATCTTGCTTCCAGCTCTTTGGGCTAGCTATGAAACAACTCGCTCTGCACAGTGCTCTTACAGCCTACCGGGAGCATCACTTACAAAGGCCTGTGAAATGCAGTTTCTTTGCAGGCCTGATCTGGCTGAACTAGAACTTCTGCTCTGGGTGTGCTACATTGCCCTAGAGCTGAAAGGCACAACGTGCAGGCTTCTTTCCAAAGGGCGAGTTGGGCCCCAAAGCATCTTGCTTCCAGCTCTTTGGGAAGCTAAGAAACAACTCGCTCTGCACAGTGCTCTTACAGCCTACCGGGAACATCTCTTACAAAGGCCTGTGAAACGCAGTATCTTTGCAGGCCTGATCTGGCTGAAGTGGAACTTCTGCTCTGGGTGCTCTACATTGCCCTAGAGCTGAAAGGCACAACGTGCAGGCTTCTTTCCAAAGGGCGAGTTGAGCCCCAAAGCATCTTGCTTCCAGCTCTTTGGGAAGCTAAGTAACAACTCGCTCTGCACCGTTCTCTTACAGCCTACCGGGAACATCTCTTACAAAGGCCTGTGAAACGCAGTTTCTTTGCAGGCCTGATCTGGCTGAAGTAGAACTTCTGCTCTGGGTGTGCTACATGGCCCTAGAGCTGAAAGGCACAATGTGCAGGCTTCTTTGCAAAAGGCGAGTTGGGCCCAAAAGCATCTTGCTTCCAGCTCTTTGGGCTAGCTATGAAACAACTCGCTCTGCACAGTGCTCTTACAGCCTACCGGAACCATCACTTACAAAGGCCTGTGAAATGCAGTTTCTTTGCAGGCCTGATCACGCTGCACTAGAACTTCTGCTCTGGGTGTGCTACATTGCCCTAGAGCTGAAGGGCACAACGTGCAGGCCTGTTTCCAAAGGGCGAGTTGGGCCCCAAAGCATCTTGCTTCCAGCTCTTTGGGAAGCTAAGAAACAACTCGCTCTGCACAGTGCTCTTACAGCCTACCGGGAACATCTCTTACAAAGGCCTGTGAAATGCAGTTTCTTTGCAGGCCTGATCTGGCTGAAGTAGAACTTCTGCTCTGGGTGTGCTACATTGGCCTAGAGCTGAAAGGCACAACGTGCAGGCTTCTTTCCAAAGGGCGAGTTGGGCCCCAAAGCATCTTGCTTCCAGCTCTTTGGGAAGCTAATAAACAAGGCGCTCTGCACAGTGCTCTTACAGCCTACCGGGAACATCTCTTACAAAGGCCTGTGAAACGCAGTTTCTTTGCAGGCCGGATCTGGCTGAACTAGAACTTCTGCTCTGGGTGTGCTACATTGCCCTAGAGCTGAAAGGCACAACGTGCAGGCTTCTTTCCAAAGGGCGAGTTGGGCCCCAAAGCATCTTGCTTCCAGCTCTTTGGGCTAGCTATGAAACAACTCGCTCTGCACAGTGCTCTTACAGCCTACCGGGAACATCTCTTACAAAGGCCTGTTAAACACAGTTTCTTTGCAGGCCTGATCTGGCTGAACTAGAACTTCTGCTCTGCGTGTGCTACATTGCCCTAGAGCTGAAAGGCACAACGTGCAGGCTTCTTTGCAAAGGGCGAGTTGGGCCCCAAAGCGTCTTGCTTCCAGCTCTTTGTTAAGCTAAGAAACAACTCGCTCTGCACAGTGCTCTTACAGCCTACCGGGAGCATCAGTTACAAAGGCCTGTGAAACGCAGTTTCTTTGCAGGCCTGATCTGGCTGAAGTGGAACTTCTGCTCTGGGTGCTCTACATTGCCCTAGAGCTGAAAGGCACAACGTGCAGGCTTCTTTCCAAAGGGCGAGTTGGGCCCCAAAGCATCTTGCTTCCAGCTCTTTGGGAAGCTAAGAAACAACTCGCTCTGCACAGTGCTTTTACAGAGTCCCGGGAACATCTCTTACAAAGGCCTGTGTAACGCACTTTCTTTGCAGGCCTGATTTGGCTGAAGTAGAACTTCTGCTCTGGGTGTGCTACATTGGCCTAGAGCTGAAAGGCACAATGTGCAGGCTTCTTTCCAAAGGGCGAGTTGGGCCCCAAAGCATCTTGCTTCCAGCTCTTTGGGCTAGCTATGAAACAACTCGCTCTGCACAGTGCTCTTACAGCCTACCGGGAATATCTCTTACAAAGGCCTGTGAAACGAAGTTTCTTGGCAGGCCTGATCTGGCTGAACTAGAACTTCTGCTCTGGGTGTGCTACATTGCCCTAGAGCTGAAAGGCACAACGTGCAGGCTTCTTTCCAAAGGTCGAGTTGGGCCCCAAAGCATCTTGCTTCCAGCTCTTTGGGAAGCTAAGAAACAACTCGCTCTGCACAGTGCTCTTACTGCCTACCGGGAATATCTCTTACAAAGGCCTGTGAAACGCAGTTTCTTTGCAGGCCTGATGTGGCTGAAGTAGAACTTCTGCTCTGGGTGTGCTACATTGCCCTAGAGCTGAAAGGCACAACCTACAGGCTTCTTTGCAAAGGGCGAGTTGGGCCCCAAAGCATCTTGCTTCCAGCTCTTTGGGAAGCTAAGAAACAACTCGCTCTGCACAGTGCTCTTACAGCCTACTGGGAACATCTCTTACAAAGGCCTGTGAAACGCAGTTTCTTTGCAGGCCTGATCTCGCTGAAGTAGAACTTCTGCTCTGGGTGTGCTACATTGGCCTAGAGCTGAAAGGCACAACGAGCAGGCTTCTTTCCAAAGGGCGAGTTAGGCCCCAAACCATCTTGCTTCCAGCTCTTTGGGCTAGCTATGAAACAATTCGCTCTTCACAGTGCTCTTACAGCCTAGTGGGAACATCTCTTACAAAGGCCTGTTAAACACAGTTTCTTTGCAGGCCTGATCTGGCTGAACTAGAAATTCTGCTCTGCGTGTGCTACATTGCCCTAGAGCTGAAAGGCACAACGTGCAGGCTTCTTTGCAAAGGGCGAGTTGGGCCGCAAAGCATCTTGCTTCCAGCTCCTTGGGAAGCTAAGAAACAACTCGCTCTGCACAGTGCTCTTACAGCCTACCGGAACCATCACTTACAAAGGCCTGTGAAATGCAGTTTCTTTGCAGGCCTGATCACGCTGCACTAGAACTTCTGCTCTGGGTGTGCTACATTGCCCTAGAGCTGAAGGGCGCAACGTGCAGGCCTGTTTCCAAAGGGCGAGTTGGGCCCCAAAGCATCTTGCTTCCAGCTCTTTGGGAAGCTAAGAAACAAGTCGCTCTGCACAGTGCTCTTACAGCCTACTGGGAACATCTCTTACAAAGGCCTGTGAAACGCAGTTTCTTTGCAGGCCTGATCTGGCTGAACCAGAACTTCTGCTCTGGGTGTGATACATTTCCCTAGAGCTGAAAGGCACAATGTGCCGGCTTCTTTCCAAAGGGCGAGTTGGGCCCCAAAGCATCTTGCTTCCAGCTCTTTGGGAAGCTAAGAAACAACTCGCTCTGCACAGTGCTTTTACAGCCTACCGGGAACATCTCTTACAAAGGCATCTCAAACGCAATTTCTTTGCAGGCCTGATCTGGCTGAAGTAGAACTTCTGCTCTGGGTGTGCTACATTGGCCTAGAGCTGAAAGGCACAACGTGCAGGCTTCTTTCCAAAGGGCGAGTTGGGCCCCAAAGCATCTTGCTTCCAGCTCTTTGGGAAGCTAAGAAACAACTCGCTCTGCACAGTGCTCTTACAGCCTACCGGGAACATCTCTTACAAAGGCCTGTGAAACGCAGTTTCTTTGCAGGCCTGATCTGGCTGAACTAGAACTTCTGCTCTGCGTGTGCTACATTGCCCTAGAGCTGAAAGGCACAACGTGCAGGCTTCTTTCCAAAGGGCGAGTTGGGCCCAAAGCATCTTGCCTCCAGCTCTTTGGGCTAGCTATGAAACAACTCGCTCTGCACAGTGCTCTTACAGCCTACCGGGAACATCTCTTACAAAGGCCTGTGAAATGCAGTTTCTTTGCAGGCCTGATCACGCTGCACTAGAACTTCTGCTCTGGGTGTGCTACATTGCCCTAGAGCTGAAGGGCACAACGTGCAGGCTTCTTTCCAAAGGGCGAGTTGGGCCCCAAAGCATCTTGCTTCCAGCTCTTTGGGAAGCTAAGAAACAACTCGCTATGCACAGTGCTCTTACAGCCTACCGGGAACATCTCTTCCAAAGGCCTGTGAAACGCAGTTTCTTTGCAGGCCTGATCTGGCTGAAGTGGAACTTCTGCTCTGGGTGTGCTACATTGCCCTAGAGCTGAAAAGCACAACGTGCAGGCTTCTTTCCAAAGGGCGAGTTGGGCCCCAAAGCATCTTGCTTCCAGCTCTTTGGGAAGCTAAGAAACAACTCGCTCTGCACAGTGCTCTTACAGCCTACCGGGAGCATCAGTTACAAAGGCCTGTGAAATGCAGTTTCTTTGCAGGCCTAATCTGGCTGAACCAGAACTTCTGCTCTGGGTGTGCTACATTTCCCTAGAGCTGAAAGGCACAATGTGCAGGCTTCTTTCCAAAGGGCGAGTTGGGCCCCAAAGCATCTTGCTTCCAGCTCTTTGGGAAGCTAAGAAACAACTCGCTCTGCACAGTGCTTTTACAGCCTACCGGGAACATCTCTTACAAAGGCATCTCAAACGCAATTTCTTTGCAGGCATGATCTGGCTGAAGTAGAACTTCTGCTCTGGGTGTGCTACATTGCCCTAGAGCTGAAAGGCACAACGTGCAGGCTTCTTTCCAAAGGGCGAGTTGGGCCCCAAAGCATCTTGCTTCCAGCTCTTTGGGCTAGCTATGAAACAACTCGCTCTGCACAGTGCTCTTACAGCCTACCGGGAACATCTCTTACAAAGGCCTGTGAAACGAAGTTTCTTGGCCGGCCTGATCTGGCTGAACTAGAACTTCTGCTCTGGGTGTGCTACATTGCCCTAGAGCTGAAAGGCACAACGTGCAGGCTTCTTTCCAAAGGGCGAGTTGGGCCCCAAAGCATCTTGCTTCCAGCTCTTTGGGAAGCTAAGAAACAACTCGCTCTGCACAGTGCTCTTACTGCCTACCGGGAATATCTCTTACAAAGGCCTGTGAAACGCAGTTTCTTTGCAGGCCTGATGTGGCTGAAGTAGAACTTCTGCTCTGGGTGTGCTACATTGCCCTAGAGCTGAAAGGCACAACGTGCAGGCTTCTTTGCAAAGGGCGAGTTGGGCCCCAAAGCATCTTGCTTCCAGCTCTTTGGGAAGCTAAGAAACAACTCGCTCTGCACAGTGCTCTTACAGCCTACTGGGAACATAACTTACAAAGGCCTGTGAAACGCAGTTTCTTTGCAGGCCTGATCTCGCTGAAGTAGAACTTCTGCTCTGGGTGTGCTACATTGGCCTAGAGCTGAAAGGCACAACGTGCAGGCTTCTTTCCAAAGGGCGAGTTAGGCCCCAAACCATCTTGCTTCCAGCTCTTTGGGCTAGCTATGAAACAATTCGCTCTGCACAGTGCTCTTACAGCCTAGTGGGAACATCTCTTACAAAGGCCTGTTAAACACAGTTTCTTTGCAGGCCTGATCTGGCTGAACTAGAAATTCTGCTCTGCGTGTGCTACATTGCCCTAGAGCTGGAAGGCACAACGTGCAGGCTTCTTTGCAAAGGGCGAGTTGGGCCGCAAAGCATCTTGCTTCCAGCTCCTTGGGAAGCTAAGAAACAACTCGCTCTGCACAGTGCTCTTACAGCCTACCGGAACCATCACTTACAAAGGCCTGTGAAATGCAGTTTCTTTGCAGGCCTGATCACGCTGCACTAGAACTTCTGCTCTGGGTGTGCTACATTGCCCTAGAGCTGAAGGGCGCAACGTGCAGGCCTGTTTCCAAAGGGCGAGTTGGGCCCCAAAGCATCTTGCTTCCAGCTCTTTGGGAAGCTAAGAAACAAGTCGCTCTGCACAGTGCTCTTACAGCCTACTGGGAACATCTCTTACAAAGGCCTGTGAAACGCAGTTTCTTTGCAGGCCTGATCTGGCTGAACCAGAACTTCTGCTCTGGGTGTGATACATTTCCCTAGAGCTGAAAGGCACAATGTGCCGGCTTCTTTCCAAAGGGCGAGTTGGGCCCCAAAGCATCTTGCTTCCAGCTCTTTGGGAAGCTAAGAAACAACTCGCTCTGCACAGTGCTTTTACAGCCTACCGGGAACATCTCTTACAAAGGCATCTCAAACGCAATTTCTTTGCAGGCCTGATCTGGCTGAAGTAGAACTTCTGCTCTGGGTGTGCTACATTGGCCTAGAGCTGAAAGGCACAACGTGCAGGCTTCTTTCCAAAGGGCGAGTTGGGCCCCAAAGCATCTTGCTTCCAGCTCTTTGGGAAGCTAAGAAACAACTCGCTCTGCACAGTGCTCTTACAGCCTACCGGGAACATCTCTTACAAAGGCCTGTGAAACGCAGTTTCTTTGCAGGCCTGATCTGGCTGAACTAGAACTTCTGCTCTGCGTGTGCTACATTGCCCTAGAGCTGAAAGGCACAACGTGCAGGCTTCTTTGCAAAGGGCGAGTTGGGCCGCAAAGCATCTTGCTTCCAGCTCCTTGGGAAGCTAAGAAACAACTCGCTCTGCACAGTGCTCTTACAGCCTACCGGGAACATCTCTTACAAAGGCCTGTGAAACGCAGTTTCTTTGCAGGCCTGATCTCGCTGAAGTAGAACTTCTGCTCTGGGTGCGCTACATTTGCCTAGAGCTGAAAGGCACAACCTGCAGGCTTCTTTCCAAAGGGCGAGTTGGGCCCCAAAGCATCTTGCTTCCAGCTCTTTGGGAAGCTAAGAAACAACTCGCTCTGCACAGTGCTCTTACAGCCTACCGGGAACATCTCTTACAAAGGCCTGTGAAACGCAGTTTCTTTGCAGGCCTGATCTGGCTGAAGTAGAACTTCTGCTCTGGGTGTGCTACATGGCCCTAGAGCTGAAAGGCACAATGTGCAGGCTTCTTTGCAAAAGGCGAGTTGGGCCCCAAAGCATCTTGCTTCCAGCTCTTTGGGCTAGCTATGAAACAACTCGCTCTGCACAGTGCTCTTACAGCCTACCGGGAACATCTCTTACAAAGGCCTGTGAAATGCAGTTTCTTTGCAGGCCTGATCACGCTGCACTAGAACTTCTGCTCTGGGTGTGCTACATTGCCCTAGAGCTGAAGGGCACAACGTGCAGGCTTCTTTCCAAAGGGCGAGTTGGGCCCCAAAGCATCTTGCTTCCAGCTCTTTGGGAAGCTAAGAAACAACTCGCTATGCACAGTGCTCTTACAGCCTACCGGGAACATCTCTTCCAAAGGCCTGTGAAACGCAGTTTCTTTGCAGGCCTGATCTGGCTGAAGTGGAACTTCTGCTCTGGGTGTGCTACATTGCCCTAGAGCTGAAAAGCACAACGTGCAGGCTTCTTTCCAAAGGGCGAGTTGGGCCCCAAAGCATCTTGCTTCCAGCTCTTTGGGAAGCTAAGAAACAACTCGCTCTGCACAGTGCTCTTACAGCCTACCGGGAGCATCAGTTACAAAGGCCTGTGAAATGCAGTTTCTTTGCAGGCCTAATCTGGCTGAACCCGAACTTCTGCTCTGGGTGTGCTACATTTCCCTAGAGCTGAAAGGCACAATGTGCAGGCTTCTTTCCAAAGGGCGAGTTGGGCCCCAAAGCATCTTGCTTCCAGCTCTTTGGGAAGCTAAGAAACAACTCGCTCTGCACAGTGCTTTTACAGCCTACCGGGAACATCTCTTACAAAGGCATCTCAAACGCAATTTCTTTGCAGGCATGATCTGGCTGAAGTAGAACTTCTGCTCTGGGTGTGCTACATTGCCCTAGAGCTGAAAGGCACAACGTGCAGGCTTCTTTCCAAAGGGCGAGTTGGGCCCCAAAGCATCTTGCTTCCAGCTCTTTGGGCTAGCTATGAAACAACTCGCTCTGCACAGTGCTCTTACAGCCTACCGGGAACATCTCTTACAAAGGCCTGTGAAACGAAGTTTCTTGGCCGGCCTGATCTGGCTGAACTAGAACTTCTGCTCTGGGTGTGCTACATTGCCCTAGAGCTGAAAGGCACAACGTGCAGGCTTCTTTCCAAAGGGCGAGTTGGGCCCCAAAGCATCTTGCTTCCAGCTCTTTGGGAAGCTAAGAAACAACTCGCTCTGCACAGTGCTCTTACTGCCTACCGGGAATATCTCTTACAAAGGCCTGTGAAATGCAGTTTCTTTGCAGGCCTGATGTGGCTGAAGTAGAACTTCTGCTCTGGGTGTGCTACATTGCCCTAGAGCTGAAAGGCACAACGTGCAGGCTTCTTTGCAAAGGGCGAGTTGGGCCCCAAAGCATCTTGCTTCCAGCTCTTTGGGAAGCTAAGAAACAACTCGCTCTGCACAGTGCTCTTACAGCCTACCGGGAACATCTCTTACAAAGGCCTGTGAAACGCAGTTTCTTTGCAGGCCTGATCTGGCTGAAGTAGAACTTCTGCTCTGGGTGTGCTACATTGGCCTAGAGCTGAAAGGCACAACGTGCAGGCTTCTTTCCAAAGGGCGAGTTAGGCCCCAAACCATCTTGCTTCCAGCTCTTTGGGAAGCTAAGAAACAATTCGCTCTGCACAGTGCTCTTACAGCCTACCGGGAACATCTCTTACAAAGGCCTGTTAAACACAGTTTCTTTGCAGGCCTGATCTGGCTGAACTAGAAATTCTGCTCTGCGTGTGCTACATTGCCCTAGAGCTGAAAGGCACAACGTGCAGGTTTCTTTCCAAAGGGCGAGTTGGGCCCCAAAGCATCTTGCTTCCAGCTCTTTGGGAAGCTAATAAACAAGGCGCTCTGCACAGTGCTCTTACAGCCTACCGGGAACATCTCTTACAAAGGCCTGTGTAACGCAGTTTCTTTGCAGGCCGGATCTGGCTGAACTAGAACTTCTGCTCTGGGTGTGCTACATTGCCCTAGAGCTGAAAGGCACAACGTGCAGGCTTCTTTCCAAAGGGCGAGTTGGGCCCCAAAGCATCTTGCTTCCAGCTCTTTGGGCTAGCTATGAATCAACTCGCTCTGCACAGTGCTCTTACAGCCTACCAGGAACATCTCTTACAAAGGCCTGTTAAACACAGTTTCTTTGCAGGCCTGATCTGGCTGAACTAGAACTTCTGCTCTGCGTGTGCTACATTGCCCTAGAGCTGAAAGGCACAACGTGCAGGCTTCTTTGCAAAGGGCGAGTTGGGCCCCAAAGCATCTTGCTTCCAGCTCTTTGTTAAGCTAAGAAACAACTCGCTCTGCACAGTGCTCTTACAGCCTACCGGGAGCATCTCTTACAAAGGCCTGTGAAACGCAGTTTCTTTGCAGGCCTGATCTGGCTGAAGTGGAACTTCTGCTCTGGGTGCTCTACATTGCCCTAGAGCTGAAAGGCACAACGTGCAGGCTTCTTTCCAAAGGGCGAGTTGGGCCCCAAAGCATCTTGCTTCCAGCTCTTTGGGAAGCTAAGAAACAACTCGCTCTGCACAGTGCTTTTACAGAGTCCCGGGAACATCTCTTACAAAGGCCTGTGTAACGCAGTTTCTTTGCAGGCCTGATCTGGCTGAAGTAGAACTTCTGCTCTGGGTGTGCTACATTGGCCTAGAGCTGAAAGGCACAACGTGCAGGCTTCTTTCCAAAGGGCGAGTTGGGCCCCAAAGCATCTTGCTTCCAGCTCTTTGGGCTAGCTATGAAACAACTCGCTCTGCACAGTGCTCTTACAGCCTACCGGGAACATCTCATACAAAGGCCTGTGAAACGAAGTTTCTTGGCAGGCCTGATCTGGCTGAACTAGAACTTCTGCTCTGGGTGTGCTACATTGCCCTAGAGCTGAAAGGCACAACGTGCAGGCTTCTTTCCAAAGGTCGAGTTGGGCCCCAAAGCATCTTGCTTCCAGCTCTTTGGGAAGCTAAGAAACAACTCGCTCTGCACAGTGCTCTTACTGCCTACCGGGAATATCTCTTACAAAGGCCTGTGAAACGCAGTTTCTTTGCAGGCCTGATGTGGCTGAAGTAGAACTTCTGCTCTGGGTGTGCTACATTGCCCTAGAGCTGAAAGGCACAACCTACAGGCTTCTTTGCAAAGGGCGAGTTGGGCCCCAAAGCATCTTGCTTCCAGCTCTTTGGGAAGCTAAGAAACAACTCGCTCTGCACAGTGCTCTTACAGCCTACCGGGAACATCTCTTACAAAGGCCTGTGAAACGCAGTTTCTTTGCAGGCCTGATCTCGCTGAAGTAGAACTTCTGCTCTGGGTGTGCTACATTGGCCTAGAGCTGAAAGGCACAACGTGCAGGCTTCTTTCCAAAGGGCGAGTTAGGCCCCAAACCATCTTGCTTCCAGCTCTTTGGGCTAGCTATGAAACAATTCGCTCTGCACAGTGCTCTTACAGCCTAGTGGGAACATCTCTTACAAAGGCCTGTTAAACACAGTTTCTTTGCAGGCCTGATCTGGCTGAACTAGAAATTCTGCTCTGCGTGTGCTACATTGCCCTAGAGCTGAAAGGCACAACGTGCAGGCTTCTTTGCAAAGGGCGAGTTGGGCCGCAAAGCATCTTGCTTCCAGCTCCTTGGGAAGCTAAGAAACAACTCGCTCTGCACAGTGCTCTTACAGCCTACCGGAACCATCACTTACAAAGGCCTGTGAAATGCAGTTTCTTTGCAGGCCTGATCACGCTGCACTAGAACTTCTGCTCTGGGTGTGCTACATTGCCCTAGAGCTGAAGGGCGCAACGTGCAGGCCTGTTTCCAAAGGGCGAGTTGGGCCCCAAAGCATCTTGCTTCCAGCTCTTTGGGAAGCTAAGAAACAAGTCGCTCTGCACAGTGCTCTTACAGCCTACTGGGAACATCTCTTACAAAGGCCTGTGAAACGCAGTTTCTTTGCAGGCCTGATCTGGCTGAACCAGAACTTCTGCTCTGGGTGTGATACATTTCCCTAGAGCTGAAAGGCACAATGTGCAGGCTTCTTTCCAAAGGGCGAGTTGGGCCCCAAAGCATCTTGCTTCCAGCTCTTTGGGAAGCTAAGAAACAACTCGCTCTGCACAGTGCTTTTACAGCCTACCGGGAACATCTCTTACAAAGGCATCTCAAACGCAATTTCTTTGCAGGCCTGATCTGGCTGAAGTAGAACTTCTGCTCTGGGTGTGCTACATTGGCCTAGAGCTGAAAGGCACAACGTGCAGGCTTCTTTCCAAAGGGCGAGTTGGGCCCCAAAGCATCTTGCTTCCAGCTCTTTGGGAAGCTAAGAAACAACTCGCTCTGCACAGTGCTCTTACAGCATACCGGGAACATCTCTTACAAAGGCCTGTGAAACGCAGTTTCTTTGCAGGCCTGATCTGGCTGAACTAGAACCACTGCTCTGCGTGTGCTACATTGCCCTAGAGCTGAAAGGCACAACGTGCAGGCTTCTTTGCAAAGGGCGAGTTGGGCCGCAAAGCATCTTGCTTCCAGCTCCTTGGGAAGCTAAGAAACAACTCGCTCTGCACAGTGCTCTTACAGCCTACCGGGAACATCTCTTACAAAGGCCTGTGAAACGCAGTTTCTTTGCAGGCCTGATCTCGCTGAAGTAGAACTTCTGCTCTGGGTGCGCTACATTGGCCTAGAGCTGAAAGGCACAACCTGCAGGCTTCTTTCCAAAGGGCGAGTTGGGCCCCAAAGCATCTTGCTTCCAGCTCTTTGGGAAGCTAAGAAACAACTCGCTCTGCACAGTGCTCTTACAGCCTACCGGGAACATCTCTTACAAAGGCCTGTGAAACGCAGTTTCTTTGCAGGCCTGATCTGGCTGAAGTAGAACTTCTGCTCTGGGTGTGCTACATGGCCCTAGAGCTGAAAGGCACAATGTGCAGGCTTCTTTGCAAAAGGCGAGTTGGGCCCCAAAGCATCTTGCTTCCAGCTCTTTGGGCTAGCTATGAAACAACTCGCTCTGCACAGTGCTCTTACAGCCTACCGGGAACATCTCTTACAAAGGCCTGTGAAATGCAGTTTCTTTGCAGGCCTGATCACGCTGCACTAGAACTTCTGCTCTGGGTGTGCTACATTGCCCTAGAGCTGAAGGGCACAACGTGCAGGCTTCTTTCCAAAGGGCGAGTTGGGCCCCAAAGCATCTTGCTTCCAGCTCTTTGGGAAGCTAAGAAACAACTCGCTATGCACAGTGCTCTTACAGCCTACCGGGAACATCTCTTCCAAAGGCCTGTGAAACGCAGTTTCTTTGCAGGCCTGATCTGGCTGAAGTGGAACTTCTGCTCTGGGTGTGCTACATTGCCCTAGAGCTGAAAAGCACAACGTGCAGGCTTCTTTCCAAAGGGCGAGTTGGGCCCCAAAGCATCTTGCTTCCAGCTCTTTGGGAAGCTAAGAAACAACTCGCTCTGCACAGTGCTCTTACAGCCTACCGGGAGCATCAGTTACAAAGGCCTGTGAAATGCAGTTTCTTTGCAGGCCTAATCTGGCTGAACCAGAACTTCTGCTCTGGGTGTGCTACATTTCCCTAGAGCTGAAACGCACAATGTGCAGGCTTCTTTCCAAAGGGCGAGTTGGGCCCCAAAGCATCTTGCTTCCAGCTCTTTGGGAAGCTAAGAAACAACTCGCTCTGCACAGTGCTTTTACAGCCTACCGGGAACATCTCTTACAAAGGCATCTCAAACGCAATTTCTTTGCAGGCATGATCTGGCTGAAGTAGAACTTCTGCTCTGGGTGTGCTACATTGGCCTAGAGCTGAAAGGCACAACGTGCAGGCTTCTTTCCAAAGGGCGAGTTGGGCCCCAAAGCATCTTGCTTCCAGCTCTTTGGGAAGCTAAGAAACAACTCGCTCTGCACAGTGCTCTTACAGCCTACCGGGAACATCTCTTACAAAGGCCTGTGAAACGCAGTTTCTTTGCAGGCCTGATCTGGCTGAAGTAGAACTTCTGCTCTGGGTGTGCTACATGGCCCTAGAGCTGAAAGGCGCAATGTGCAGGCTTCTTTCCAAAGGGCGAGTTGGGCCCCAAAGCATCTTGCTTCCAGCTCTTTGGGCTAGCTATGAAACAACTCGCTCTGCACAGTGCTCTTACAGCCTACCGGAACCATAACTTACAAAGGCCTGTGAAATGCAGTTTCTTTGCAGGCCTGATCACGCTGCACTAGAACTTCTGCTCTGGGTGTGCTACATTGCCCTAGAGCTGAAGGGCGCAACGTGCAGGCCTGTTTCCAAAGGGCGAGTTGGGCCCCAAAGCATCTTGCTTCCAGCTCTTTGGGAAGCTAAGAAACAAGTCGCTCTGCACAGTGCTCTTACAGCCTACTGGGAACATCTCTTACAAAGGCCTGTGAAACGCAGTTTCTTTGCAGGCCTGACCTGGCTGAAGTAGAACTTCTGCTCTGGGTGTGCTACATTGCCCTAGAGCTGAAAGGCACAACGTGCAGGCTTCTTTGCAAAGGGAGAGTTGGGCCGCAAAGCAACTTGCTTCCAGCTCCTTGGGAAGCTAAGAAACAACTCGCACTGCACAGTGCTCTTACAGCCTACTGGGAACATCTCATACAAAGGCCTGTCAAACGCAGTTTCTTTGCAGGCCTGATCTGGCTGAGGTAGAACTTCTGCTCTGGGTGTGCTACATGGCCCTAGAGCTGAAAGGCACAACGTGCAGGCTTCTTTCCAAAGGGCGAGTTGGGCCCCAAAGCATCTTGCTTCCAGCTCTTTGGGCTAGCTATGAAACAACTCGCTCTGCACAGTGCTCTTACAGCCTACCGGGAACATCTCTTACAAAGGCCTGTGAAACGCAGTTTCTTTGCAGGCCTGATCTGGCTGAAGTAGAACTTCTGCTCTGGGTGTGCTACATTGCCCTAGAGCTGAAAGGCACAACGTGCAGGCTTCTTTCCAAAGGGCGAGTTGGGCCCCAAAGCTTCTTGCTTCCAGCTCTTTGGGAAGCTAAGAAACAACTCGCTCTGCACAGTGCTCTTACAGCCTACCGGGAACATCTCTTACAAAGGCCTGTGAAACGCAGTTTCTTTGCAGGCCTGATCTGGCTGAAGTAGAACTTCTGCTCTGTGTGTGCTACATGGCCCTAGAGCTGAAAGGCACAACGTGCAGGCTTCTTTCCAAAGGGCGAGTTGGGCCCCAAAGCATCTTGCTTCCAGCTCTTTGGGCTAGCTATGAAACAACTCGCTCTGCACAGTGCTCTTACAGCCTACCGGGAGCATCAGTTACAAAGGCCTGTGAAATGCAGTTTCTTTGCAGGCCTGTTCTGGCTGAACTAGAACTTCTGCTCTGGGTGTGCTACATTGCCCTAGAGCTGAAAGGCACAACGTGCAGGCTTCTTTCCAAAGGGCGAGTTGGGCCCCAAAGCATCTTGCTTCCAGCTCTTTGGGAAGCTAAGAAACAACTCGCTCTGCACAGTGCTCTTACAGCCTACCGGGAACATCTCTTACAAAGGCCTGTGAAACGCAGTATCTTTGCAGGCCTGATCTGGCTGAAGTGGAACTTCTGCTCTGGGTGCTCTACATTGCCCTAGAGCTGAAAGGCACAACGTGCAGGCTTCTTTCCAAAGGGCGAGTTGGGCCCCAAAGCATCTTGCTTCCAGCTCTTTGGGAACCTAAAAACAACTCGCTCTGCACAGTGCTCTTACAGCCTACCGGGAACATCTCTTGCAAAGGCCTGTGAAACGCAGTTTCTTTGCAGGCCTGATCTGGCTGATGTAGAACTTCTGCTCTGGGTGTGCTACATTGCCCTAGAGCTGAAAGGCACAACGTGCAGGCTTCTTTCCAAAGGGCGAGTTGGGCCTCAAAGCATCTTGCTTCCAGCTCTTTGGGAAGCTAAGAAACAACTCGCTCTGCACAGTGCTCTTACAGCCTACCGGGAACATCTCTTACAAAGGCCTGTGAAACGCAGTTTCTTTGCAGGCCTGATCTGGCTAAAGTAGAACTTCTGCTGTGGGTGTGCTACATTGGCCTAGAGCTGAAAGTCACAACGTGCAGGCTCCTTTCCAAAGGGCGAGTTGGGCCCCAAAGCATCTTGCTTCCATCTCTTTGGGAAGCTAAGAAACAACTCGCTATGCACAGTGCTCTTACAGCCTACCGGGAACATCTCTTACAAAGGCCTGTGAAACGCAGTTTCTTCGCAGGCCTGATCTGGCTGAAGTGGAACTTCTGCTCTGGGTGTGCTACATTGCCCTAGAGCTGAAAAGCACAACGTGCAGGCTTCTTTCCAAAGGGCGAGTTGGGCCCCAAAGCTTCTTGCTTCCAGCTCTTTGGGAAGCTAAGAAACAACTCGCTCTGCACAGTGCTCTTACAGCCTACCGGGAGCATCAGTTACAAAGGCCTGTGAAATGCAGTTTCTTTGCAGGCCTAATCTGGCTGAACCAGAACTTCTGCTCTGGGTGTGCTACATTTCCCTAGAGCTGAAAGGCACAATGTGCAGGCTTCTTTCCAAAGGGCGAGTTGGGCCCCAAAGCATCTTTCTTCCAGCTCTTTGGGAAGCTAAGAAACAACTCGCTCTGCACAGTGCTTTTACAGCCTACCGGGAACATCTCTTAAAAAGGCATCTCAAACGCAGTTGCTTTGCAGGCCTGATCTGGCTGAAGTAGAACTTCTGCTCTGGGTGTGCTACATTGGCCTAGAGCTGAAAGGCACAAAGTGCAGGCTTCCTTGCAAAGGGCGAGTTGGGCCGCAAAGCATCTTGCTTCCAGCTCCTTGGGAAGCTAAGAAACAACTCGCTCTGCACAGTGCTCTTACAGCCTACCGGGAACATCTCTTACAAAGGCCTGTGAAACGCAGTTTCTTTGCAGGCCTGATCTCGCTGAAGTAGAACTTCTGCTCTGGGTGTGCTCCATTGGCCTAGAGCTGAAAGGCACAACCTGCAGGCTTCTTTCCAAAGGGCGAGTTGGGCCCCAAAGCATCTTGCTTCCAGCTCTTTGGGAAGCTAAGAAACAACTCGCTCTGCACAGTGCTCTTACAGACTACCGGGAACATCTCATACAAAGGCCTGTCAAACGCAGTTTCTTTGCAGGCCTGATCTGGCTGAGGTAGAACTTCTGCTCTGGGTGTGCTACATGGCCCAAGAGCTGAAAGGCACAACGTGCAGGCTTCTTTCCAAAGGGCGAGTTGGGCCCCAAAGCATCTTGCTTCCAGCTCTTTGGGCTAGCTATGAAACAACTCGCTCTGCACAGTGCTCTTACAGCCTATCGGGAACATCTCTTACAAAGGCCTGTGAAACGAAGTTTCTTGGCAGGCCTGATCTGGCTGAACTAGAACTTCTGCTCTGGGTGTGCTACATTGCCCTAGAGCTGAAAGGCACAACGTGCAGGCTTCTTTCCAAAGGGCGAGTTGGGCCCCAAAGCATCTTGCTTCCAGCTCTTTGGGAAGCTAAGAAACAACTCGCTCTGCACAGTGCTCTTACTGCCTACCGGGAATATCTCTTACAAAGGCCTGTGAAACGCAGTTTCTTTGCAGGCCTGATGTGGCTGAAGTAGAACTTCTGCTCTGGGTGTGCTACATTGCCCTAGAGCTGAAAGGCACAACGTGCAGGCTTCTTTGCAAAGGGCGAGTTGGGCCCCAAAGCATCTTGCTTCCAGCTCTTTGGGAAGCTAAGAAACAACTCGCTCTGCACAGTGCTCTTACAGCCTACCGGGAACATCTCTTACAAAGGCCTGTGAAACGCAGTTTCTTTGCAGGCCTGATCTCGCTGAAGTAGAACTTCTGCTCTGGGTGTGCTACATTGGCCTAGAGCTGAAAGGCACAACGTGCAGGCTTCTTTCCAAAGGGCGAGTTAGGCCCCAAACCATCTTGCTTCCAGCTCTTTGGGAAGCTAAGAAACAATTCGCTCTGCACAGTGCTCTTACAGCCTAGTGGGAACATCTCTTACAAAGGCCTGTTAAACACAGTTTCTTTGCAGGCCTGATCTGGCTGAACTAGAAATTCTGCTCTGCGTGTGCTACATTGCCCTAGAGCTGAAAGGCACAACGTGCAGGCTTCTTTGCAAACGGCGAGTTGGGCCGCAAAGCATCTTGCTTCCAGCTCCTTGGGAAGCTAAGAAACAACTCGCTCTGCACAGTGCTCTTACAGCCTACCGGGAACATCTCTTACAAAGGCCTGTGAAACGCAGTTTCTTTGCAGGCCTGATCTGGCTGAAGTAGAACTTCTGCTCTGGGTGTGCTACATGGCCCTAGAGCTGAAAGGCACAATGTTCAGGCTTCTTTGCAAAAGGCGAGTTGGGCCCCAAAGCATCTTGCTTCCAGCTCTTTGGGCTAGCTATGAAACAACTCGCTCTGCACAGTGCTCTTACAGCCTACCGGAACCATCACTTACAAAGGCCTGTGAAATGCAGTTTCTTTGCAGGCCTGATCACGCTGCACTAGAACTTCTGCTCTGGGTGTGCTACATTGCCCTAGAGCTGAAGGGCGCAACGTGCAGGCCTGTTTCCAAAGGGCGAGTTGGGCCCCAAAGCATCTTGCTTCCAGCTCTTTGGGAAGCTAAGAAACAACTCGCTCAGCCCAGTGCTCTTACAGCCTACCGGGAACATCTCTTACAAAGGCCTGTGAAACGCAGTTTCTTTGCAGGCCTGATCTGGCTGAAGTGGAACTTCTGCTCTGGGTGCTCTACATTGCCCTAGAGCTGAAAGGCACAACGTGCAGGCTTCTTTCCAAAGGGCGAGTTGGGCCCCAAAGCATCTTGCTTCCAGCTCTTTGGGAAGCTAAGTAACAACTCGCTCTGCACAGTGCTCTTACAGCCTACCGGGAAGATCTCTTACAAAGGCCTGTGAAACGCAGTTTCTTTGCAGGCCTGATCTGGCTGAAGTAGAACTTCTGCTCTGGGTGTGCTACATGGCCCTAGAGCTGAAAGGCACAATGTGAAGGCTTCTTTGCAAAAGGCGAGTTGGGCCCCAAAGCATCTTGCTTCCAGCTCTTTGGGCTAGCTATGAAACAACTCGCTCTGCACAGTGCTCTTACAGCCTACCGGAACCATCACTTACAAAGGCCTGTGAAATGCAGTTTCTTTGCAGGCCTGATCACGCTGCACTAGAACTTCTGCTCTGGGTGTGCTACATTGCCCTAGAGCTGAAGAGCACAACGTGCAGGCCTGTTTCCAAAGGGCGAGTTGGGCCCCAAAGCATCTTGCTTCCAGCTCTTTGGGAAGCTAAGAAACAACTCGCTCTGCACAGTGCTCTTACAGCCTACTGGGAACATCTCTTACAAAGGCCTGTGAAATGCAGTTGCTTTGCAGGCCGGATCTGGCTGAACTAGAACTTCTGCTCTGGGTGTGCTACATTGCCCTAGAGCTGAAAGGCACAACGTGCAGGCTTCTTTGCAAAGGGCGAGTTGGGCCTCAAAGCAACTTGCTTCCAGCTCCTTGGGAAGCTAAGAAACAACTCGCACTGCACAGTGCTCTTACAGCCTACTGGGAACATCTCATACAAAGGCCTGTCAAACGCAGTTTCTTTGCAGGCCTGATCTGGCTGAGGTAGAACTTCTGCTCTGGGTGTGCTACATGGCCCTAGAGCTGAAAGGCACAACGTGCAGGCTTCTTTCCAAAGGGCGAGTTGGGCCCCAAAGCATCTTGCTTCCAGCTCTTTGGGCTAGCTATGAAACAACTCGCTCTGCACAGTGCTCTTACAGCCTACCGGGAACATCTCTTACAAAGGCCTGTGAAACGCAGTTTCTTTGCAGGCCTGATCTGGCTGAAGTAGAACTTCTGCTCTGGGTGTGCTACATTGGCCTAGAGCTGAAAGGCACAACGTGCAGGCTTCTTTCCAATGGGCGAGTTGGGCCCCAAAGCTTCTTGCTTCCAGCTCTTTGGGAAGCTAAGAAACAACTCGCTCTGCACAGTGCTCTTACAGCCTACCGGGAACATCTCTTACAAAGGCCTGTGAAACGCAGTTTCTTTGCAGGCCTGATGTGGCTGAAGTAGAACTTCTGCTCTGTGTGTGCTACATGGCCCTAGAGCTGAAAGGCACAACGTGCAGGCTTCTTTCCAAAGGGCGAGTTGGGCCCCAAAGCATCTTGCTTCCAGCTCTTTGGGCTAGCTATGAAACAACTCGCTCTGCACAGTGCTCTTACAGCCTACCGGGAGCATCAGTTACAAAGGCCTGTGAAATGCAGTTTCTTTGCAGGCCTGATCTGGCTGAACTAGAACTTCTGCTCTGGGTGTGCTACATTGCCCTAGAGCTGAAAGGCACAACGTGCAGGCTTCTTTCCAAAGGGCGAGTTGGGCCCCAAAGCATCTTGGTCCAGCTCTTTGGGAAGCTAAGAAACAACTCGCTCTGCACAGTGCTCTTACAGCCTACCGGGAACATCTCTTACAAAGGCCTGTGAAACGCAGTATCTTTGCAGGCCTGATCTGGCTGAAGTGGAACTTCTGCTCTGGGTGCTCTACATTGCCCTAGAGCTGAAAGGCACAACGTGCAGGCTTCTTTCCAAAGGGCGAGTTGAGCCCCAAAGCATCTTGCTTCCAGCTCTTTGGGAAGCTAAGTAACAACTCGCTCTGCACCGTTCTCTTACAGCCTACCGGGAACATCTCTTACAAAGGCCTGTGAAACGCAGTTTCTTTGCAGGCCTGATCTGGCTGAAGTAGAACTTCTGCTCTGGGTGTGCTACATGGCCCTAGAGCTGAAAGGCACAATGTGCAGGCTTCTTTCCAAAGGGCGAGTTGGGCCCCAAAGCATCTTGCTTCCAGCTCTTTGGGAAGCTAAGAAACAACTCGCTCTGCACAGTGCTTTTACAGAGTCCCGGGAACATCTCTTACAAAGGCCTGTGTAACGCACTTTCTTTGCAGGCCTGATTTGGCTGAAGTAGAACTTCTGCTCTGGGTGTGCTACATTGGCCTAGAGCTGAAAGGCACAATGTGCAGGCTTCTTTCCAAAGGGCGAGTTGGGCCCCAAAGCATCTTGCTTCCAGCTCTTTGGGCTAGCTATGAAACAACTCGCTCTGCACAGTGCTCTTACAGCCTACCGGGAATATCTCTTACAAAGGCCTGTGAAACGAAGTTTCTTGGCAGGCCTGATCTGGCTGAACTAGAACTTCTGCTCTGGGTGTGCTACATTGCCCTAGAGCTGAAAGGCACAACGTGCAGGCTTCTTTCCAAAGGTCGAGTTGGGCCCCAAAGCATCTTGCTTCCAGCTCTTTGGGAAGCTAAGAAACAACTCGCTCTGCACAGTGCTCTTACTGCCTACCGGGAATATCTCTTACAAAGGCCTGTGAAACGCAGTTTCTTTGCAGGCCTGATGTGGCTGAAGTAGAACTTCTGCTCTGGGTGTGCTACATTGCCCTAGAGCTGAAAGGCACAACCTACAGGCTTCTTTGCAAAGGGCGAGTTGGGCCCCAAAGCATCTTGCTTCCAGCTCTTTGGGAAGCTAAGAAACAACTCGCTCTGCACAGTGCTCTTACAGCCTACTGGGAACATCTCTTACAAAGGCCTGTGAAACGCAGTTTCTTTGCAGGCCTGATCTCGCTGAAGTAGAACTTCTGCTCTGGGTGTGCTACATTGGCCTAGAGCTGAAAGGCACAACGTGCAGGCTTCTTTCCAAAGGGCGAGTTAGGCCCCAAACCATCTTGCTTCCAGCTCTTTGGGCTAGCTATGAAACAATTCGCTCTTCACAGTGCTCTTACAGCCTAGTGGGAACATCTCTTACAAAGGCCTGTTAAACACAGTTTCTTTGCAGGCCTGATCTGGCTGAACTAGAAATTCTGCTCTGCGTGTGCTACATTGCCCTAGAGCTGAAAGGCACAACGTGCAGGCTTCTTTGCAAAGGGCGAGTTGGGCCGCAAAGCATCTTGCTTCCAGCTCCTTGGGAAGCTAAGAAACAACTCGCTCTGCACAGTGCTCTTACAGCCTACCGGAACCATCACTTACAAAGGCCTGTGAAATGCAGTTTCTTTGCAGGCCTGATCACGCTGCACTAGAACTTCTGCTCTGGGTGTGCTACATTGCCCTAGAGCTGAAGGGCGCAACGTGCAGGCCTGTTTCCAAAGGGCGAGTTGGGCCCCAAAGCATCTTGCTTCCAGCTCTTTGGGAAGCTAAGAAACAAGTCGCTCTGCACAGTGCTCTTACAGCCTACTGGGAACATCTCTTACAAAGGCCTGTGAAACGCAGTTTCTTTGCAGGCCTGATCTGGCTGAACCAGAACTTCTGCTCTGGGTGTGATACATTTCCCTAGAGCTGAAAGGCACAATGTGCCGGCTTCTTTCCAAAGGGCGAGTTGGGCCCCAAAGCATCTTGCTTCCAGCTCTTTGGGAAGCTAAGAAACAACTCGCTCTGCACAGTGCTTTTACAGCCTACCGGGAACATCTCTTACAAAGGCATCTCAAACGCAATTTCTTTGCAGGCCTGATCTGGCTGAAGTAGAACTTCTGCTCTGGGTGTGCTACATTGGCCTAGAGCTGAAAGGCACAACGTGCAGGCTTCTTTCCAAAGGGCGAGTTGGGCCCCAAAGCATCTTGCTTCCAGCTCTTTGGGAAGCTAAGAAACAACTCGCTCTGCACAGTGCTCTTACAGCATACCGGGAACATCTCTTACAAAGGCCTGTGAAACGCAGTTTCTTTGCAGGCCTGATCTGGCTGAACTAGAACCACTGCTCTGCGTGTGCTACATTGCCCTACAGCTGAAAGGCACAACGTGCAGGCTTCTTTGCAAAGGGCGAGTTGGGCCGCAAAGCATCTTGCTTCCAGCTCCTTGGGAAGCTAAGAAACAACTCGCTCTGCACAGTGCTCTTACAGCCTACCGGGAACATCTCTTACAAAGGCCTGTGAAACGCAGTTTCTTTGCAGGCCTGATCTCGCTGAAGTAGAACTTCTGCTCTGGGTGCGCTACATTGGCCTAGAGCTGAAAGGCACAACCTGCAGGCTTCTTTCCAAAGGGCGAGTTGGGCCCCAAAGCATCTTGCTTCCAGCTCTTTGGGAAGCTAAGAAACAACTCGCTCTGCACAGTGCTCTTACAGCCTACCGGGAACATCTCTTACAAAGGCCTGTGAAACGCAGTTTCTTTGCAGGCCTGATCTGGCTGAAGTAGAACTTCTGCTCTGGGTGTGCTACATGGCCCTAGAGCTGAAAGGCACAATGTGCAGGCTTCTTTGCAAAAGGCGAGTTGGGCCCCAAAGCATCTTGCTTCCAGCTCTTTGGGCTAGCTATGAAACAACTCGCTCTGCACAGTGCTCTTACAGCCTACCGGGAACATCTCTTACAAAGGCCTGTGAAATGCAGTTTCTTTGCAGGCCTGATCACGCTGCACTAGAACTTCTGCTCTGGGTGTGCTACATTGCCCTAGAGCTGAAGGGCACAACGTGCAGGCTTCTTTCCAAAGGGCGAGTTGGGCCCCAAAGCATCTTGCTTCCAGCTCTTTGGGAAGCTAAGAAACAACTCGCTATGCACAGTGCTCTTACAGCCTACCGGGAACATCTCTTCCAAAGGCCTGTGAAACGCAGTTTCTTTGCAGGCCTGATCTGGCTGAAGTGGAACTTCTGCTCTGGGTGTGCTACATTGCCCTAGAGCTGAAAAGCACAACGTGCAGGCTTCTTTCCAAAGGGCGAGTTGGGCCCCAAAGCATCTTGCTTCCAGCTCTTTGGGAAGCTAAGAAACAACTCGCTCTGCACAGTGCTCTTACAGCCTACCGGGAGCATCAGTTACAAAGGCCTGTGAAATGCAGTTTCTTTGCAGGCCTAATCTGGCTGAACCAGAACTTCTGCTCTGGGTGTGCTACATTTCCCTAGAGCTGAAACGCACAATGTGCAGGCTTCTTTCCAAAGGGCGAGTTGGGCCCCAAAGCATATTGCTTCCAGCTCTTTGGGAAGCTAAGAAACAACTCGCTCTGCACAGTGCTTTTACAGCCTACCGGGAACATCTCTTACAAAGGCATCTCAAACGCAATTTCTTTGCAGGCATGATCTGGCTGAAGTAGAACTTCTGCTCTGGGTGTGCTACATTGGCCTAGAGCTGAAAGGCACAACGTGCAGGCTTCTTTCCAAAGGGCGAGTTGGGCCCCAAAGCATCTTGCTTCCAGCTCTTTGGGAAGCTAAGAAACAACTCGCTCTGCACAGTGCTCTTACAGCCTACCGGGAACATCTCTTACAAAGGCCTGTGAAACGCAGTTTCTTTGCAGGCCTGATCTGGCTGAAGTAGAACTTCTGCTCTGGGTGTGCTACATGGCCCTAGAGCTGAAAGGCGCAATGTGCAGGCTTCTTTCCAAAGGGCGAGTTGGGCCCCAAAGCATCTTGCTTCCAGCTCTTTGGGCTAGCTATGAAACAACTCGCTCTGCACAGTGCTCTTACAGCCTACCGGAACCATAACTTACAAAGGCCTGTGAAATGCAGTTTCTTTGCAGGCCTGATCACGCTGCACTAGAACTTCTGCTCTGGGTGTGCTACATTGCCCTAGAGCTGAAGGGCGCAACGTGCAGGCCTGTTTCCAAAGGACGAGTTGGGCCCCAAAGCATCTTGCTTCCAGCTCTTTGGGAAGCTAAGAAACAAGTCGCTCTGCACAGTGCTCTTACAGCCTACTGGGAACATCTCTTACAAAGGCCTGTGAAACGCAGTTTCTTTGCAGGCCTGACCTGGCTGAAGTAGAACTTCTGCTCTGGGTGTGCTACATTGCCCTAGAGCTGAAAGGCACAACGTGCAGGCTTCATTGCAAAGGGAGAGTTGGGCCGCAAAGCAACTTGCTTCCAGCTCCTTGGGAAGCTAAGAAACAACTCGCACTGCACAGTGCTCTTACAGCCTACTGGGAACATCTCATACAAAGGCCTGTCAAACGCAGTTTCTTTGCAGGCCTGATCTGGCTGAGGTAGAACTTCTGCTCTGGGTGTGCTACATGGCCCTAGAGCTGAAAGGCACAACGTGCAGGCTTCTTTCCAAAGGGCGAGTTGGGCCCCAAAGCATCTTGCTTCCAGCTCTTTGGGCTAGCTATGAAACAACTCGCTCTGCACAGTGCTCTTACAGCCTACCGGGAACATCTCTTACAAAGGCCTGTGAAACGCAGTTTCTTTGCAGGCCTGATCTGGCTGAAGTAGAACTTCTGCTCTGGGTGTGCTACATTGCCCTAGAGCTGAAGGGCACAACGTGCAGGCCTGTTTCCAAAGGGCGAGTTGGGCCCCAAAGCATCTTGCTTCCAGCTCTTTGGGAAGCTAAGAAACAACTCGCTCTGCACAGTGCTCTTACAGCCTACTGGGAACATCTCTTACAAAGGTCTGTGAAATGCAGTTGCTTTGCAGGCCGGATCTGGCTGAACTAGAACTTCTGCTCTGCGTGTGCTACATTGCCCTAGAGCTGAAAGGCACAACGTGCAGGCTTCTTTCCAAAGGGCGAGTTGGGCCCCAAAGCTTCTTGCTTCCAGCTCTTTGGGAAGCTAAGAAACAACTCGCTCTGCACAGTGCTCTTACAGCCTACCGGGAACATCTCTTACAAAGGCCTGTGAAACGCAGTTTCTTTGCAGGCCTGATGTGGCTGAAGTAGAACTTCTGCTCTGTGTGTGCTACATGGCCCTAGAGCTGAAAGGCACAACGTGCAGGCTTCTTTCCAAAGGGCGAGTTGGGCCCCAAAGCATCTTGCTTCCAGCTCTTTGGGCTAGCTATGAAACAACTCGCTCTGCACAGTGCTCTTACAGCCTACCGGGAGCATCAGTTACAAAGGCCTGTGAAATGCAGTTTCTTTGCAGGCCTGTTCTGGCTGAACTAGAACTTCTGCTCTGGGTGTGCTACATTGCCCTAGAGCTGAAAGGCACAACGTGCAGGCTTCTTTCCAAAGGGCGAGTTGGGCCCCAAAGCATCTTGCTTCCAGCTCTTTGGGAAGCTAAGAAACAACTCGCTCTGCACAGTGCTCTTACAGCCTACCGGGAACATCTCTTACAAAGGCCTGTGAAACGCAGTATCTTTGCAGGCCTGATCTGGCTGAAGTGGAACTTCTGCTCTGGGTGCTCTACATTGCCCTAGAGCTGAAAGGCACAACGTGCAGGCTTCTTTCCAAAGGGCGAGTTGGGCCCCAAAGCATCTTGCTTCCAGCTCTTTGGGAACCTAAAAACAACTCGCTCTGCACAGTGCTCTTACAGCCTACCGGGAACATCTCTTGCAAAGGCCTGTGAAACGCAGTTTCTTTGCAGGCCTGATCTGGCTGATGTAGAACTTCTGCTCTGGGTGTGCTACATTGCCCTAGAGCTGAAAGGCACAACGTGCAGGCTTCTTTCCAAAGGGCGAGTTGGGCCTCAAAGCATCTTGCTTCCAGCTCTTTGGGAAGCTAAGAAACAACTCGCTCTGCACAGTGCTCTTACAGCCTACCGGGAACATCTCTTACAAAGGCCTGTGAAACGCAGTTTCTTTGCAGGCCTGATCTGGCTAAAGTAGAACTTCTGCTGTGGGTGTGCTACATTGGCCTAGAGCTGAAAGTCACAACGTGCAGGCTCCTTTCCAAAGGGCGAGTTGGGCCCCAAAGCATCTTGCTTCCATCTCTTTGGGAAGCTAAGAAACAACTCGCTATGCACAGTGCTCTTACAGCCTACCGGGAACATCTCTTACAAAGGCCTGTGAAACGCAGTTTCTTCGCAGGCCTGATCTGGCTGAAGTGGAACTTCTGCTCTGGGTGTGCTACATTGCCCTAGAGCTGAAAAGCACAACGTGCAGGCTTCTTTCCAAAGGGCGAGTTGGGCCCCAAAGCTTCTTGCTTCCAGCTCTTTGGGAAGCTAAGAAACAACTCGCTCTGCACAGTGCTCTTACAGCCTACCGGGAGCATCAGTTACAAAGGCCTGTGAAATGCAGTTTCTTTGCAGGCCTAATCTGGCTGAACCAGAACTTCTGCTCTGGGTGTGCTACATTTCCCTAGAGCTGAAAGGCACAATGGGCAGGCTTCTTTCCAAAGGGCGAGTTGGGCCCCAAAGCATCTTTCTTCCAGCTCTTTGGGAAGCTAAGAAACAACTCGCTCTGCACAGTGCTTTTACAGCCTACCGGGAACATCTCTTAAAAAGGCATCTCAAACGCAGTTGCTTTGCAGGCCTGATCTGGCTGAAGTAGAACTTCTGCTCTGGGTGTGCTACCTTGGCCTAGAGCTGAAAGGCACAAAGTGCAGGCTTCCTTGCAAAGGGCGAGTTGGGCCGCAAAGCATCTTGCTTCCAGCTCCTTGGGAAGCTAAGAAACAACTCGCTCTGCACAGTGCTCTTACAGCCTACCGGGAACATCTCTTACAAAGGCCTGTGAAACGCAGTTTCTTTGCAGGCCTGATCTCGCTGAAGTAGAACTTCTGCTCTGGGTGTGCTCCATTGGCCTAGAGCTGAAAGGCACAACCTGCAGGCTTCTTTCCAAAGGGCGAGTTGGGCCCCAAAGCATCTTGCTTCCAGCTCTTTGGGAAGCTAAGAAACAACTCGCTCTGCACAGTGCTCTTACAGACTACCGGGAACATCTCATACAAAGGCCTGTCAAACGCAGTTTCTTTGCAGGCCTGATCTGGCTGAGGTAGAACTTCTGCTCTGGGTGTGCTACATGGCCCAAGAGCTGAAAGGCACAACGTGCAGGCTTCTTTCCAAAGGGCGAGTTGGGCCCCAAAGCATCTTGCTTCCAGCTCTTTGGGCTAGCTATGAAACAACTCGCTCTGCACAGTGCTCTTACAGCCTACCGGGAACATCTCTTACAAAGGCCTGTGAAACGAAGTTTCTTGGCAGGCCTGATCTGGCTGAACTAGAACTTCTGCTCTGGGTGAGCTACATTGCCCTAGAGCTGAAAGGCACAACGTGCAGTCTTCTTTCCAAAGGGCGAGTTGGGCCCCAAAGCATCTTGCTTCCAGCTCTTTGGGAAGCTAAGAAACAACTCGCTCTGCAAAGTGCTCTTACTGCCTACCGGGAATATCTCTTACAAAGGCCTGTGAAACGCAGTTTCTTTGCAGGCCTGATGTGGCTGAAGTAGAACTTCTGCTCTGGGTGTGCTACATTGCCCTAGAGCTGAAAGGCACAACGTGCAGGCTTCTTTGCAAAGGGCGAGTTGGGCCCCAAAGCATCTTGCTTCCAGCTCTTTGGGAAGCTAAGAAACAACTCGCTCTGCACAGTGCTCTTACAGCCTACCGGGAACATCTCTTACAAAGGCCTGTGAAACGCAGTTTCTTTGCAGGCCTGATCTCGCTGAAGTAGAACTTCTGCTCTGGGTGTGCTACATTGGCCTAGAGCTGAAAGGCACAACGTGCAGGCTTCTTTCCAAAGGGCGAGTTAGGCCCCAAACCATCTTGCTTCCAGCTCTTTGGGAAGCTAAGAAACAATTCGCTCTGCACAGTGCTCTTACAGCCTAGTGGGAACATCTCTTACAAAGGCCTGTTAAACACAGTTTCTTTGCAGGCCTGATCTGGCTGAACTAGAAATTCTGCTCTGCGTGTGCTACATTGCCCTAGAGCTGAAAGGCACAACGTGCAGGCTTCTTTGCAAACGGCGAGTTGGGCCGCAAAGCATCTTGCTTCCAGCTCCTTGGGAAGCTAAGAAACAACTCGCTCTGCACAGTGCTCTTACAGCCTACCGGGAACATCTCTTACAAAGGCCTGTGAAACGCAGTTTCTTTGCAGGCCTGATCTGGCTGAAGTAGAACTTCTGCTCTGGGTGTGCTACATGGCCCTAGAGCTGAAAGGCACAATGTTCAGGCTTCTTTGCAAAAGGCGAGTTGGGCCCCAAAGCATCTTGCTTCCAGCTCTTTGGGCTAGCTATGAAACAACTCGCTCTGCACAGTGCTCTTACAGCCTACCGGAACCATCACTTACAAAGGCCTGTGAAATGCAGTTTCTTTGCAGGCCTGATCACGCTGCACTAGAACTTCTGCTCTGGGTGTGCTACATTGCCCTAGAGCTGAAGGGCGCAACGTGCAGGCCTGTTTCCAAAGGGCGAGTTGGGCCCCAAAGCATCTTGCTTCCAGCTCTTTGGGAAGCTAAGAAACAACTCGCTCAGCACAGTGCTCTTACAGCCTACCGGGAACATCTCTTACAAAGGCCTGTGAAACGCAGTTTCTTTGCAGGCCTGATCTGGCTGAAGTGGAACTTCTGCTCTGGGTGCTCTACATTGCCCTAGAGCTGAAAGGCACAACGTGCAGGCTTCTTTCCAAAGGGCGAGTTGGGCCCCAAAGCATCTTGCTTCCAGCTCTTTGGGAAGCTAAGTAACAACTCGCTCTGCACAGTGCTCTTACAGCCTACCGGGAAGATCTCTTACAAAGGCCTGTGAAACGCAGTTTCTTTGCAGGCCTGATCTGGCTGAAGTAGAACTTCTGCTCTGGGTGTGCTACATGGCCCTAGAGCTGAAAGGCACAATGTGAAGGCTTCTTTGCAAAAGGCGAGTTGGGCCCCAAAGCATCTTGCTTCCAGCTCTTTGGGCTAGCTATGAAACAACTCGCTCTGCACAGTGCTCTTACAGCCTACCGGAACCATCACTTACAAAGGCCTGTGAAATGCAGTTTCTTTGCAGGCCTGATCACGCTGCACTAGAACTTCTGCTCTGGGTGTGCTACATTGCCCTAGAGCTGAAGAGCACAACGTGCAGGCCTGTTTCCAAAGGGCGAGTTGGGCCCCAAAGCATCTTGCTTCCAGCTCTTTGGGAAGCTAAGAAACAACTCGCTCTGCACAGTGCTCTTACAGCCTACTGGGAACATCTCTTACAAAGGCCTGTGAAATGCAGTTGCTTTGCAGGCCGGATCTGGCTGAACTAGAACTTCTGCTCTGGGTGTGCTACATTGCCCTAGAGCTGAAAGGCACAACGTGCAGGCTTCTTTGCAAAGGGCGAGTTGGGCCTCAAAGCAACTTGCTTCCAGCTCCTTGGGAAGCTAAGAAACAACTCGCACTGCACAGTGCTCTTACAGCCTACTGGGAACATCTCATACAAAGGCCTGTCAAACGCAGTTTCTTTGCAGGCCTGATCTGGCTGAGGTAGAACTTCTGCTCTGGGTGTGCTACATGGCCCTAGAGCTGAAAGGCACAACGTGCAGGCTTCTTTCCAAAGGGCGAGTTGGGCCCCAAAGCATCTTGCTTCCAGCTCTTTGGGCTAGCTATGAAACAACTCGCTCTGCACAGTGCTCTTACAGCCTACCGGGAACATCTCTTACAAAGGCCTGTGAAACGCAGTTTCTTTGCAGGCCTGATCTGGCTGAAGTAGAACTTCTGCTCTGGGTGTGCTACATTGGCCTAGAGCTGAAAGGCACAACGTGCAGGCTTCTTTCCAATGGGCGAGTTGGGCCCCAAAGCTTCTTGCTTCCAGCTCTTTGGGAAGCTAAGAAACAACTCGCTCTGCACAGTGCTCTTACAGCCTACCGGGAACATCTCTTACAAAGGCCTGTGAAACGCAGTTTCTTTGCAGGCCTGATGTGGCTGAAGTAGAACTTCTGCTCTGTGTGTGCTACATGGCCCTAGAGCTGAAAGGCACAACGTGCAGGCTTCTTTCCAAAGGGCGAGTTGGGCCCCAAAGCATCTTGCTTCCAGCTCTTTGGGCTAGCTATGAAACAACTCGCTCTGCACAGTGCTCTTACAGCCTACCGGGAGCATCACTTACAAAGGCCTGTGAAATGCAGTTTCTTTGCAGGCCTGATCTGGCTGAACTAGAACTTCTGCTCTGGGTGTGCTACATTGCCCTAGAGCTGAAAGGCACAACGTGCAGGCTTCTTTCCAAAGGGCGAGTTGGGCCCCAAAGCATCTTGCTTCCAGCTCTTTGGGAAGCTAAGAAACAACTCGCTCTGCACAGTGCTCTTACAGCCTACCGGGAACATCTCTTACAAAGGCCTGTGAAACGCAGTATCTTTGCAGGCCTGATCTGGCTGAAGTGGAACTTCTGCTCTGGGTGCTCTACATTGCCCTAGAGCTGAAAGGCACAACGTGCAGGCTTCTTTCCAAAGGGCGAGTTGAGCCCCAAAGCATCTTGCTTCCAGCTCTTTGGGAAGCTAAGTAACAACTCGCTCTGCACCGTTCTCTTACAGCCTACCGGGAACATCTCTTACAAAGGCCTGTGAAACGCAGTTTCTTTGCAGGCCTGATCTGGCTGAAGTAGAACTTCTGCTCTGGGTGTGCTACATGGCCCTAGAGCTGAAAGGCACAATGTGCAGGCTTCTTTGCAAAAGGCGAGTTGGGCCCAAAAGCATCTTGCTTCCAGCTCTTTGGGCTAGCTATGAAACAACTCGCTCTGCACAGTGCTCTTACAGCCTACCGGAACCATCACTTACAAAGGCCTGTGAAATGCAGTTTCTTTGCAGGCCTGATCACGCTGCACTAGAACTTCTGCTCTGGGTGTGCTACATTGCCCTAGAGCTGAAGGGCACAACGTGCAGGCCTGTTTCCAAAGGGCGAGTTGGGCCCCAAAGCATCTTGCTTCCAGCTCTTTGGGAAGCTAAGAAACAACTCGCTCTGCACAGTGCTCTTACAGCCTACCGGGAACATCTCTTACAAAGGCCTGTGAAATGCAGTTTCTTTGCAGGCCTGATCTGGCTGAAGTAGAACTTCTGCTCTGGGTGTGCTACATTGGCCTAGAGCTGAAAGGCACAACGTGCAGGCTTCTTTCCAAAGGGCGAGTTGGGCCCCAAAGCATCTTGCTTCCAGCTCTTTGGGAAGCTAATAAACAAGGCGCTCTGCACAGTGCTCTTACAGCCTACCGGGAACATCTCTTACAAAGGCCTGTGAAACGCAGTTTCTTTGCAGGCCGGATCTGGCTGAACTAGAACTTCTGCTCTGGGTGTGCTACATTGCCCTAGAGCTGAAAGGCACAACGTGCAGGCTTCTTTCCAAAGGGCGAGTTGGGCCCCAAAGCATCTTGCTTCCAGCTCTTTGGGCTAGCTATGAAACAACTCGCTCTGCACAGTGCTCTTACAGCCTACCGGGAACATCTCTTACAAAGGCCTGTTAAACACAGTTTCTTTGCAGGCCTGATCTGGCTGAACTAGAACTTCTGCTCTGCGTGTGCTACATTGCCCTAGAGCTGAAAGGCACAACGTGCAGGCTTCTTTGCAAAGGGCGAGTTGGGCCCCAAAGCGTCTTGCTTCCAGCTCTTTGTTAAGCTAAGAAACAACTCGCTCTGCACAGTGCTCTTACAGCCTACCGGGAGCATCAGTTACAAAGGCCTGTGAAACGCAGTTTCTTTGCAGGCCTGATCTGGCTGAAGTGGAACTTCTGCTCTGGGTGCTCTACATTGCCCTAGAGCTGAAAGGCACAACGTGCAGGCTTCTTTCCAAAGGGCGAGTTGGGCCCCAAAGCATCTTGCTTCCAGCTCTTTGGGAAGCTAAGAAACAACTCGCTCTGCACAGTGCTTTTACAGAGTCCCGGGAACATCTCTTACAAAGGCCTGTGTAACGCACTTTCTTTGCAGGCCTGATTTGGCTGAAGTAGAACTTCTGCTCTGGGTGTGCTACATTGGCCTAGAGCTGAAAGGCACAATGTGCAGGCTTCTTTCCAAAGGGCGAGTTGGGCCCCAAAGCATCTTGCTTCCAGCTCTTTGGGCTAGCTATGAAACAACTCGCTCTGCACAGTGCTCTTACAGCCTACCGGGAATATCTCTTACAAAGGCCTGTGAAACGAAGTTTCTTGGCAGGCCTGATCTGGCTGAACTAGAACTTCTGCTCTGGGTGTGCTACATTGCCCTAGAGCTGAAAGGCACAACGTGCAGGCTTCTTTCCAAAGGTCGAGTTGGGCCCCAAAGCATCTTGCTTCCAGCTCTTTGGGAAGCTAAGAAACAACTCGCTCTGCACAGTGCTCTTACTGCCTACCGGGAATATCTCTTACAAAGGCCTGTGAAACGCAGTTTCTTTGCAGGCCTGATGTGGCTGAAGTAGAACTTCTGCTCTGGGTGTGCTACATTGCCCTAGAGCTGAAAGGCACAACCTACAGGCTTCTTTGCAAAGGGCGAGTTGGGCCCCAAAGCATCTTGCTTCCAGCTCTTTGGGAAGCTAAGAAACAACTCGCTCTGCACAGTGCTCTTACAGCCTACTGGGAACATCTCTTACAAAGGCCTGTGAAACGCAGTTTCTTTGCAGGCCTGATCTCGCTGAAGTAGAACTTCTGCTCTGGGTGTGCTACATTGGCCTAGAGCTGAAAGGCACAACGAGCAGGCTTCTTTCCAAAGGGCGAGTTAGGCCCCAAACCATCTTGCTTCCAGCTCTTTGGGCTAGCTATGAAACAATTCGCTCTTCACAGTGCTCTTACAGCCTAGTGGGAACATCTCTTACAAAGGCCTGTTAAACACAGTTTCTTTGCAGGCCTGATCTGGCTGAACTAGAAATTCTGCTCTGCGTGTGCTACATTGCCCTAGAGCTGAAAGGCACAACGTGCAGGCTTCTTTGCAAAGGGCGAGTTGGGCCGCAAAGCATCTTGCTTCCAGCTCCTTGGGAAGCTAAGAAACAACTCGCTCTGCACAGTGCTCTTACAGCCTACCGGAACCATCACTTACAAAGGCCTGTGAAATGCAGTTTCTTTGCAGGCCTGATCACGCTGCACTAGAACTTCTGCTCTGGGTGTGCTACATTGCCCTAGAGCTGAAGGGCGCAACGTGCAGGCCTGTTTCCAAAGGGCGAGTTGGGCCCCAAAGCATCTTGCTTCCAGCTCTTTGGGAAGCTAAGAAACAAGTCGCTCTGCACAGTGCTCTTACAGCCTACTGGGAACATCTCTTACAAAGGCCTGTGAAACGCAGTTTCTTTGCAGGCCTGATCTGGCTGAACCAGAACTTCTGCTCTGGGTGTGATACATTTCCCTAGAGCTGAAAGGCACAATGTGCCGGCTTCTTTCCAAAGGGCGAGTTGGGCCCCAAAGCATCTTGCTTCCAGCTCTTTGGGAAGCTAAGAAACAACTCGCTCTGCACAGTGCTTTTACAGCCTACCGGGAACATCTCTTACAAAGGCATCTCAAACGCAATTTCTTTGCAGGCCTGATCTGGCTGAAGTAGAACTTCTGCTCTGGGTGTGCTACATTGGCCTAGAGCTGAAAGGCACAACGTGCAGGCTTCTTTCCAAAGGGCGAGTTGGGCCCCAAAGCATCTTGCTTCCAGCTCTTTGGGAAGCTAAGAAACAACTCGCTCTGCACAGTGCTCTTACAGCCTACCGGGAACATCTCTTACAAAGGCCTGTGAAACGCAGTTTCTTTGCAGGCCTGATCTGGCTGAACTAGAACTTCTGCTCTGCGTGTGCTACATTGCCCTAGAGCTGAAAGGCACAACGTGCAGGCTTCTTTCCAAAGGGCGAGTTGGGCCCAAAGCATCTTGCCTCCAGCTCTTTGGGCTAGCTATGAAACAACTCGCTCTGCACAGTGCTCTTACAGCCTACCGGGAACATCTCTTACAAAGGCCTGTGAAATGCAGTTTCTTTGCAGGCCTGATCACGCTGCACTAGAACTTCTGCTCTGGGTGTGCTACATTGCCCTAGAGCTGAAGGGCACAACGTGCAGGCTTCTTTCCAAAGGGCGAGTTGGGCCCCAAAGCATCTTGCTTCCAGCTCTTTGGGAAGCTAAGAAACAACTCGCTATGCACAGTGCTCTTACAGCCTACCGGGAACATCTCTTCCAAAGGCCTGTGAAACGCAGTTTCTTTGCAGGCCTGATCTGGCTGAAGTGGAACTTCTGCTCTGGGTGTGCTACATTGCCCTAGAGCTGAAAAGCACAACGTGCAGGCTTCTTTCCAAAGGGCGAGTTGGGCCCCAAAGCATCTTGCTTCCAGCTCTTTGGGAAGCTAAGAAACAACTCGCTCTGCACAGTGCTCTTACAGCCTACCGGGAGCATCAGTTACAAAGGCCTGTGAAATGCAGTTTCTTTGCAGGCCTAATCTGGCTGAACCAGAACTTCTGCTCTGGGTGTGCTACATTTCCCTAGAGCTGAAAGGCACAATGTGCAGGCTTCTTTCCAAAGGGCGAGTTGGGCCCCAAAGCATCTTGCTTCCAGCTCTTTGGGAAGCTAAGAAACAACTCGCTCTGCACAGTGCTTTTACAGCCTACCGGGAACATCTCTTACAAAGGCATCTCAAACGCAATTTCTTTGCAGGCATGATCTGGCTGAAGTAGAACTTCTGCTCTGGGTGTGCTACATTGCCCTAGAGCTGAAAGGCACAACGTGCAGGCTTCTTTCCAAAGGGCGAGTTGGGCCCCAAAGCATCTTGCTTCCAGCTCTTTGGGCTAGCTATGAAACAACTCGCTCTGCACAGTGCTCTTACAGCCTACCGGGAACATCTCTTACAAAGGCCTGTGAAACGAAGTTTCTTGGCCGGCCTGATCTGGCTGAACTAGAACTTCTGCTCTGGGTGTGCTACATTGCCCTAGAGCTGAAAGGCACAACGTGCAGGCTTCTTTCCAAAGGGCGAGTTGGGCCCCAAAGCATCTTGCTTCCAGCTCTTTGGGAAGCTAAGAAACAACTCGCTCTGCACAGTGCTCTTACTGCCTACCGGGAATATCTCTTACAAAGGCCTGTGAAACGCAGTTTCTTTGCAGGCCTGATGTGGCTGAAGTAGAACTTCTGCTCTGGGTGTGCTACATTGCCCTAGAGCTGAAAGGCACAACGTGCAGGCTTCTTTGCAAAGGGCGAGTTGGGCCCCAAAGCATCTTGCTTCCAGCTCTTTGGGAAGCTAAGAAACAACTCGCTCTGCACAGTGCTCTTACAGCCTACTGGGAACATAACTTACAAAGGCCTGTGAAACGCAGTTTCTTTGCAGGCCTGATCTCGCTGAAGTAGAACTTCTGCTCTGGGTGTGCTACATTGGCCTAGAGCTGAAAGGCACAACGTGCAGGCTTCTTTCCAAAGGGCGAGTTAGGCCCCAAACCATCTTGCTTCCAGCTCTTTGGGCTAGCTATGAAACAATTCGCTCTGCACAGTGCTCTTACAGCCTAGTGGGAACATCTCTTACAAAGGCCTGTTAAACACAGTTTCTTTGCAGGCCTGATCTGGCTGAACTAGAAATTCTGCTCTGCGTGTGCTACATTGCCCTAGAGCTGGAAGGCACAACGTGCAGGCTTCTTTGCAAAGGGCGAGTTGGGCCGCAAAGCATCTTGCTTCCAGCTCCTTGGGAAGCTAAGAAACAACTCGCTCTGCACAGTGCTCTTACAGCCTACCGGAACCATCACTTACAAAGGCCTGTGAAATGCAGTTTCTTTGCAGGCCTGATCACGCTGCACTAGAACTTCTGCTCTGGGTGTGCTACATTGCCCTAGAGCTGAAGGGCGCAACGTGCAGGCCTGTTTCCAAAGGGCGAGTTGGGCCCCAAAGCATCTTGCTTCCAGCTCTTTGGGAAGCTAAGAAACAAGTCGCTCTGCACAGTGCTCTTACAGCCTACTGGGAACATCTCTTACAAAGGCCTGTGAAACGCAGTTTCTTTGCAGGCCTGATCTGGCTGAACCAGAACTTCTGCTCTGGGTGTGATACATTTCCCTAGAGCTGAAAGGCACAATGTGCCGGCTTCTTTCCAAAGGGCGAGTTGGGCCCCAAAGCATCTTGCTTCCAGCTCTTTGGGAAGCTAAGAAACAACTCGCTCTGCACAGTGCTTTTACAGCCTACCGGGAACATCTCTTACAAAGGCATCTCAAACGCAATTTCTTTGCAGGCCTGATCTGGCTGAAGTAGAACTTCTGCTCTGGGTGTGCTACATTGGCCTAGAGCTGAAAGGCACAACGTGCAGGCTTCTTTCCAAAGGGCGAGTTGGGCCCCAAAGCATCTTGCTTCCAGCTCTTTGGGAAGCTAAGAAACAACTCGCTCTGCACAGTGCTCTTACAGCCTACCGGGAACATCTCTTACAAAGGCCTGTGAAACGCAGTTTCTTTGCAGGCCTGATCTGGCTGAACTAGAACTTCTGCTCTGCGTGTGCTACATTGCCCTAGAGCTGAAAGGCACAACGTGCAGGCTTCTTTGCAAAGGGCGAGTTGGGCCGCAAAGCATCTTGCTTCCAGCTCCTTGGGAAGCTAAGAAACAACTCGCTCTGCACAGTGCTCTTACAGCCTACCGGGAACATCTCTTACAAAGGCCTGTGAAACGCAGTTTCTTTGCAGGCCTGATCTCGCTGAAGTAGAACTTCTGCTCTGGGTGCGCTACATTTGCCTAGAGCTGAAAGGCACAACCTGCAGGCTTCTTTCCAAAGGGCGAGTTGGGCCCCAAAGCATCTTGCTTCCAGCTCTTTGGGAAGCTAAGAAACAACTCGCTCTGCACAGTGCTCTTACAGCCTACCGGGAACATCTCTTACAAAGGCCTGTGAAACGCAGTTTCTTTGCAGGCCTGATCTGGCTGAAGTAGAACTTCTGCTCTGGGTGTGCTACATGGCCCTAGAGCTGAAAGGCACAATGTGCAGGCTTCTTTGCAAAAGGCGAGTTGGGCCCCAAAGCATCTTGCTTCCAGCTCTTTGGGCTAGCTATGAAACAACTCGCTCTGCACAGTGCTCTTACAGCCTACCGGGAACATCTCTTACAAAGGCCTGTGAAATGCAGTTTCTTTGCAGGCCTGATCACGCTGCACTAGAACTTCTGCTCTGGGTGTGCTACATTGCCCTAGAGCTGAAGGGCACAACGTGCAGGCTTCTTTCCAAAGGGCGAGTTGGGCCCCAAAGCATCTTGCTTCCAGCTCTTTGGGAAGCTAAGAAACAACTCGCTATGCACAGTGCTCTTACAGCCTACCGGGAACATCTCTTCCAAAGGCCTGTGAAACGCAGTTTCTTTGCAGGCCTGATCTGGCTGAAGTGGAACTTCTGCTCTGGGTGTGCTACATTGCCCTAGAGCTGAAAAGCACAACGTGCAGGCTTCTTTCCAAAGGGCGAGTTGGGCCCCAAAGCATCTTGCTTCCAGCTCTTTGGGAAGCTAAGAAACAACTCGCTCTGCACAGTGCTCTTACAGCCTACCGGGAGCATCAGTTACAAAGGCCTGTGAAATGCAGTTTCTTTGCAGGCCTAATCTGGCTGAACCCGAACTTCTGCTCTGGGTGTGCTACATTTCCCTAGAGCTGAAAGGCACAATGTGCAGGCTTCTTTCCAAAGGGCGAGTTGGGCCCCAAAGCATCTTGCTTCCAGCTCTTTGGGAAGCTAAGAAACAACTCGCTCTGCACAGTGCTTTTACAGCCTACCGGGAACATCTCTTACAAAGGCATCTCAAACGCAATTTCTTTGCAGGCATGATCTGGCTGAAGTAGAACTTCTGCTCTGGGTGTGCTACATTGCCCTAGAGCTGAAAGGCACAACGTGCAGGCTTCTTTCCAAAGGGCGAGTTGGGCCCCAAAGCATCTTGCTTCCAGCTCTTTGGGCTAGCTATGAAACAACTCGCTCTGCACAGTGCTCTTACAGCCTACCGGGAACATCTCTTACAAAGGCCTGTGAAACGAAGTTTCTTGGCCGGCCTGATCTGGCTGAACTAGAACTTCTGCTCTGGGTGTGCTACATTGCCCTAGAGCTGAAAGGCACAACGTGCAGGCTTCTTTCCAAAGGGCGAGTTGGGCCCCAAAGCATCTTGCTTCCAGCTCTTTGGGAAGCTAAGAAACAACTCGCTCTGCACAGTGCTCTTACTGCCTACCGGGAATATCTCTTACAAAGGCCTGTGAAATGCAGTTTCTTTGCAGGCCTGATGTGGCTGAAGTAGAACTTCTGCTCTGGGTGTGCTACATTGCCCTAGAGCTGAAAGGCACAACGTGCAGGCTTCTTTGCAAAGGGCGAGTTGGGCCCCAAAGCATCTTGCTTCCAGCTCTTTGGGAAGCTAAGAAACAACTCGCTCTGCACAGTGCTCTTACAGCCTACCGGGAACATCTCTTACAAAGGCCTGTGAAACGCAGTTTCTTTGCAGGCCTGATCTGGCTGAAGTAGAACTTCTGCTCTGGGTGTGCTACATTGGCCTAGAGCTGAAAGGCACAACGTGCAGGCTTCTTTCCAAAGGGCGAGTTAGGCCCCAAACCATCTTGCTTCCAGCTCTTTGGGAAGCTAAGAAACAATTCGCTCTGCACAGTGCTCTTACAGCCTACCGGGAACATCTCTTACAAAGGCCTGTTAAACACAGTTTCTTTGCAGGCCTGATCTGGCTGAACTAGAAATTCTGCTCTGCGTGTGCTACATTGCCCTAGAGCTGAAAGGCACAACGTGCAGGTTTCTTTCCAAAGGGCGAGTTGGGCCCCAAAGCATCTTGCTTCCAGCTCTTTGGGAAGCTAATAAACAAGGCGCTCTGCACAGTGCTCTTACAGCCTACCGGGAACATCTCTTACAAAGGCCTGTGTAACGCAGTTTCTTTGCAGGCCGGATCTGGCTGAACTAGAACTTCTGCTCTGGGTGTGCTACATTGCCCTAGAGCTGAAAGGCACAACGTGCAGGCTTCTTTCCAAAGGGCGAGTTGGGCCCCAAAGCATCTTGCTTCCAGCTCTTTGGGCTAGCTATGAATCAACTCGCTCTGCACAGTGCTCTTACAGCCTACCAGGAACATCTCTTACAAAGGCCTGTTAAACACAGTTTCTTTGCAGGCCTGATCTGGCTGAACTAGAACTTCTGCTCTGCGTGTGCTACATTGCCCTAGAGCTGAAAGGCACAACGTGCAGGCTTCTTTGCAAAGGGCGAGTTGGGCCCCAAAGCATCTTGCTTCCAGCTCTTTGTTAAGCTAAGAAACAACTCGCTCTGCACAGTGCTCTTACAGCCTACCGGGAGCATCTCTTACAAAGGCCTGTGAAACGCAGTTTCTTTGCAGGCCTGATCTGGCTGAAGTGGAACTTCTGCTCTGGGTGCTCTACATTGCCCTAGAGCTGAAAGGCACAACGTGCAGGCTTCTTTCCAAAGGGCGAGTTGGGCCCCAAAGCATCTTGCTTCCAGCTCTTTGGGAAGCTAAGAAACAACTCGCTCTGCACAGTGCTTTTACAGAGTCCCGGGAACATCTCTTACAAAGGCCTGTGTAACGCAGTTTCTTTGCAGGCCTGATCTGGCTGAAGTAGAACTTCTGCTCTGGGTGTGCTACATTGGCCTAGAGCTGAAAGGCACAACGTGCAGGCTTCTTTCCAAAGGGCGAGTTGGGCCCCAAAGCATCTTGCTTCCAGCTCTTTGGGCTAGCTATGAAACAACTCGCTCTGCACAGTGCTCTTACAGCCTACCGGGAACATCTCATACAAAGGCCTGTGAAACGAAGTTTCTTGGCAGGCCTGATCTGGCTGAACTAGAACTTCTGCTCTGGGTGTGCTACATTGCCCTAGAGCTGAAAGGCACAACGTGCAGGCTTCTTTCCAAAGGTCGAGTTGGGCCCCAAAGCATCTTGCTTCCAGCTCTTTGGGAAGCTAAGAAACAACTCGCTCTGCACAGTGCTCTTACTGCCTACCGGGAATATCTCTTACAAAGGCCTGTGAAACGCAGTTTCTTTGCAGGCCTGATGTGGCTGAAGTAGAACTTCTGCTCTGGGTGTGCTACATTGCCCTAGAGCTGAAAGGCACAACCTACAGGCTTCTTTGCAAAGGGCGAGTTGGGCCCCAAAGCATCTTGCTTCCAGCTCTTTGGGAAGCTAAGAAACAACTCGCTCTGCACAGTGCTCTTACAGCCTACCGGGAACATCTCTTACAAAGGCCTGTGAAACGCAGTTTCTTTGCAGGCCTGATCTCGCTGAAGTAGAACTTCTGCTCTGGGTGTGCTACATTGGCCTAGAGCTGAAAGGCACAACGTGCAGGCTTCTTTCCAAAGGGCGAGTTAGGCCCCAAACCATCTTGCTTCCAGCTCTTTGGGCTAGCTATGAAACAATTCGCTCTGCACAGTGCTCTTACAGCCTAGTGGGAACATCTCTTACAAAGGCCTGTTAAACACAGTTTCTTTGCAGGCCTGATCTGGCTGAACTAGAAATTCTGCTCTGCGTGTGCTACATTGCCCTAGAGCTGAAAGGCACAACGTGCAGGCTTCTTTGCAAAGGGCGAGTTGGGCCGCAAAGCATCTTGCTTCCAGCTCCTTGGGAAGCTAAGAAACAACTCGCTCTGCACAGTGCTCTTACAGCCTACCGGAACCATCACTTACAAAGGCCTGTGAAATGCAGTTTCTTTGCAGGCCTGATCACGCTGCACTAGAACTTCTGCTCTGGGTGTGCTACATTGCCCTAGAGCTGAAGGGCGCAACGTGCAGGCCTGTTTCCAAAGGGCGAGTTGGGCCCCAAAGCATCTTGCTTCCAGCTCTTTGGGAAGCTAAGAAACAAGTCGCTCTGCACAGTGCTCTTACAGCCTACTGGGAACATCTCTTACAAAGGCCTGTGAAACGCAGTTTCTTTGCAGGCCTGATCTGGCTGAACCAGAACTTCTGCTCTGGGTGTGATACATTTCCCTAGAGCTGAAAGGCACAATGTGCAGGCTTCTTTCCAAAGGGCGAGTTGGGCCCCAAAGCATCTTGCTTCCAGCTCTTTGGGAAGCTAAGAAACAACTCGCTCTGCACAGTGCTTTTACAGCCTACCGGGAACATCTCTTACAAAGGCATCTCAAACGCAATTTCTTTGCAGGCCTGATCTGGCTGAAGTAGAACTTCTGCTCTGGGTGTGCTACATTGGCCTAGAGCTGAAAGGCACAACGTGCAGGCTTCTTTCCAAAGGGCGAGTTGGGCCCCAAAGCATCTTGCTTCCAGCTCTTTGGGAAGCTAAGAAACAACTCGCTCTGCACAGTGCTCTTACAGCCTACCGGGAACATCTCTTACAAAGGCCTGTGAAACGCAGTTTCTTTGCAGGCCTGATCTGGCTGAACTAGAACAACTGCTCTGCGTGTGCTACATTGCCCTAGAGCTGAAAGGCACAACGTGCAGGCTTCTTTGCAAAGGGCGAGTTGGGCCGCAAAGCATCTTGCTTCCAGCTCCTTGGGAAGCTAAGAAACAACTCGCTCTGCACAGTGCTCTTACAGCCTACCGGTAACATCTCTTACAAAGGCCTGTGAAACGCAGTTTCTTTGCAGGCCTGATCTCGCTGAAGTAGAACTTCTGCTCTGGGTGCGCTACATTGGCCTAGAGCTGAAAGGCACAACCTGCAGGCTTCTTTCCAAAGGGCGAGTTGGGCCCCAAAGCATCTTGCTTCCAGCTCTTTGGGAAGCTAAGAAACAACTCGCTCTGCACAGTGCTCTTACAGACTACCGGGAACATCTCTTACAAAGGCCTGTGAAACGCAGTTTCTTTGCAGGCCTGATCTGGCTGAAGTAGAACTTCTGCTGTGGGTGTGCTACATGGCCCTAGAGCTGAAGGCACAATGTGCAGGCTTCTTTGCAAAAGGCGAGTTGGGCCCCAAAGCATCTTGCTTCCAGCTCTTTGGGCTAGCTATGAAACAACTCGCTCTGCACAGTGCTCTTACAGCCTACCGGGAACATCTCTTACAAAGGCCTGTGAAATGCAGTTTCTTTGCAGGCCTGATCACGCTGCACTAGAACTTCTGCTCTGGGTGTGCTACATTGCCCTAGAGCTGAAGGGCACAACGTGCAGGCTTCTTTCCAAAGGGCGAGTTGGGCCCCAAAGCATCTTGCTTCCAGCTCTTTGGGAAGCTAAGAAACAACTCGCTATGCACAGTGCTCTTACAGCCTACCGGGAACATCTCTTCCAAAGGCCTGTGAAACGCAGTTTCTTTGCAGGCCTGATCTGGCTGAAGTGGAACTTCTGCTCTGGGTGTGCTACATTGCCCTAGAGCTGAAAAGCACAACGTGCAGGCTTCTTTCCAAAGGGCGAGTTGGGCCCCAAAGCATCTTGCTTCCAGCTCTTTGGGAAGCTAAGAAACAACTCGCTCTGCACAGTGCTCTTACAGCCTACCGGGAGCATCAGTTACAAAGGCCTGTGAAATGCAGTTTCTTTGCAGGCCTAATCTGGCTGAACCCGAACTTCTGCTCTGGGTGTGCTACATTTCCCTAGAGCTGAAAGGCACAATGTGCAGGCTTCTTTCCAAAGGGCGAGTTGGGCCCCAAAGCATCTTGCTTCCAGCTCTTTGGGAAGCTAAGAAACAACTCGCTCTGCACAGTGCTTTTACAGCCTACCGGGAACATCTCTTACAAAGGCATCTCAAACGCAATTTCTTTGCAGGCATGATCTGGCTGAAGTAGAACTTCTGCTCTGGGTGTGCTACATTGGCCTAGAGCTGAAAGGCACAACGTGCAGGCTTCTTTCCAAAGGGCGAGTTGGGCCCCAAAGCATCTTGCTTCCAGCTCTTTGGGAAGCTAAGAAACAACTCGCTCTGCACAGTGCTCTTACAGCCTACCGGGAACATCTCTTACAAAGGCCTGTGAAACGCAGTTTCTTTGCAGGCCTGATCTGGCTGAACTAGAACTTCTGCTCTGCGTGTGCTACATTGCCCTAGAGCTGAAAGGCACAACGTGCAGGCTTCTTTGCAAAGGGCGAGTTGGGCCGCAAAGCATCTTGCTTCCAGCTCCTTGGGAACCTAAGAAACAACTCGCTCTGCACAGTGCTCTTACAGCCTACCGGGAACATCTCTTACAAAGGCCTGTGAAACGCAGTTTCTTTGCAGGCCTGATCTCGCTGAAGTAGAACTTCTGCTCTGGGTGTGCTCCATTGGCCTAGAGCTGAAAGGCACAACCTGCAGGCTTCTTTCCAAAGGGCGAGTTGGGCCCCAAAGCATCTTGCTTCCAGCTCTTTGGGAAGCTAAGAAACAACTCGCTCTGCACAGTGCTCTTACAGACTACCGGGAACATCTCATACAAAGGCCTGTCAAACGCAGTTTCTTTGCAGGCCTGATCTGGCTGAGGTAGAACTTCTGCTCTGGGTGTGCTACATGGCCCTAGAGCTGAAAGGCACAACGTGCAGGCTTCTTTCCAAAGGGCGAGTTGTGCCCCAAAGCATCTTGCTTCCAGCTCTTTGGGCTAGCTATGAAACAACTCGCTCTGCACAGTGCTCTTACAGCCTACCGGGAATATCTCTTACAAAGGCCTGAGAAACTAAGTTTCTTGGCAGGCCTGATCTGGCTGAACTAGAACTTCTGCTCTGGGTGTGCTACATTGCCCTAGAGCTGAAAGGCACAACGTGCAGGCTTCTTTCCAAAGGGCGAGTTGGGCCCCAAAGCATCTTGCTTCCAGCTCTTTGGGAAGCTAAGAAACAACTCGCTCTGCACAGTGCTCTTACTGCCTACCGGGAATATCTCTTACAAAGGCCTGTGAAATGCAGTTTCTTTGCAGGACTGATGTGGCTGAAGTAGAACTTCTGCTCTGGGTGTGCTACATTGCCCTAGAGCTGAAAGGCACAACGTGCAGGCTTCTTTCCAAAGGGCGAGTTGGGCCCCAAAGCATCTTGCTTCCAGCTCTTTGGGAAGCTAAGAAACAACTCGCTCTGCACAGTGCTTTTACAGCCTACCGGGAACATCTCTTACAAAGGCATCTCAAACGCAATTTCTTTGCAGGCCTGATCTGGCTGAAGTAGAACTTCTGCTCTGGGTGTGCTACATTCTCCTAGAGCTGAAAGGCACAACGTGCAGGCTTCTTTCCAAAGGGCGAGTTGGGCCCCAAAGCATCTTGCTTCCAGCTCTTTGGGAAGCTAAGAAACAACTCGCTCTGCACAGTGCTCTTACAGCCTACCGGGAACATCTCTTACAAAGGCCTGTGAAACGCAGTTTCTTTGCAGGCCTGATCTGGCTGAACTAGAACTTCTGCTCTGCGTGTGCTACATTGCCCTAGAGCTGAAAGGCACAACGTGCAGGCTTCTTTGCAAAGGGCGAGTTGGGCCGCAAAGCATCTTGCTTCCAGCTCCTTGGGAAGCTAAGAAACAACTCGCTCTGCACAGTGCTCTTACAGCCTACCGGGAACATCTCTTACAAAGGCCTGTGAAACGCAGTTTCTTTGCAGGCCTGATCTCGCTGAAGTAGAACTTCTGCTCTGGGTGCGCTACATTGGCCTAGAGCTGAAAGGCACAACCTGCAGGCTTCTTTCCAAAGGGCGAGTTGGGCCCCAAAGCATCTTGCTTCCAGCTCTTTGGGAAGCTAAGAAACAACTCGCTCTGCACAGTGCTCTTACAGCCTACCGGGAACATCTCTTACAAAGGCCTGTGAAACGCAGTTTCTTTGCAGGCCTGATCTGGCTGAAGTAGAACTTCTGCTCTGGGTGTGCTACATGGCCCTAGAGCTGAAAGGCACAACGTGCAGGCTTCTTTCCAAAGGGCGAGTTGGGCCCCAAAGCATCTTGCTTCCAGCTCTTTGGGCTAGCTATGAAACAACTCGCTCTGCACAGTGCTCTTACAGCCTACCGGGAATATCTCTTACAAAGGCCTGTGAAACTAAGTTTCTTGGCAGGCCTGATCTGGCTGAACTAGAACTTCTGCTCTGGGTGTGCTACATTGCCCTAGAGCTGAAAGGCACAACGTGCAGGCTTCTTTCCAAAGGGCGAGTTGGGCCCCAAAGCATCTTGCTTCCAGCTCTTTGGGAAGCTAAGAAACAACTCGCTCTGCACAGTGCTCTTACTGCCTACCGGGAATATCTCTTACAAAGGCCTGTGAAATGCAGTTTCTTTGCAGGCCTGATGTGGCTGAAGTAGAACTTCTGCTCTGGGTGTGCTACATTGCCCTAGAGCTGAAAGGCACAACGTGCAGGCTTCTTTGCAAAGGGCGAGTTGGGCCCCAAAGCATCTTGCTTCCAGCTCTTTGGGAAGCTAAGAAACAACTCGCTCTGCACAGTGCTCTTACAGCCTACCGGGAACATCTCTTACAAAGGCCTGTGAAACGCAGTTTCTTTGCAGGCCTGATCTGGCTGAAGTAGAACTTCTGCTCTGGGTGTGCTACATTGGCCTAGAGCTGAAAGGCACAACGTGCAGGCTTCTTTCCAAAGGGCGAGTTAGGCCCCAAACCATCTTGCTTCCAGCTCTTTGGGAAGCTAAGAAACAATTCGCTCTGCACAGTGCTCTTACAGCCTAGTGGGAACATCTCTTACAAAGGCCTGTTAAACACAGTTTCTTTGCAGGCCTGATCACGCTGCACTAGAACTTCTGCTCTGGGTGTGCTACATTGCCCTAGAGCTGAAGGGCGCAACGTGCAGGCCTGTTTCCAAAGGGCGAGTTGGGCCCCAAAGCATCTTGCTTCCAGCTCTTTGGGAAGCTAAGAAACAAGTCGCTCTGCACAGTGCTCTTACAGCCTACTGGGAACATCTCTTACAAAGGCCTGTGAAACGCAGTTTCTTTGCAGGCCTGATCTGGCTGAAGTAGAACTTCTGCTCTGGGTGTGCTACATGGCCCTAGAGCTGAAAGGCACAACGTGCAGGCTTCTTTGCAAAGGGCGAGTTGGGCCGCAAAGCATCTTGCTTCCAGCTCCTTGGGAAGCTAAGAAACAACTCGCTCTTCACAGTGCTCTTACAGCCTACCGGGAACATCTCTTACAAAGGCCTGTGAAACGCAGTTTCTTTGCAGGCCTGATGTGGCTGAAGTAGAACTTCTGCTCTGGGTGTGCTACTTTGGCCTAGAGCTGAAAGGCACAACCTGCAGGCTTCTTTCCAAAGGGTGAGTTGGGCCCCAAAGCATCTTGCTTCCAGCTCTTTGGGAAGCTAAGAAACAACTCGCTCTGCACAGTGCTCTTACAGCCTACCGGGAACATCTCTTACAAAGTCCTGTGAAACGCAGTTTCTTTGCAGGCCTGATCTGGCTGAAGTAGAACTTCTGCTCTGAGTGTGCTACATGGCCCTAGAGCTGAAAGGCACAATGTGCAGGCTTCTTTGCAAAGGGTGAGTTGGGCCCCAAAGCATCTTGCTTCCAGCTCTTTGGGCTAGCTATGAAACAACTCGCTCTGCACAGTGCTCTTACAGCCTACCGGAACCACCACTTACAAAGGCCTGTGAAATGCAGTTTCTTTGCAGGCCTGATCACGCTGCACTAGAACTTCTGCTCTGGGTGTGCTACATTGCCCTAGAGCTGAAAGGCACAACGTGCAGGCTTCTTTGCAAAGGGCGAGTTGGGCCGCAAAGCAACTTGCTTCCAGCTCTTTGGGAAGCTAAGAAACAACTCGCTCTGCACAGTGCTCTTACAGCCTACCGGGAACATCTCTTGCAAAGGCCTGTGAAACGCAGTTTCTTTGCAGGCCTGATCTGGCTGATGTAGAACTTCTGCTCTGGGTGTGCTACATTGCCCTAGAGCTGAAAGGCACAACGTGCAGGCTTCTTTCCAAAGGGCGAGTTGGGCCCCAAAGCATCTTGCTTCCAGCTCTTTGGGAAGCTAAGAAACAACTCGCTCTGCACAGTGCTCTTACAGCCTACCGGGAACATCTCTTACAAAGGCCTGTGAAACGCAGTTTCTTTGCAGGCCTGATCTGGCTAAAGTAGAACTTCTGCTGTGGGTGTGCTACATTGGCCTAGAGCTGAAAGGCACAACGTGCAGGCTCCTTTCCAAAGGGCGAGTTGGGCCCCAAAGCATCTTGCTTCCAGCTCTTTGGGAAGCTAAGAAACAACTCGCTATGCACAGTGCTCTTACAGCCTACCGGGAACATCTCTTACAAAGGCCTGTGAAACGCAGTTTCTTCGCAGGCCTGATCTGGCTGAAGTGGAACTTCTGCTCTGGGTGTGCTACATTGCCCTAGAGCTGAAAAGCACAACGTGCAGGCTTCTTTCCAAAGGGCGAGTTGGGCCCCAAAGCATCTTGCTTCCAGCTCTTTGGGAAGCTAAGAAACAACTCGCTCTGCACAGTGCTCTTACAGCCTACCGGGAGAATCAGTTACAAAGGCCTGTGAAATGCAGTTTCTTTGCAGGCCTAATCTGGCTGAACCAGAACTTCTGCTCTGGGTGTGCTACATTTCCCTAGAGCTGAAAGGCACAATGTGCAGGCTTCTTTCCAAAGGGCGATTTGGGCCCCAAAGCATCTTGCTTCCAGCTCTTTGGGAAGCTAAGAAACAACTCGCTCTGCACAGTGCTTTAACAGCCTACCGGGAACATCTCTTACAAAGGCATCTCAAACGCAGTTGCTTTGCAGGCCTGATCTGGCTGAAGTAGAACTTCTGCTCTGGGTGTGCTACATTGGCCTAGAGCTGAAAGGCACAAAGTGCAGGCTTCTTTGCAAAGGGCGAGTTGGGCCGCAAAGCATCTTGCTTCCAGCTCCTTGGGAAGCTAAGAAACAACTCGCTCTGCACAGTGCTCTTACAGCCTACCGGGAACATCTCTTACAAAGGCCTGTGAAACGCAGTTTCTTTGCAGGCCTGATCTCGCTGAAGTAGAACTTCTGCTCTGGGTGTGCTCCATTGGCCTAGAGCTGAAAGGCACAACCTGCAGGCTTCTTTCCAAAGGGCGAGTTGGGCCCCAAAGCATCTTGCTTCCAGCTCTTTGGGAAGCTAAGAAACAACTCGCTCTGCACAGTGCTCTTACAGACTACCGGGAACATCTCATACAAAGGCCTGTCAAACGCAGTTTCTTTGCAGGCCTGATCTGGCTGAGGTAGAACTTCTGCTCTGGGTGTGCTACATGGCCCTAGAGCTGAAAGGCACAACGTGCAGGCTTCTTTCCAAAGGGCGAGTTGGGCCCCAAAGCATCTTGCTTCCAGCTCTTTGGGCTAGCTATGAAACAACTCGCTCTGCACAGTGCTCTTACAGCCTACCGGGAACATCTCTTACAAAGGCCTGTGAAACGAAGTTTCTTGGCAGGCCTGATCTGGCTGAACTAGAACTTCTGCTCTGGGTGTGCTACATTGCCCTAGAGCTGAAAGGCACAACGTGCAGGCTTCTTTCCAAAGGGCGAGTTGGGCCCCAAAGCATCTTGCTTCCAGCTCTTTGGGAAGCTAAGAAACAACTCGCTCTGCACAGTGCTCTTACTGCCTACCGGGAATATCTCTTACAAAGGCCTGTGAAACGCAGTTTCTTTGCAGGCCTGATGTGGCTGAAGTAGAACTTCTGCTCTGGGTGTGCTACATTGCCCTAGAGCTGAAAGGCACAACGTGCAGGCTTCTTTGCAAAGGGCGAGTTGGGCCCCAAAGCATCTTGCTTCCAGCTCTTTGGGAAGCTAAGAAACAACTCGCTCTGCACAGTGCTCTTACAGCCTACCGGGAACATCTCTTACAAAGGCCTGTGAAACGCAGTTTCTTTGCAGGCCTGATCTGGCTGAAGTAGAACTTCTGCTCTGGGTGTGCTACATTGGCCTAGAGCTGAAAGGCACAACGTGCAGGCTTCTTTCCAAAGGGCGAGTTAGGCCCCAAACCATCTTGCTTCCAGCTCTTTGGGAAGCTAAGAAACAATTGGCTCTGCACAGTGCTCTTACAGCCTAGTGGGAACATCTCTTACAAAGGCCTGTTAAACACAGTTTCTTTGCAGGCCTGATCTGGCTGAACTAGAAATTCTGCACTGCGTGTGCTACATTGGCCTAGAGCTGAAAGGCACAACCTGCAGGCTTCTTTCCAAAGGGTGAGTTGGGCCCCAAAGCATCTTGCTTCCAGCTCTTTGGGAAGCTAAGAAACAACTCGCTCTGCACAGTGCTCTTACAGCCTACCGGGAACATCTCTTACAAAGGCCTGTGAAACGCAGTTTCTTCGCAGGCCTGATCTGGCTGAAGTAGAACTTCTGCTCTGAGTGTGCTACATGGCCCTAGAGCTGAAAGGCACAATGTGCAGGCTTCTTTGCAAAGGGCGGTTTGGGCCCCAAAGCATCTTGCTTCCAGCTCTTTGGGCTAGCTATGAAACAACTCGCTCTGCACAGTGCTCTTACAGCCTACCGGAACCACCACTTACAAAGGCCTGTGAAATGCAGTTTCTTTGCAGGCCTGATCACGCTGCACTAGAACTTCTGCTCTGGGTGTGCTACATTGCCCTAGAGCTGAAAGGCACAACGTGCAGGCTTCTTTGCAAAGGGCGAGTTGGGCCGCAAAGCAACTTGCTTCCAGCTCTTTGGGAAGCTAAGAAACAACTCGCTCTGCACAGTGCTCTTACAGCCTACCGGGAACATCTCTTGCAAAGGCCTGTGAAACGCAGTTTCTTTGCAGGCCTGATCTGGCTGATGTAGAACTTCTGCTCTGGGTGTGCTACATTGCCCTAGAGCTGAAAGGCACAACGTGCAGGCTTCTTTCCAAAGGGCGAGTTGGGCCCCAAAGCATCTTGCTTCCAGCTCTTTGGGAAGCTAAGAAACAACTCGCTCTGCACAGTGCTCTTACAGCCTACCGGGAACATCTCTTACAAAGGCCTGTGAAACGCAGTTTCTTTGCAGGCCTGATCTGGCTAAAGTAGAACTTCTGCTGTGGGTGTGCTACATTGGCCTAGAGCTGAAAGGCACAACGTGCAGGCTCCTTTCCAAAGGGCGAGTTGGGCCCCAAAGCATCTTGCTTCCAGCTCTTTGGGAAGCTAAGAAACAACTCGCTCTGCACAGTGCTCTTACAGCCTACCGGGAGCATCAGTTACAAAGGCCTGTGAAATGCAGTTTCTTTGCAGGCCTAATCTGGCTGAACCAGAACTTCTGCTCTGGGTGTGCTACATTTCCCTAGAGCTGAAAGGCACAATGTGCAGGCTTCTTTCCAAAGGGCGAGTTGGGCCCCAAAGCATCTTGCTTCCAGCTCTTTGGGAAGCTAAGAAACAACTCGCTCTGCACAGTGCTTTTACAGCCTACCGGGAACATCTCTTACAAAGGCATCTCAAACGCAGTTGCTTTGCAGGCCTGATCTGGCTGAAGTAGAACTTCTGCTCTGGGTGTGCTACATTGGCCTAGAGCTGAAAGGCACAAAGTGCAGGCTTCTTTGCAAAGGGCGAGTTGGGCCGCAAAGCATCTTGCTTCCAGCTCCTTGGAAAGCTAAGAAACAACTCGCTCTGCACAGTGCTCTTACAGCCTACCGGGAACATCTCTTACAAAGGCCTGTGAAACGCAGTTTCTTTGCAGGCCTGATCTCGCTGAAGTAGAACTTCTGCTCTGGGTGTGCTCCATTGGCCTAGAGCTGAAAGGCACAACCTGCAGGCTTCTTTCCAAAGGGCGAGTTGGGCCCCAAAGCATCTTGCTTCCAGCTCTTTGGGAAGCTAAGAAACAACTCGCTCTGCACAGTGCTCTTACAGACTACCGGGAACATCTCATACAAAGGCCTGTCAAACGCAGTTTCTTTGCAGGCCTGATCTGGCTGAGGTAGAACTTCTGCTCTGGGTGTGCTACATGGCCCTAGAGCTGAAAGGCACAACGTGCAGGCTTCTTTCCAAAGGGCGAGTTGGGCCCCAAAGCATCTTGCTTCCAGCTCTTTGGGCTAGCTATGAAACAACTCGCTCTGCACAGTGCTCTTACAGCCTACCGGGAACATCTCTTACAAAGGCCTGTGAAACGAAGTTTCTTGGCAGGCCTGATCTGGCTGAACTAGAACTTCTGCTCTGGGTGTGCTACATTGCCCTAGAGCTGAAAGGCACAACGTGCAGGCTTCTTTCCAAAGGGCGAGTTGGGCCCCAAAGCATCTTGCTTCCAGCTCTTTGGGAAGCTAAGAAACAACTCGCTCTGCACAGTGCTCTTACTGCCTACCGGGAATATCTCTTACAAAGGCCTGTGAAACGCAGTTTCTTTGCAGGCCTGATGTGGCTGAAGTAGAACTTCTGCTCTGGGTGTGCTACATTGCCCTAGAGCTGAAAGGCACAACGTGCAGGCTTCTTTGCAAAGGGCGAGTTGGGCCCCAAAGCATCTTGCTTCCAGCTCTTTGGGAAGCTAAGAAACAACTCGCTCTGCACAGTGCTCTTACAGCCTACCGGGAACATCTCTTACAAAGGCCTGTGAAACGCAGTTTCTTTGCAGGCCTGATCTGGCTGAAGTAGAACTTCTGCTCTGGGTGTGCTACATTGGCCTAGAGCTGAAAGGCACAACGTGCAGGCTTCTTTCCAAAGGGCGAGTTAGGCCCCAAACCATCTTGCTTCCAGCTCTTTGGGAAGCTAAGAAACAATTCGCTCTGCACAGTGCTCTTACAGCCTAGTGGGAACATCTCTTACAAAGGCCTGTTAAACACAGTTTCTTTGCAGGCCTGATCTGGCTGAACTAGAAATTCTGCACTGCGTGTGCTACATTGCCCTAGAGCTGAAAGGCACAACGTGCAGGCTTCTTTGCAAAGGGCGAGTTGGGCCGCAAAGCATCTTGCTTCCAGCTCCTTGGGAAGCTAAGAAACAACTCGCTCTGCACAGTGCTCTTACAGCCTACCGGGAACATCTCTTACAAAGGCCTGTGAAACGCAGTTTCTTTGCAGGCCTGATGTGGCTGAAGTAGAACTTCTGCTCTGGGTGTGCTACTTTGGCCTAGAGCTGAAAGGCACAACGTGCAGGCTTCTTTCCAAAGGGCGAGTTGGGCCCCAAAGCATCTTGCTTCCAGCTCTTTGGGAAGCTAAGAAACAACTCGCTCTGCACAGTGCTCTTACAGCCTACCGGGAACATCTCTTACAAAGGCCTGTGAAACGCAGTTTCTTTGCAGGCCTGATCTGGCTGAAGTAGAACTTCTGCTCTGGGTGTGCTACATGGCCCTAGAGCTAAAAGGCACAATGTTCAGGCTTCTTTGCAAAAGGCGAGTTGGGCCCCAAAGCATCTTGCTTCCAGCTCTTTGGGCTAGCTATGAAACAACTCGCTCTGCACAGTGCTCTTACAGCCTACCGGAACCATCACTTACAAAGGCCTGTGAAATGCAGTTTCTTTGCAGGCCTGATCACGCTGCACTAGAACTTCTGCTCTGGGTGTGCTACATTGCCCTAGAGCTGAAGGGCGCAACGTGCAGGCCTGTTTCCAAAGGGCGAGTTGGGCCCCAAAGCATCTTGCTTCCAGCTCTTTGGGAAGCTAAGAAACAAGTCGCTCTGCACAGTGCTCTTACAGCCTACTGGGAACATCTCTTACAAAGGCCTGTGAAACGCAGTTTCTTTGCAGGCCTGATCTGGCTGAAGTAGAACTTCTGCTCTGGGTGTGCTACATTGCCCTAGAGCTGAAAGGCACAACGTGCAGGCTTCTTTGCAAAGGGCGAGTTGGGCCGCAAAGCAACTTGCTTCCAGCTCCTTGGGAAGCTAAGAAACAACTCGCACTGCACAGTGCTCTTACAGCCTACTGGGAACATCTCATACAAAGGCCTGTCAAACGCAGTTTCTTTGCAGGCCTGATCTGGCTGAGGTAGAACTTCTGCTCTGGGTGTGCTACATGGCCCTAGAGCTGAAAGGCACAACGTGCAGGCTTCTTTCCAAAGGGCGAGTTGGGCCGCAAAGCAACTTGCTTCCAGCTCCTTGGGAAGCTAAGAAACAACTCGCACTGCACAGTGCTCTTACAGCCTACTGGGAACATCTCATACAAAGGCCTGTCAAACGCAGTTTCTTTGCAGGCCTGATCTGGCTGAGGTAGAACTTCTGCTCTGGGTGTGCTACATGGCCCTAGAGCTGAAAGGCACAACGTGCAGGCTTCTTTCCAAAGGGCGAGTTGGGCCCCAAAGCATCTTGCTTCCAGCTCTTTGGGCTAGCTATGAAACAACTCGCTCTGCACAGTGCTCTTACTGCCTACCGGGAACATCTCTTACAAAGGCCTGTGAAACGCAGTTTCTTTGCAGGCCTGATCTGGCTGAAGTAGAACTTCTGCTCTGGGTGTGCTACATTGGCCTAGAGCTGAAAGGCACAACGTGCAGGCTTCTTTCCAAAGGGCGAGTTGGGCCCCAAAGCATCTTGCTTCCAGCTCTTTGGGAAGCTAAGAAACAACTCGCTCTGCACAGTGCTCTTACAGCCTACCGGGAACATCTCTTACAAAGGCCTGTGAAACGCAGTTTCTTTGCAGGCCTGATCTGGCTGAAGTGGAACTTCTGCTCTGGGTGCTCTACATTGCCCTAGAGCTGAAAAGCACAACGTGCAGGCTTCTTTCCAAAGGGCGAGTTGGGCCCCAAAGCATCTTGCTTCCAGCTCTTTGGGAAGCTAAGTAACAACTCGCTCTGCACAGTGCTCTTACAGCCTACCGGGAAGATCTCTTACAAAGGCCTGTGAAACGCAGTTTCTTTGCAGGCCTGATCTGGCTGAAGTAGAACTTCTGCTCTGGGTGTGCTACATGGCCCTAGAGCTGAAAGGCACAATGTGAAGGCTTCTTTGCAAAAGGCGAGTTGGGCCTCAAAGCATCTTGCTTCCAGCTCTTTGGGCTAGCTATGAAACAACTCGCTATGCACAGTGCTCTTACAGCTTACCGGAACCATCACTTACAAAGGCCTGTGAAATGCAGTTTCTTTGCAGGCCTGATCACGCTGCACTAGAACTTCTGCTCTGGGTGTGCTACATTGCCCTAGAGCTGAAGGGCACAACGTGCAGGCCTGTTTCCAAAGGGCGAGTTGGGCCCCAAAGCATCTTGCTTCCAGCTCTTTGGGAAGCTAAGAAACAACTCGCTCTGCACACTGCTCTTACAGCCTACTGGGAACATCTCTTACAAAGGCCTGTGAAATGCAGTTGCTTTGCAGGCCGGATCTGGCTGAACTAGAACTTCTGCTCTGCGTGTGCTACATTGCCCTAGAGCTGAAAGGCACAACGTGCAGGCTTCTTTGCAAAGGGCGAGTTGGGCCGCAAAGCAACTTGCTTCCAGCTCCTTGGGAAGCTAAGAAACAACTCGCACTGCACAGTGCTCTTACAGCCTACCGGGAACATCTCATACAAAGGCCTGTCAAACGCAGTTTCTTTGCAGGCCTGATCTGGCTGAGGTAAAACTTCTGCTCTGTGTGTGCTACATGGCCCTAGAGCTGAAAGGCACAACGTGCAGGCTTCTTTCCAAAGGGCGAGTTGGGCCCCAAAGCATCTTGCTTCCAGCTCTTTGGGCTAGCTATGAAACAACTCGCTCTGCACAGTGCTCTTACAGCCTACCGGGAGCATCACTTACAAAGGCCTGTGAAATGCAGTTTCTTTGCAGGCCTGATCTGGCTGAACTAGAACTTCTGCTCTGGGTGTGCTACATTGCCCTAGAGCTGAAAGGCACAACGTGCAGGCTTCTTTCCAAAGGGCGAGTTGGGCCCCAAAGCATCTTGCTTCCAGCTCTTTGGGAACCTAAAAACAACTCGCTCTGCACAGTGCTCTTACAGCCTACCGGGAACATCTCTTGCAAAGGCCTGTGAAACGCAGTTTCTTTGCAGGCCTGATCTGGCTGATGTAGAACTTCTGCTCTGGGTGTGCTACATTGCCCTAGAGCTGAAAGGCACAACGTGCAGGCTTCTTTCCAAAGGGCGAGTTGGGCCCCAAAGCATCTTGCTTCCAGCTCTTTGGGAAGCTAAGAAACAACTCGCTCTGCACAGTGCTCTTACAGCCTACCGGGAACATCTCTTACAAAGGCCTGTGAAACGCAGTTTCTTTGCAGGCCTGATCTGGCTGAAGTAGAACTTCTGCTCTGGGTGTGCTACATTGGCCTAGAGCTGAAAGGCACAAAGTGCAGGCTTCTTTGCAAAGGGCGAGTTGGGCCGCAAAGCATCTTGCTTCCAGCTCCTTGGGAAGCTAAGAAACAACTCGCTCTGCACAGTGCTCTTACAGCCTACCGGGAACATCTCTTACAAAGGCCTGTGAAACGCAGTTTCTTTGCAGGCCTGATCTCGCTGAAGTAGAACTTCTGCTCTGGGTGTGCTCCATTGGCCTAGAGCTGAAAGGCACAACCTGCAGGCTTCTTTCCAAAGGGCGAGTTGGGCCCCAAAGCATCTTGCTTCCAGCTCTTTGGGAAGCTAAGAAACAACTCGCTCTGCACAGTGCTCTTACAGACTACCGGGAACATCTCATACAAAGGCCCGTCAAACGCAGTTTCTTTGCAGGCCTGATCTGGCTGAGGTAGAACTTCTGCTCTGGGTGTGCTACATGGCCCTAGAGCTGAAAGGCACAACGTGCAGGCTTCTTTCCAAAGGGCGAGTTGGGCCCCAAAGCATCTTGCTTCCAGCTCTTTGGGCTAGCTATGAAACAACTCGCTCTGCACAGTGCTCTTACAGCCTACCGGGAACATCTCTTACAAAGGCCTGTGAAACGAAGTTTCTTGGCAGGCCTGATCTGGCTGAACTAGAACTTCTGCTCTGGGTGTGCTACATTGCCCTAGAGCTGAAAGGCACAACGTGCAGGCTTCTTTCCAAAGGGCGAGTTGGGCCCCAAAGCATCTTGCTTCCAGCTCTTTGGGAAGCTAAGAAACAACTCGCTCTGCACAGTGCTCTTACTGCCTACCGGGAATATCTCTTACAAAGGCCTGTGAAACGCAGTTTCTTTGCAGGCCTGATGTGGCTGAAGTAGAACTTCTGCTCTGGGTGTGCTACATTGCCCTAGAGCTGAAAGGCACAACGTGCAGGCTTCTTTGCAAAGGGCGAGTTGGGCCCCAAAGCATCTTGCTTCCAGCTCTTTGGGAAGCTAAGAAACAACTCGCTCTGCACAGTGCTCTTACAGCCTACCGGGAACATCTCTTACAAAGGCCTGTGAAACGCAGTTTCTTTGCAGGCCTGATCTGGCTGAAGTAGAACTTCTGCTCTGGGTGTGCTACATTGGCCTAGAGCTGAAAGGCACAACGTGCAGGCTTCTTTCCAAAGGGCGAGTTAGGCCCCAAACCATCTTGCTTCCAGCTCTTTGGGAAGCTAAGAAACAATTCGCTCTGCACAGTGCTCTTACAGCCTAGTGGGAACATCTCTTACAAAGGCCTGTTAAACACAGTTTCTTTGCAGGCCTGATCTGGCTGAACTAGAAATTCTGCACTGCGTGTGCTACATTGGCCTAGAGCTGAAAGGCACAACCTGCAGGCTTCTTTCCAAAGGGTGAGTTGGGCCCCAAAGCATCTTGCTTCCAGCTCTTTGGGAAGCTAAGAAACAACTCGCTCTGCACAGTGCTCTTACAGCCTACCGGGAACATCTCTTACAAAGGCCTGTGAAACGCAGTTTCTTCGCAGGCCTGATCTGGCTGAAGTAGAACTTCTGCTCTGAGTGTGCTACATGGCCCTAGAGCTGAAAGGCACAATGTGCAGGCTTCTTTGCAAAGGGCGGTTTGGGCCCCAAAGCATCTTGCTTCCAGCTCTTTGGGCTAGCTATGAAACAACTCGCTCTGCACAGTGCTCTTACAGCCTACCGGAACCACCACTTACAAAGGCCTGTGAAATGCAGTTTCTTTGCAGGCCTGATCACGCTGCACTAGAACTTCTGCTCTGGGTGTGCTACATTGCCCTAGAGCTGAAAGGCACAACGTGCAGGCTTCTTTGCAAAGGGCGAGTTGGGCCGCAAAGCAACTTGCTTCCAGCTCTTTGGGAAGCTAAGAAACAACTCGCTCTGCACAGTGCTCTTACAGCCTACCGGGAACATCTCTTGCAAAGGCCTGTGAAACGCAGTTTCTTTGCAGGCCTGATCTGGCTGATGTAGAACGTCTGCTCTGGGTGTGCTACATTGCCCAAGAGCTGAAAGGCACAACGTGCAGGCTTCTTTCCAAAGGGCGAGTTGGGCCCCAAAGCATCTTGCTTCCAGCTCTTTGGGAAGCTAAGAAACAACTCGCTCTGCACAGTGCTCTTACAGCCTACCGGGAACATCTCTTACAAAGGCCTGTGAAACGCAGTTTCTTTGCAGGCCTGATCTGGCTAAAGTAGAACTTCTGCTGTGGGTGTGCTACATTGGCCTAGAGCTGAAAGGCACAACGTGCAGGCTCCTTTCCAAAGGGCGAGTTGGGCCCCAAAGCATCTTGCTTCCAGCTCTTTGGGAAGCTAAGAAACAACTCGCTCTGCACAGTGCTCTTACAGCCTACCGGGAGCATCAGTTACAAAGGCCTGTGAAATGCAGTTTCTTTGCAGGCCTAATCTGGCTGAACCAGAACTTCTGCTCTGGGTGTGCTACATTTCCCTAGAGCTGAAAGGCACAATGTGCAGGCTTCTTTCCAAAGGGCGAGTTGGGCCCCAAAGCATCTTGCTTCCAGCTCTTTGGGAAGCTAAGAAACAACTCGCTCTGCACAGTGCTTTTACAGCCTACCGGGAACATCTCTTACAAAGGCATCTCAAACGCAGTTGCTTTGCAGGCCTGATCTGGCTGAAGTAGAACTTCTGCTCTGGGTGTGCTACATTGGCCTAGAGCTGAAAGGCACAAAGTGCAGGCTTCTTTGCAAAGGGCGAGTTGGGCCGCAAAGCATCTTGCTTCCAGCTCCTTGGGAAGCTAAGAAACAACTCGCTCTGCACAGTGCTCTTACAGCCTACCGGGAACATCTCTTACAAAGGCCTGTGAAACGCAGTTTCTTTGCAGGCCTGATCTCGCTGAAGTAGAACTTCTGCTCTGGGTGTGCTCCATTGGCCTAGAGCTGAAAGGCACAACCTGCAGGCTTCTTTCCAAAGGGCGAGTTGGGCCCCAAAGCATCTTGCTTCCAGCTCTTTGGGAAGCTAAGAAACAACTCGCTCTGCACAGTGCTCTTACAGACTACCGGGAACATCTCATACAAAGGCCTGTCAAACGCAGTTTCTTTGCAGGCCTGATCTGGCTGAGGTAGAACTTCTGCTCTGGGTGTGCTACATGGCCCTAGAGCTGAAAGGCACAACGTGCAGGCTTCTTTCCAAAGGGCGAGTTGGGCCCCAAAGCATCTTGCTTCCAGCTCTTTGGGCTAGCTATGAAACAACTCGCTCTGCACAGTGCTCTTACAGCCTACCGGGAACAACTCTTACAAAGGCCTGTGAAACGAAGTTTCTTGGCAGGCCTGATCTGGCTGAACTAGAACTTCTGCTCTGGGTGTGCTACATTGCCCTAGAGCTGAAAGGCACAACGTGCAGGCTTCTTTCCAAAGGGCGAGTTGGGCCCCAAAGCATCTTGCTTCCAGCTCTTTGGGAAGCTAAGAAACAACTCGCTCTGCACAGTGCTCTTACTGCCTACCGGGAATATCTCTTACAAAGGCCTGTGAAACGCAGTTTCTTTGCAGGCCTGATGTGGCTGAAGTAGAACTTCTGCTCTGGGTGTGCTACATTGGCCTAGAGCTGAAAGGCACAACGTGCAGGCTTCTTTGCAAAGGGCGAGTTGGGCCCCAAAGCATCTTGATTCCAGCTCTTTGGGAAGCTAAGAAACAACTCGCTCTGCACAGTGCTCTTACAGCCTACCGGGAACATCTCTTACAAAGGCCTGTGAAACGCAGTTTCTTTGCAGGCCTGATCTGGCTGAAGTAGAACTTCTGCTCTGGGTGTGCTACATTGGCCTAGAGCTGAAAGGCACAACGTGCAGGCTTCTTTCCAAAGGGCGAGTTAGGCCCCAAACCATCTTGCTTCCAGCTCTTTGGGAAGCTAAGAAACAATTCGCTCTGCACAGTGCTCTTACAGCCTAGTGGGAACATCTCTTACAAAGGCCTGTTAAACACAGTTTCTTTGCAGGCCTGATCTGGCTGAACTAGAAATTCTGCTCTGCGTGTGCTACATTGCCCTAGAGCTGAAAGGCACAACGTGCAGGCTTCTTTGCAAAGGGCGAGTTGGGCCGCAAAGCATCTTGCTTCCAGCTCCTTGGGAAGCTAAGAAACAACTCGCTCTGCACAGTGCTCTTACAGCCTACCGGGAACATCTCTTACAAAGGCCTGTGAAACGCAGTTTCTTTGCAGGCCTGATGTGGCTGAAGTAGAACTTCTGCTCTGGGTGTGCTACTTTGGCCTAGAGCTGAAAGGCACAACGTGCAGGCTTCTTTCCAAAGGGCGAGTTGGGCCCCAAAGCATCTTGCTTCCAGCTCTTTGGGAAGCTAAGAAACAACTCGCTCTGCACAGTGCTCTTACAGCCTACCGGGAACATCTCTTACAAAGGCCTGTGAAACGCAGTTTCTTTGCAGGCCTGATCTGGCTGAAGTAGAACTTCTGCTCTGGGTGTGCTACATGGCCCTAGAGCTGAAAGGCACAATGTTCAGGCTTCTTTGCAAAAGGCGAGTTGGGCCCCAAAGCATCTTGCTTCCAGCTCTTTGGGCTAGCTATGAAACAACTCGCTCTGCACAGTGCTCTTACAGCCTACCGGAACCATCACTTACAAAGGCCTGTGAAATGCAGTTTCTTTGCAGGCCTGATCACGCTGCACTAGAACTTCTGCTCTGGGTGTGCTACATTGCCCTAGAGCTGAAGGGCGCAACGTGCAGGCCTGTTTCCAAAGGGCGAGTTGGGCCCCAAAGCATCTTGCTTCCAGCTCTTTGGGAAGCTAAGAAACAAGTCGCTCTGCACAGTGCTCTTACAGCCTACTGGGAACATCTCTTACAAAGGCCTGTGAAACGCAGTTTCTTTGCAGGCCTGATCTGGCTGAAGTAGAACTTCTGCTCTGGGTGTGCTACATTGCCCTAGAGCTGAAAGGCACAACGTGCAGGCTTCTTTGCAAAGGGCGAGTTGGGCCGCAAAGCAACTTGCTTCCAGCTCCTTGGGAAGCTAAGAAACAACTCGCACTGCACAGTGCTCTTACAGCCTACTGGGAACATCTCATACAAAGGCCTGTCAAACGCAGTTTCTTTGCAGGCCTGATCTGGCTGAGGTAGAACTTCTGCTCTGGGTGTGCTACATGGCCCTAGAGCTGAAAGGCACAACGTGCAGGCTTCTTTCCAAAGGGCGAGTTGGGCCGCAAAGCAACTTGCTTCCAGCTCCTTGGGAAGCTAAGAAACAACTCGCACTGCACAGTGCTCTTACAGCCTACTGGGAACATCTCATACAAAGGCCTGTCAAACGCAGTTTCTTTGCAGGCCTGATCTGGCTGAGGTAGAACTTCTGCTCTGGGTGTGCTACATGGCCCTAGAGCTGAAAGGCACAACGTGCAGGCTTCTTTCCAAAGGGCGAGTTGGGCCCCAAAGCATCTTGCTTCCAGCTCTTTGGGCTAGCTATGAAACAACTCGCTCTGCACAGTGCTCTTACAGCCTACCGGGAACATCTCTTACAAAGGCCTGTGAAACGCAGTTTCTTTGCAGGCCTGATCTGGCTGAAGTAGAACTTCTGCTCTGGGTGTGCTACATTGGCCTAGAGCTGAAAGGCACAACGTGCAGGCTTCTTTCCAAAGGGCGAGTTGGGCCCCAAAGCATCTTGCTTCCAGCTCTTTGGGAAGCTAAGAAACAACTCGCTCTGCACAGTGCTCTTACAGCCTACCGGGAACATCTCTTACAAAGGCCTGTGAAACGCAGTTTCTTTGCAGGCCTGATCTGGCTGAAGTGGAACTTCTGCTCTGGGTGCTCTACATTGCCCTAGAGCTGAAAGGCACAACGTGCAGGCTTCTTTCCAAAGGGCGAGTTGGGCCCCAAAGCATCTTGCTTCCAGCTCTTTGGGAAGCTAAGTAACAACTCGCTCTGCACAGTGCTCTTACAGCCTACCGGGAAGATCTCTTACAAAGGCCTGTGAAACGCAGTTTCTTTGCAGGCCTGATCTGGCTGAAGTAGAACTTCTGCTCTGGGTGTGCTACATGGCCCTAGAGCTGAAAGGCACAATGTGAAGGCTTCTTTGCAAAAGGCGAGTTGGGCCCCAAAGCATCTTGCTTCCAGCTCTTTGGGCTAGCTATGAAACAACTCGCTATGCACAGTGCTCTTACAGCTTACCGGAACCATCACTTACAAAGGCCTGTGAAATGCAGTTTCTTTGCAGGCCTGATCACGCTGCACTAGAACTTCTGCTCTGGGTGTGCTACATTGCCCTAGAGCTGAAGGGCACAACGTGCAGGCCTGTTTCCAAAGGGCGAGTTGGGCCGCAAAGCATCTTGCTTCCAGCTCTTTGGGAAGCTAAGAAACAACTCGCTCTGCACACTGCTCTTACAGCCTACTGGGAACATCTCTTACAAAGGCCTGTGAAATGCAGTTGCTTTGCAGGCCGGATCTGGCTGAACTAGAACTTCTGCTCTGCGTGTGCTACATTGCCCTAGAGCTGAAAGGCACAACGTGCAGGCTTCTTTGCAAAGGGCGAGTTGGGCCGCAAAGCAACTTGCTTCCAGCTCCTTGGGAAGCTAAGAAACAACTCGCACTGCACAGTGCTCTTACAGCCTACCGGGAACATCTCATACAAAGGCCTGTCAAACGCAGTTTCTTTGCAGGCCTGATCTGGCTGAGGTAAAACTTCTGCTCTGTGTGTGCTACATGGCCCTAGAGCTGAAAGGCACAACGTGCAGGCTTCTTTCCAAAGGGCGAGTTGGGCCCCAAAGCATCTTGCTTCCAGCTCTTTGGGCTAGCTATGAAACAACTCGCTCTGCACAGTGCTCTTACAGCCTACCGGGAGCATCACTTACAAAGGCCTGTGAAATGCAGTTTCTTTGCAGGCCTGATCTGGCTGAACTAGAACTTCTGCTCTGGGTGTGCTACATTGCCCTAGAGCTGAAAGGCACAACGTGCAGGCTTCTTTCCAAAGGGCGAGTTGGGCCCCAAAGCATCTTGCTTCCAGCTCTTTGGGAACCTAAAAACAACTCGCTCTGCACAGTGCTCTTACAGCCTACCGGGAACATCTCTTGCAAAGGCCTGTGAAACGCAGTTTCTTTGCAGGCCTGATCTGGCTGATGTAGAACTTCTGCTCTGGGTGTGCTACATTGCCCTAGAGCTGAAAGGCACAACGTGCAGGCTTCTTTCCAAAGGGCGAGTTGGGCCCCAAAGCATCTTGCTTCCAGCTCTTTGGGAAGCTAAGAAACAACTCGCTCTGCACAGTGCTCTTACAGCCTACAGGGAACATCTCTTACAAAGGCATCTCAAACGCAGTTGCTTTGCAGGCCTGATCTGGCTGAAGTAGAACTTCTGCTCTGGGTGTGCTACATTGGCCTAGAGCTGAAAGGCACAAAGTGCAGGCTTCTTTGCAAAGGGCGAGTTGGGCCGCAAAGCATCTTGCTTCCAGCTCCTTGGGAACCTAAGAAACAACTCGCTCTGCACAGTGCTCTTACAGCCTACCGGGAACATCTCTTACAAAGGCCTGTGAAACGCAGTTTCTTTGCAGGCCTGATCTCACTGAAGTAGAACTTCTGCTCTGGGTGTGCTCCATTGGCCTAGAGCTGAAAGGCACAACCTGCAGGCTTCTTTCCAAAGGGCGAGTTGGGCCCCAAAGCATCTTGCTTCCAGCTCTTTGGGAAGCTAAGAAACAACTCGCTCTGCACAGTGCTCTTACAGACTACCGGGAACATCTCATACAAAGGCCTGTCAAACGCAGTTTCTTTGCAGGCCTGATCTGGCTGAGGTAGAACTTCTGCTCTGGGTGTGCTACATGGCCCTAGAGCTGAAAGGCACAACGTGCAGGCTTCTTTCCAAAGGGCGAGTTGGGCCCCAAAGCATCTTGCTTCCAGCTCTTTGGGCTAGCTATGAAACAACTCGCTCTGCACAGTGCTCTTACAGCCTACCGGGAACATCTCTTACAAAGGCCTGTGAAACGAAGTTTCTTGGCAGGCCTGATCTGGCTGAACTAGAACTTCTGCTCTGGGTGTGCTAAATTGCCCTAGAGCTGAAAGGCACAACGTGCAGGCTTCTTTCCAAAGGGCGAGTTGGGCCCCAAAGCATCTTGCTTCCAGCTCTTTGGGAAGCTAAGAAACAACTCGCTCTGCACAGTGCTCTTACAGCCTACCGGGAACATCTCTTACAAAGGCCTGTGAAACGCAGTTTCTTTGCAGGCCTGATCTGGCTGAAGTAGAACTTCTGCTCTGGGTGTGCTCCATTGGCCTAGAGCTGAAAGGCACAACGTGCAGGCTTCTTTCCAAAGGGCGAGTTAGGCCCCAAACCATCTTGCTTCCAGCTCTTTGGGAAGCTAAGAAACAATTCGCTCTGCACAGTGCTCTTACAGCCTAGTGGGAACATCTCTTACAAAGGCCTGTTAAACACAGTTTCTTTGCAGGCCTGATCTGGCTGAACTAGAAATTCTGCTCTGCGTGTGCTACATTGCCCTAGAGCTGAAAGGCACAACCTGCAGGCTTCTTTGCAAAGGGCGAGTTGGGCCGCAAAGCATCTTGCTTCCAGCTCCTTGGGAAGCTAAGAAACAACTCGCTCTGCACAGTGCTCTTACAGCCTACCGGGAACATCTCTTACAAAGGCCTGTGAAACGCAGTTTCTTTGCAGGCCTGATGTGGCTGAAGTAGAACTTCTGCTCTGGGTGTGCTACTTTGGCCTAGAGCTGAAAGGCACAACGTGCAGGCTTCTTTCCAAAGGGCGAGTTGGGCCCCAAAGCATCTTGCTTCCAGCTCTTTGGGAAGCTAAGAAACAACTCGCTCTGCACAGTGCTCTTACAGCCTACCGGGAACATCTCTTACAAAGGCCTGTGAAACGCAGTTTCTTTGCAGGCCTGATCTGGCTGAAGTAGAACTTCTGCTCTGGGTGTGCTACATGGCCCTAGAGCTGAAAGGCACAATGTTCAGGCTTCTTTGCAAAAGGCGAGTTGGGCCCCAAAGCATCTTGCTTCCAGCTCTTTGGGCTAGCTATGAAACAACTCGCTCTGCACAGTGCTCTTACAGCCTACCGGAACCATCACTTACAAAGGCCTGTGAAATGCAGTTTCTTTGCAGGCCTGATCACGCTGCACTAGAACTTCTGCTCTGGGTGTGCTACATTGCCCTAGAGCTGAAGGGCGCAACGTGCAGGCCTGTTTCCAAAGGGCGAGTTGGGCCCCAAAGCATCTTGCTTCCAGCTCTTTGGGAAGCTAAGAAACAAGTCGCTCTGCACAGTGCTCTTACAGCCTACTGGGAACATCTCTTACAAAGGCCTGTGAAATGCAGTTGCTTTGCAGGCCGGATCTGGATGAACTAGAACTTCTGCTCTGCGTGTGCTACATTGCCCTAGAGCTGAAAGGCACAACGTGCAGGCTTCTTTGCAAAGGGCGAGTTGGGCCGCAAAGCAACTTGCTTCCAGCTCCTTGGGAAGCTAAGAAACAACTCGCACTGCACAGTGCTCTTACAGCCTACCGGGAACATCTCATACAAAGGCCTGTCAAACGCAGTTTCTTTGCAGGCCTGATCTGGCTGAGGTAGAACTTCTGCTCTGGGTGTGCTACATGGCCCTAGAGCTGAAAGGCACAACGTGCAGGCTTCTTTCCAAAGGGCGAGTTGGGCCCCAAAGCATCTTGCTTCCAGCTCTTTGGGCTAGCTATGAAACAACTCGCTCTGCACAGTGCTCTTACAGCCTACCGGGAACATCTCTTACAAAGGCCTGTGAAACGCAGTTTCTTTGCAGGCCTGATCTGGCTGAAGTAGAACTTCTGCTCTGGTTGTGCTACATTGGCCTAGAGCTGAAAGGCACAACGTGCAGGCTTCTTTCCAAAGGGCGAGTTGGGCCCCAAAGCTTCTTGCTTCCAGCTCTTTGGGAAGCTAAGAAACAACTCGCTCTGCAAGGTGCTCTTACAGCCTACCGGGAACATCTCTTACAAAGGCCTGTGAAACGCAGTTTCTTTGCAGGCCTGATGTGGCTGAAGTAGAACTTCTGCTCTGTGTGTGCTACATGGCCCTAGAGCTGAAAGGCACAACGTGCAGGCTTCTTTCCAAAGGGCGAGTTGGGCCCCAAAGCATCTTGCTTCCAGCTCTTTGGGCTAGCTATGAAACAACTCGCTCTGCACAGTGCTCTTACAGCCTACCGGGAGCATCAGTTACAAAGGCCTGTGAAATGCAGTTTCTTTGCAGGCCTGATCTGGCTGAACTAGAACTTCTGCTCTGGGTGTGCTACATTGCCCTAGAGATGAAAGGCACAACGTGCAGGCTTCTTAATAAAGGGCGAGTTGGGCCCCAAAGCATCTTGCTTCCAGCTCTTTGGGAAGCTAAGAAACAACTCGCTCTGCACAGTGCTCTTACAGCCTACCGGGAACATCTCTTACAAAGGCCTGTGAAACGCAGTATCTTTGCAGGCCTGATCTGGCTGAAGTGGAACTACTGCTCTGGGTGCTCTACATTGCCCTAGAGCTGAAAGGCACAACGTGCAGGCTTCTTTCCAAAGGGCGAGTTGGGCCCCAAAGCATCTTGCTTCCAGCTCTTTGGGAACCTAAAAACAACTCGCTCTGCACAGTGCTCTTACAGCCTACCGGGAACATCTCTTGCAAAGGCCTGTGAAACGCAGTTTCTTTGCAGGCCTGATCTGGCTGATGTAGAACTTCTGCTCTGGGTGTGCTACATTGCCCTAGAGCTGAAAGGCACAACGTGCAGGCTTCTTTCCAAAGGGCGAGTTGGGCCCCAAAGCATCTTGCTTCCAGCTCTTTGGGAAGCTAAGAAACAACTCGCTCTGCACAGTGCTCTTACAGCCTACCGGGAACATCTCTTACAAAGGCCTGTGAAACGCAGTTTCTTTGCAGGCCTGATCTGGCAGAAGTGGAACTTCTGCTCTGGGTGCTCTGCATTGCCCTAGAGCTGAAAGGCACAACGTGCAGGCTTCTTTCCAAAGGGCGAGTTGGGCCCCAAAGCATCTTGCTTCCAGCTCTTTGGGAAGCTAAGAAACAACTCGCTCTGCACAGTGCTCTTACAGCCTACCGGGAACATCTCTTACAAAGGCCTGTGAAACGCAGTTTCTTTGCAGGCCTGATCTGGCTAAAGTAGAACTTCTGCTCTGTGTGTGCTACATTGGCCTAGAGCTGAAAGGCACAACGTGCAGGCTCCTTTCCAAAGGGCGAGTTGGGCCCCAAAGCATCTTGCTTCCAGCTCTTTGGGAAGCTAAGAAACAACTCGCTATGCACAGTGCTCTTACAGCCTACCGGGAACATCTCTTACAAAGGCCTGTGAAACGCAGTTTCTTCGCAGGCCTGATGTGGCTGAAGTGGAACTTCTGCTCTGGGTGTGCTACATTGCCCTAGAGCTGAAAAGCACAACGTGCAGGCTTCTTTCCAAAGGGCGAGTTGGGCCCCAAAGCATCTTGCTTCCAGCTCTTTGGGAAGCTAAGAAACAACTCGCTCTGCACAGTGCTCTTACAGCCTACCGGGAGCATCAGTTACAAAGGCCTGTGAAATGCAGTTTCTTTGCAGGCCTAATCTGGCTGAACCAGAACTTCTGCTCTGGGTGTGCTACATTTCCCTAGAGCTGAAAGGCACAATGTGCAGGCTTCTTTCCAAAGGGCGAGTTGGGCCCCAAAGCATCTTGCTTCCAGCTCTTTGGGAAGCTAAGAAACAACTCGCTCTGCACAGTGCTTTTACAGCCTACCGGGAACATCTCTTACAAAGGCATCTCAAACGCAGTTGCTTTGCAGGCCTGATGTGGCTGAAGTAGAACTTCTGCTCTGGGTGTGCTACATTGCCCTAGAGCTGAAAGGCACAACGTGCAGGCTTCTTTGCAAAGGGCGAGTTGGGCCCCAAAGCATCTTGCTTCCAGCTCTTTGGGAAGCTAAGAAACAACTCGCTCTGCACAGTGCTCTTACAGCCTACCGGGAACATCTCTTACAAAGGCCTGTGAAACGCAGTTTCTTTGCAGGCCTGATCTGGCTGAAGTAGAACTTCTGCTCTGGGTGTGCTACATTGGCCTAGAGCTGAAAGGCACAACGTGCAGGCTTCTTTCCAAAGGGCGAGTTAGGCCCCAAACCATCTTGCTTCCAGCTCTTTGGGAAGCTAAGAAACAATTCGCTCTGCACAGTGCTCTTACAGCCTAGTGGGAGCATCTCTTACAAAGGCCTGTTAAACACAGTTTCTTTGCCGGCCTGATCTGGCTGAACTAGAAATTCTGCTCTGCGTGTGCTACATTGCCCTAGAGCTGAAAGGCACAACGTGCAGGCTTCTTTGCAAAGGGCGAGTTGGGCCGCAAAGCATCTTGCTTCCAGCTCCTTGGGAAGCTAAGAAACAACTCGCTCTGCACAGTGCTCTTACAGCCTACCGGGAACATCTCTTACAAAGGCCTGTGAAACGCAGTTTCTTTGCAGGCCTGATGTGGCTGAAGTAGAACTTCTGCTCTGGGTGTGCTACTTTGGCCTAGAGCTGAAAGGCACAACGTGCAGGCTACTTTCCAAAGGGCGAGTTGGGCCCCAAAGCATCTTGCTTCCAGCTCTTTGGGAAGCTAAGAAACAACTCGCTCTGCACAGTGCTCTTACAGCCTACCGGGAACATCTCTTACAAAGGCCTGTGAAACGCAGTTTCTTTGCAGGCCTGATCTGGCTGAAGTAGAACTTCTGCTCTGGGTGTGCTACATGGCCCTAGAGCTGAAAGGCACAATGTTCAGGCTTCTTTGCAAAAGGCGAGTTTGGCCCCAAAGCATCTTGCTTCCAGCTCTTTGGGCTAGCTATGAAACAACTCGCTCTGCACAGTGCTCTTACAGCCTACCGGGAGCATCAGTTACAAAGGCCTGTGAAATGCAGTTTCTTTGCAGGCCTGATCTGGCTGAACTAGAACTTCTGCTCTGGGTGTGCTACATGGCCCTAGAGCTGAAAGGCACAACGTGCAGGCTTCTTTGCAAAGGGCGAGTTGGGCCCCAAAGCATCTTGCTTCCAGCTCTTTGGGAAGCTAAGAAACAACTCGCTCTGCACAGTGCTCTTACAGCCTACCGGGAACATCTCTTACAAAGGCCTGTGAAACGCAGTTTCTTTGCAGGCCTGATCTGGCTGAAGTGGAACTTCTGCTCTGGGTGCTCTGCATTGCCCTAGAGCTGAAAGGCACAACGTGCAGGCTTCTTTCCAAAGGGCGAGTTAGGCCCCAAACCATCTACTTCCAGCTCTTTGGGAAGCTAAGAAACAATTCGCTCTGCACAGTGCTCTTACAGCCTAGTGGGAACATCTCTTACAAAGGCCTGTTAAACACAGTTTCTTTGCAGGCCTGATCTGACTGAACTAGAAATTCTGCTCTGCGTGTGCTACATTGCCCTAGAGCTGAAAGGCACAACGTGCAGGCTACTTTCCAAAGGGCGAGTTGGGCCCCAAAGCATCTTGCTTCCAGCTCTTTGGGCTAGCTATGAAACAACTCGCTCTGCACAGTGCTCTTACAGCCTACCGGGAGCATCAGTTACAAAGGCCTGTGAAATGCAGTTTCTTTGCAGGCCTGATCTGGCTGAACTAGAACTTCTGCTCTGGGTGTGCTACATGGCCCTAGAGCTGAAAGGCACAACGTGCAGGCTTCTTTCCAAAGGGCGAGTTGGGCCCCAAAGCATCTTGCTTCCAGCTCTTTGGGAAGCTAAGAAACAACTCGCTCTGCACAGTGCTCTTACAGCCTACCGGGAACATCTCTTACAAAGGCCTGTGAAACGCAGTTTCTTTGCAGGCCTGATCTGGCTGAAGTGGAACTTCTGCTCTGGGTGCTCTACATTGCCCTAGAGCTGAAAGGCACAACGTGCAGGCTTCTTTCCAAAGGGCGAGTTGGGCCCCAAAGCATCTTGCTTCCAGCTCTTTGGGAAGCTAAGTAACAACTCGCTCTGCACAGTGCTCTTACAGCCTACCGGGAAGATCTCTTACAAAGGCCTGTGAAACGCAGTTTCTTTGCAGGCCTGATCTGGCTGAAGTAGAACTTCTGCTCTGGGTGTGCTACATTGCCCTAGAGCTGAAGGGCACAACGTGCAGGCCTGTTTCCAAAGGGCGAGTTGGGCCCCAAAGCATCTTGCTTCCAGCTCTTTGGGAAGCTAAGAAACAACTCGCTCTGCACAGTGCTCTTACAGCCTACTGGGAACATCTCTTACAAAGGCCTGTGAAATGCAGTTGCTTTGCAGGCCGGATCTGGCTGAACTAGAACTTCTGCTCTGCGTGAGCTACATTGCCCTAGAGCTGAAAGGCACAACGTGCAGGCTTCTTTGCAAAGGGCGAGTTGGGCCGCAAAGCAACTTGCTTCCAGCTCCTTGGGAAGCTAAGAAACAACTCGCACTGCACAGTGCTCTTACAGCCTACCGGGAACATCTCATACAAAGGCCTGTCAAACGCAGTTTCTTTGCAGGCCTGATCTGGCTGAGGTAGAACTTCTGCTCTGGGTGTGCTACATGGCCCTAGAGCTGAAAGGCACAACGTGCAGGCTTCTTTGCAAAGGGCGAGTTGGGCCCCAAAGCATCTTGCTTCCAGCTCTTTGGGCTAGCTATGAAACAACTCGCTCTGCACAGTGCTCTTACAGCCTACCGGGAACATCTCTTACAATGGCCTGTGAAACGCAGTTTCTTTGCAGGCCTGATCTGGCTGAAGTAGAACTTCTGCTCTGGGTGTGCTACATTGGCCTAGAGCTGAAAGGCACAACGTGCAGTCTTCTTTCCAAAGGGCGAGTTGGGCCCCAAAGCTTCTTGCTTCCAGCTCTTTGGGAAGCTAAGAAACAACTCGCTCTGCACAGTGCTCTTACAGCCTACCGGGAACATCTCTTACAAAGGCCTGTGAAACGCAGTTTCTTTGCAGGCCTGATGTGGCTGAAGTAGAACTTCTGCTCTGTGTGTGATACATGGCCCTAGAGCTGAAAGGCACAACGTGCAGGCTTCTTTCCAAAGGGCGAGTTGGGCCCCAAAGCATCTTGCTTCCAGCTCTTTGGGCTAGCTATGAAACAACTCGCTCTGCACAGTGCTCTTACAGCCTACCGGGAGCATCAGTTACAAAGGCCTGTGAAATGCAGTTTCTTTGCAGGCCTGATCTGGCTGAACTAGAACTTCTGCTCTGGGTGTGCTACATGGCCCTAGAGCTGAAAGGCACAACGTGCAGGCTTCTTTCCAAAGGGCGAGTTGGGCCCCAAAGCATCTTGCTTCCAGCTCTTTGGGAAGCTAAGAAACAACTCGCTCTGCACAGTGCTCTTACAGCCTACCGGGAACATCTCTTACAAAGGCCTGTGAAACGCAGTTTCTTTGCAGGCCTGATCTGGCTGAAGTGGAACTTCTGCTCTGGGTGCTCTACATTGCCCTAGAGCTGAAAGGCACAACGTGCAGGCTTCTTTCCAAAGGGCGAGTTGGGCCCCAAAGCATCTTGCTTCCAGCTCTTTGGGAAGCTAAGTAACAACTCGCTCTGCACAGTGCTCTTACAGCCTACCGGGAAGATCTCTTACAAAGGCCTGTGAAACGCAGTTTCTTTGCAGGCCTGATCTGGCTGAAGTAGAACTTCTGCTCTGGGTGTGCTACATTGCCCTAGAGCTGAAGGGCACAACGTGCAGGCCTGTTTCCAAAGGGCGAGTTGGGCCCCAAAGCATCTTGCTTCCAGCTCTTTGGGAAGCTAAGAAACAACTCGCTCTGCACAGTGCTCTTACAGCCTACTGGGAACATCTCTTACAAAGGCCTGTGAAATGCAGTTGCTTTGCAGGCCGGATCTGGCTGAACTAGAACTTCTGCTCTGCGTGAGCTACATTGCCCTAGAGCTGAAAGGCACAACGTGCAGGCTTCTTTGCAAAGGGCGAGTTGGGCCGCAAAGCAACTTGCTTCCAGCACCTTGGGAAGCTAAGAAACAACTCGCACTGCACAGTGCTCTTACAGCCTACCGGGAACATCTCATACAAAGGCCTGTCAAACGCAGTTTCTTTGCAGGCCTGATCTGGCTGAGGTAGAACTTCTGCTCTGGGTGTGCTACATGGCCCTAGAGCTGAAAGGCACAACGTGCAGGCTTCTTTCCAAAGGGCGAGTTGGGCCCCAAAGCATCTTGTTTCCAGCTCTTTGGGCTAGCTATGAAACAACTCGCTCTGCACAGTGCTCTTAGAGCCTACCGGGAACATCTCTTACAAAGGCCTGTGAAACGCAGTTTCTTTGCAGGCCTGATCTGGCTGAAGTAGAACTTCTGCTCTGGGTGTGCTACATTGGCCTAGAGCTGAAAGGCACAACGTGCAGTCTTCTTTCCAAAGGGCGAGTTGGGCCCCAAAGCTTCTTGCTTCCAGCTCTTTGGGAAGCTAAGAAACAACTCGCTCTGCACAGTGCTCTTACAGCCTACCGGGAACATCTCTTACAAAGGCCTGTGAAACGCAGTTTCTTTGCAGGCCTGATCTCGCTGAAGTAGAACTTCTGCTCTGGGTGTGCTCCATTGGCCTAGAGCTGAAAGGCACAACCTGCAGGCTTCTTTCCAAAGGGCGAGTTGGGCCCCAAAGCATCTTGCTTCCAGCTCTTTGGGAAGCTAAGAAACAACTCGCTCTGCACAGTGCTCTTACAGACTACCGGGAACATCTCATACAAAGGCCTGTCAAACGCAGTTTCTTTGCAGGCCTGATCTGGCTGCGGTAGAACTTCTGCTCTGGGTGTGCTACATGGCCCTAGAGCTGAAAGGCACAACGTGCAGGCTTCTTTCCAAAGGGCGAGTTGGGCCCCAAAGCATCTTGCTTCCAGCTCTTTGGGCTAGCTATGAAACAACTCGCTCTGCACAGTGCTCTTACAGCCTACCGGGAACATCTCTTGCAAAGGCCTGTGAAACGCAGTTTCTTTGCAGGCCTGATCTGGCTGATGTAGAACTTCTGCTCTGGGTGTGCTACATTGCCCTAGAGCTGAAAGGCACAACGTGCAGGCTTCTTTCCAAAGGGCGAGTTGGGCCCCAAAGCATCTTGCTTCCAGCTCTTTGGGAAGCTAAGAAACAACTCGCTCTGCACAGTGCTCTTACAGCCTACCGGGAACATCTCTTACAAAGGCCTGTGAAACGCAGTTTCTTTGCAGGCCTGATCTGGCAGAAGTGGAACTTCTGCTCTGGGTGCTCTGCATTGCCCTAGAGCTGAAAGGCACAACGTGCAGGCTTCTTTCCAAAGGGCGAGTTGGGCCCCAAAGCATCTTGCTTCCAGCTCTTTGGGAAGCTAAGAAACAACTCGCTCTGCACAGTGCTCTTACAGCCTACCGGGAACATCTCTTACAAAGGCCTGTGAAACGCAGTTTCTTTGCAGGCCTGATCTGGCTAAAGTAGAACTTCTGCTGTGGGTGTGCTACATTGGCCTAGAGCTGAAAGGCACAACGTGCAGGCTCCTTTCCAAAGGGCGAGTTGGGCCCCAAAGCATCTTGCTTCCAGCTCTTTGGGAAGCTAAGAAACAACTCGCTATGCACAGTGCTCTTACAGCCTACCGGGAACATCTCTTACAAAGGCCTGTGAAACGCAGTTTCTTCGCAGGCCTGATCTGGCTGAAGTGGAACTTCTGCTCTGGGTGTGCTACATTGCCCTAGAGCTGAAAAGCACAACGTGCAGGCTTCTTTCCAAAGGGCGAGTTGGGCCCCAAAGCATCTTGCTTCCAGCTCTTTGGGAAGCTAAGAAACAACTCGCTCTGCACAGTGCTCTTACAGCCTACCGGGAGCATCAGTTACAAAGGCCTGTGAAATGCAGTTTCTTTGCAGGCCTAATCTGGCTGAACCAGAACTTCTGCTCTGGGTGTGCTACATTTCCCTAGAGCTGAAAGGCACAATGTGCAGGCTTCTTTCCAAAGGGCGAGTTGGGCCCCAAAGCATCTTGCTTCCAGCTCTTTGGGAAGCTAAGAAACAACTCGCTCTGCACAGTGCTTTTACAGCCTACCGGGAACATCTCTTACAAAGGCATCTCAAACGCAGTTGCTTTGCAGGCCTGATGTGGCTGAAGTAGAACTTCTGCTCTGGGTGTGCTACATTGCCCTAGAGCTGAAAGGCACAACGTGCAGGCTTCTTTGCAAAGGGCGAGTTGGGCCCCAAAGCATCTTGCTTCCAGCTCTTTGGGAAGCTAAGAAACAACTCGCTCTGCACAGTGCTCTTACAGCCTACCGGGAACATCTCTTACAAAGGCCTGTGAAACGCAGTTTCTTTGCAGGCCTGATCTGGCTGAAGTAGAACTTCTGCTCTGGGTGTGCTACATTGGCCTAGAGCTGAAAGGCACAACGTGCAGGCTTCTTTCCAAAGGGCGAGTTAGGCCCCAAACCATCTTGCTTCCAGCTCTTTGGGAAGCTAAGAAACAATTCGCTCTGCACAGTGCTCTTACAGCCTAGTGGGAGCATCTCTTACAAAGGCCTGTTAAACACAGTTTCTTTGCCGGCCTGATCTGGCTGAACTAGAAATTCTGCTCTGCGTGTGCTACATTGCCCTAGAGCTGAAAGGCACAACGTGCAGGCTTCTTTGCAAAGGGCGAGTTGGGCCGCAAAGCATCTTGCTTCCAGCTCCTTGGGAAGCTAAGAAACAACTCGCTCTGCACAGTGCTCTTACAGCCTACCGGGAACATCTCTTACAAAGGCCTGTGAAACGCAGTTTCTTTGCAGGCCTGATGTGGCTGAAGTAGAACTTCTGCTCTGGGTGTGCTACTTTGGCCTAGAGCTGAAAGGCACAACGTGCAGGCTCCTTTCCAAAGGGCGAGTTGGGCCCCAAAGCATCTTGCTTCCAGCTCTTTGGGCTAGCTATGAAACAACTCGCTCTGCACAGTGCTCTTACAGCCTACCGGGAGCATCAGTTACAAAGGCCTGTGAAATGCAGTTTCTTTGCAGGCCTGATCTGGCTGAACTAGAACTTCTGTTCTGGGTGTGCTACATGGCCCTAGAGCTGAAAGGCACAACGTGCAGGCTTCTTTCCAAAGGGCGAGTTGGGCCCCAAAGCATCTTGCTTCCAGCTCTTTGGGAAGCTAAGAAACAACTCGCTCTGCACAGTGCTCTTACAGCCTACCGGGAACATCTCTTACAAAGGCCTGTGAAACGCAGTTTCTTTGCAGGCCTGATCTGGCTGAAGTGGAACTTCTGCTCTGGGTGCTCTACATTGCCCTAGAGCTGAAAGGCACAACGTGCAGGCTTCTTTCCAAAGGGCGAGTTGGGCCCCAAAGCATCTTGCTTCCAGCTCTTTGGGAAGCTAAGTAACAACTCGCTCTGCACAGTGCTCTTACAGCCTACCGGGAAGATCTCTTACAAAGGCCTGTGAAACGCAGTTTCTTTGCAGGCCTGATCTGGCTGAAGTAGAACTTCTGCTCTGGGTGTGCTACATTGCCCTAGAGCTGAAGGGCACAACGTGCAGGCCTGTTTCCAAAGGGCGAGTTGGGCCCCAAAGCATCTTGCTTCCAGCTCTTTGGGAAGCTAAGAAACAACTCGCTCTGCACAGTGCTCTTACAGCCTACTGGGAACATCTCTTACAAAGGCCTGTGAAATGCAGTTGCTTTGCAGGCCGGATCTGGCTGAACTAGAACTTCTGCTCTGCGTGAGCTACATTGCCCTAGAGCTGAAAGGCACAACGTGCAGGCTTCTTTGCAAAGGGCGAGTTGGGCCGCAAAGCAACTTGCTTCCAGCTCCTTGGGAAGCTAAGAAACAACTCGCACTGCACAGTGCTCTTACAGCCTACCGGGAACATCTCATACAAAGGCCTGTCAAACGCAGTTTCTTTGCAGGCCTGATCTGGCTGAGGTAGAACTTCTGCTCTGGGTGTGCTACATGGCCCTAGAGCTGAAAGGCACAACGTGCAGGCTTCTTTGCAAAGGGCGAGTTGGGCCCCAAAGCATCTTGCTTCCAGCTCTTTGGGCTAGCTATGAAACAACTCGCTCTGCACAGTGCTCTTACAGCCTACCGGGAACATCTCTTACAATGGCCTGTGAAACGCAGTTTCTTTGCAGGCCTGATCTGGCTGAAGTAGAACTTCTGCTCTGGGTGTGCTACATTGGCCTAGAGCTGAAAGGCACAACGTGCAGTCTTCTTTCCAAAGGGCGAGTTGGGCCCCAAAGCTTCTTGCTTCCAGCTCTTTGGGAAGCTAAGAAACAACTCGCTCTGCACAGTGCTCTTACAGCCTACCGGGAACATCTCTTACAAAGGCCTGTGAAACGCAGTTTCTTTGCAGGCCTGATGTGGCTGAAGTAGAACTTCTGCTCTGTGTGTGATACATGGCCCTAGAGCTGAAAGGCACAACGTGCAGGCTTCTTTCCAAAGGGCGAGTTGGGCCCCAAAGCATCTTGCTTCCAGCTCTTTGGGCTAGCTATGAAACAACTCGCTCTGCACAGTGCTCTTACAGCCTACCGGGAAGATCTCTTACAAAGGCCTGTGAAATGCAGTTTCTTTGCAGGCCTGATCTGGCTGAACTAGAACTTCTGCTCTGGGTGTGCTACATGGCCCTAGAGCTGAAAGGCACAACGTGCAGGCTTCTTTCCAAAGGGCGAGTTGGGCCCCAAAGCATCTTGCTTCCAGCTCTTTGGGAAGCTAAGAAACAACTCGCTCTGCACAGTGCTCTTACAGCCTACCGGGAACATCTCTTACAAAGGCCTGTGAAACGCAGTTTCTTTGCAGGCCTGATCTGGCTGAAGTGGAACTTCTGCTCTGGGTGCTCTACATTGCCCTAGAGCTGAAAGGCACAACGTGCAGGCTTCTTTCCAAAGGGCGAGTTGGGCCCCAAAGCATCTTGCTTCCAGCTCTTTGGGAAGCTAAGTAACAACTCGCTCTGCACAGTGCTCTTACAGCCTACCGGGAAGATCTCTTACAAAGGCCTGTGAAACGCAGTTTCTTTGCAGGCCTGATCTGGCTGAAGTAGAACTTCTGCTCTGGGTGTGCTACATTGCCCTAGAGCTGAAGGGCACAACGTGCAGGCCTGTTTCCAAAGGGCGAGTTGGGCCCCAAAGCATCTTGCTTCCAGCTCTTTGGGAAGCTAAGAAACAACTCGCTCTGCACAGTGCTCTTACAGCCTACTGGGAACATCTCTTACAAAGGCCTGTGAAATGCAGTTGCTTTGCAGGCCGGATCTGGCTGAACTAGAACTTCTGCTCTGCGTGAGCTACATTGCCCTAGAGCTGAAAGGCACAACGTGCAGGCTTCTTTGCAAAGGGCGAGTTGGGCCGCAAAGCAACTTGCTTCCAGCACCTTGGGAAGCTAAGAAACAACTCGCACTGCACAGTGCTCTTACAGCCTACCGGGAACATCTCATACAAAGGCCTGTCAAACGCAGTTTCTTTGCAGGCCTGATCTGGCTGAGGTAGAACTTCTGCTCTGGGTGTGCTACATGGCCCTAGAGCTGAAAGGCACAACGTGCAGGCTTCTTTCCAAAGGGCGAGTTGGGCCCCAAAGCATCTTGTTTCCAGCTCTTTGGGCTAGCTATGAAACAACTCGCTCTGCACAGTGCTCTTACAGCCTACCGGGAACATCTCTTACAAAGGCCTGTGAAACGCAGTTTCTTTGCAGGCCTGATCTGGCTGAAGTAGAACTTCTGCTCTGGGTGTGCTACATTGGCCTAGAGCTGAAAGGCACAACGTGCAGTCTTCTTTCCAAAGGGCGAGTTGGGCCCCAAAGCTTCTTGCTTCCAGCTCTTTGGGAAGCTAAGAAACAACTCGCTCTGCACAGTGCTCTTACAGCCTACCGGGAACATCTCTTACAAAGGCCTGTGAAACGCAGTTTCTTTGCAGGCCTGATCTCGCTGAAGTAGAACTTCTGCTCTGGGTGTGCTCCATTGGCCTAGAGCTGAAAGGCACAACCTGCAGGCTTCTTTCCAAAGGGCGAGTTGGGCCCCAAAGCATCTTGCTTCCAGCTCTTTGGGAAGCTAAGAAACAACTCGCTCTGCACAGTGCTCTTACAGACTACCGGGAACATCTCATACAAAGGCCTGTCAAACGCAGTTTCTTTGCAGGCCTGATCTGGCTGCGGTAGAACTTCTGCTCTGGGTGTGCTACATGGCCCTAGAGCTGAAAGGCACAACGTGCAGGCTTCTTTCCAAAGGGCGAGTTGGGCCCCAAAGCATCTTGCTTCCAGCTCTTTGGGCTAGCTATGAAACAACTCGCTCTGCACAGTGCTCTTACAGCCTACCGGGAACATCTCTTACAAAGGCCTGTGAAACGAAGTTTCTTGGCAGGCCTGATCTGGCTGAACTAGAACTTCTGCTCTGGGTGTGCTACATTGCCCTAGAGCTGAAAGGCACAACGTGCAGGCTTCTTTCCAAAGGGCGAGTTGGGCCCCAAAGCATCTTGCTTCCAGCTCTTTGGGAAGCTAAGAAACAACTCGCTCTGCACAGTGCTCTTACTGCCTACCGGGAATATCTCTTACAAAGGCCTGTGAAACGCAGTTTCTTTGCAGGCCTGATGTGGCTGAAGTAGAACTTCTGCTCTGGGTGTGCTACATTGCCCTAGAGCTGAAAGGCACAACCTACAGGCTTCTTTGCAAAGGGCGAGTTGGGCCCCAAAGCATCTTGCTTCCAGCTCTTTGGGAAGCTAAGAAACAACTCGCTCTGCACAGTGCTCTTACAGCCTACCGGGAACATCTCTTACAAAGGCCTGTGAAACGAAGTTTCTTGGCAGGCCTGATCTGGCTGAACTAGAACTTCTGCTCTGGGTGTGCTACATTGCCCTAGAGCTGAAAGGCACAACGTGCAGGCTTCTTTCCAAAGGGCGAGTTGGGCCCCAAAGCATCTTGCTTCCAGCTCTTTGGGAAGCTAAGAAACAACTCGCTCTGCACAGTGCTCTTACTGCCTACCGGGAATATCTCTTACAAAGGCCTGTGAAACGCAGTTTCTTTGCAGGCCTGATGTGGCTGAAGTAGAACTTCTGCTCTGGGTGTGCTACATTGCCCTAGAGCTGAAAGGCACAACGTGCAGGCTTCTTTGCAAAGGGCGAGTTGGGCCCCAAAGCATCTTGCTTCCAGCTCTTTGGGAAGCTAAGAAACAACTCGCTCTGCACAGTGCTCTTACAGCCTACCGGGAACATCTCTTACAAAGGCCTGTGAAACGCAGTTTCTTTGCAGGCCGGATCTGGCTGAAGTAGAACTTCTGCTCTGGGTGTGCTACATTGGCCTAGAGCTGAAAGGCACAACGTGCAGGCTTCTTTCCAAAGGGCGAGTTAGGCCCCAAACCATCTACTTCCAGCTCTTTGGGAAGCTAAGAAACAATTCGCTCTGCACAGTGCTCTTACAGCCTAGTGGGAACATCTCTTACAAAGGCCTGTTAAACACAGTTTCTTTGCAGGCCTGATCTGACTGAACTAGAAATTCTGCTCTGCGTGTGCTACATTGCCCTAGAGCTGAAAGGCACAACGTGCAGGCTTCTTTCCAAAGGGCGAGTTGGGCCCCAAAGCATCTTGCTTCCAGCTCTTTGGGCTAGCTATGAAACAACTCGCTCTGCACAGTGCTCTTACAGCCTACCGGGAGCATCAGTTACAAAGGCCTGTGAAATGCAGTTTCTTTGCAGGCCTGATCTGGCTGAACTAGAACTTCTGCTCTGGGTGTGCTACATGGCCCTAGAGCTGAAAGGCACAACGTGCAGGCTTCTTTCCAAAGGGCGAGTTGGGCCCCAAAGCATCTTGCTTCCAGCTCTTTGGGAAGCTAAGAAACAACTCGCTCTGCACAGTGCTCTTACAGCCTACCGGGAACATCTCTTACAAAGGCCTGTGAAACGCAGTTTCTTTGCAGGCCTGATCTGGCTGAAGTGGAACTTCTGCTCTGGGTGCTCTACATTGCCCTAGAGCTGAAAGGCACAACGTGCAGGCTTCTTTCCAAAGGGCGAGTTGGGCCCCAAAGCATCTTGCTTCCAGCTCTTTGGGAAGCTAAGTAACAACTCGCTCTGCACAGTGCTCTTACAGCCTACCGGGAAGATCTCTTACAAAGGCCTGTGAAACGCAGTTTCTTTGCAGGCCTGATCTGGCTGAAGTAGAACTTCTGCTCTGGGTGTGCTACATTGCCCTAGAGCTGAAGGGCACAACGTGCAGGCCTGTTTCCAAAGGGCGAGTTGGGCCCCAAAGCATCTTGCTTCCAGCTCTTTGGGAAGCTAAGAAACAACTCGCTCTGCACAGTGCTCTTACAGCCTACTGGGAACATCTCTTACAAAGGCCTGTGAAATGCAGTTGCTTTGCAGGCCGGATCTGGCTGAACTTGAACTTCTGCTCTGCGTGAGCTACATTGCCCTAGAGCTGAAAGGCACAACGTGCAGGCTTCTTTGCAAAGGGCGAGTTGGGCCCCAAAGCATCTTGCTTCCAGCTCTTTGGGCTAGCTATGAAACAACTCGCTCTGCACAGTGCTCTTACAGCCTACCGGGAACATCTCTTACAAAGGCCTGTGAAACGCAGTTTCTTTGCAGGCCTGATCTGGCTGAAGTAGAACTTCTGCTCTGGGTGTGCTACATTGGCCTAGAGCTGAAAGGCACAACGTGCAGGCTTCTTTCCAAAGGGCGAGTTGGGCCCCAAAGCTTCTTGCTTCCAGCTCTTTGGGAAGCTAAGAAACAACTCGCTCTGCACAGTGCTCTTACAGCCTACCGGGAACATCTCTTACAAAGGCCTGTGAAACGCAGTTTCTTTGCAGGCCTGATCTGGCTGAAGTGGAACTTCTGCTCTGTGTGCTCTACATTGCCCTAGAGCTGAAAGGCACAACGTGCAGGCTTCTTTCCAAAGGGCGAGTTGGGCCCCAAAGCATCTTGCTTCCAGCTCTTTGGGAAGCTAAGTAACAACTCGCTCTGCACAGTGCTCTTACAGCCTACCGGGAAGATCTCTTACAAAGGCCTGTGAAACGCAGTTTCTTTGCAGGCCTGATCTGGCTGAAGTAGAACTTCTGCTCTGGGTGTGCTACATGGCCCTAGAGCTGAAAGGCACAACGTGCAGGCTTCTTTCCAAAGGGCGAGTTGGGCCCCAAAGCATCTTGCTTCCAGCTCTTTGGGGTAGCTATGAAACAACTCGCTCTGCACAGTGCTCTTACAGCCTACCGGGAACATCTCTTACAAAGGCCTGTGAAACGCAGTTTCTTTGCAGGAGTGATCTGGCTGAAGTAGAACTTCTGCTCTGGGTGTGCTACATTGGCCTAGAGCTGAAAGGCACAACGTGCAGGCTTCTTTCCAAAGGGCGAGTTGGGCCCCAAAGCTTCTTGCTTCCAGCTCTTTGGGAAGCTAAGAAACAACTCGCTCTGCACAGTGCTCTTACAGCCTACCGGGAACATCTCTTACAAAGGCCTGTGAAACGCAGTTTCTTTGCAGGCCTGATGTGGCTGAAGTAGAACTTCTGCTCTGTGTGTGCTACATGGCCCTAGAGCTGAAAGGCACAACGTGCAGGCTTCTTTCCAAAGGGCGAGTTGGGCTCCAAAGCATCTTGCTTCCAGCTCTTTGGGCTAGCTATGAAACAACTCGCTCTGCACAGTGCTCTTACAGCCTACCGGGAGCATCAGTTACAAAGGCCTGTGAAATGCAATTTCTTTGCAGGCCTGATCTGGCTGAACTAGAACTTCTGCTCTGCGTGTGCTACATTGCCCTAGAGCTGAAAGGCACAACGTGCAGGCTTCTTTCCAAAGGGCGAGTTGGGCCCCAAAGCATCTTGCTTCCAGCTATTTGGGAAGCTAAGAAACAACTCGCTCTGCACAGTGCTCTTACAGCCTACCGGGAACATCTCTTACAAAGGCCTGTGAAACGAAGTATCTTTGCAGGCCTGATCTGGCTGAAGTGGAACTTCTGCTCTGGGTGCTCTACATTGCCCTAGAGCTGAAAGGCACAACGTGCAGGCTTCTTTCCAAAGGGCGAGTTCGGCCCCAAAGCATCTTGCTTCCAGCTCTTTGGGAAGCTAAGTAACAACTCGCTCTGCACAGTTCTCTTACAGCCTACCGGGAACATCTCTTACAAAGGCCTGTGAAACGCAGTTTCTTTGCAGGCCTGATCTGGCTGAAGTAGAACTTCTGCTCTGGGTGTGCTACATGGCCCTAGAGCTGAAAGGCACAATGTGCAGGCTTCTTTGCAAAAGGCGAGTTGGGCCCCAAAGCATCTTGCTTCCAGCTCTTTGGGCTAGCTATGAAACAACTCGCTCTGCACAGTGCTCTTACAGCCTACCGGAACCATCACTTACAAAGGCCTGTGAAATGCAGTTTCTTTGCAGGCCTGATCACGCTGCACTAGAACTTCTGCTCTGGGTGTGCTACATTGCCCTAGAGCTGAAGGGCACAACGTGCAGGCCTGTTTCCAAAGGGCGAGTTGGGCCCCAAAGCATCTTGCTTCCAGCTCTTTGGGAAACTAAGAAACAAGTCGCTCTGCACAGTGCTCTTACAGCCTACCGGGAACATCTCTTACAAAGGCCTGTGAAATGCAGTTTCTTTGCAGGCCTGATCTGGCTGAACTAGAACTTCTGCTCTGGGTGTGCTACATTGGCCTAGAGCTGAAAGGCACAACGTGCAGGCTTCTTTCCAAAGGGCGAGTTGGGCCCCAAAGCATCTTGCTTCCAGCTCTTTGGGAAGCTAATAAACAAGGCGATCTGCACAGTGCTCTTACAGCCTACCGGGAACATCTCTTAGAAAGGCCTGTGAAACGCAGTTTCTTTGCAGGCCGGATCTGGCTGAACTAGAACTTCTGCTCTGGGTGTGCTACATTGCCCTAGAGCTGAAAGGCACAACGTGGAGGCTTCTTTCCAAAGGGCTAGTTGGGCCCCAAAGCATCTTGCTTCCAGCTCTTTGGGCTAGCTATGAAACAACTCGCTCTGCACAGTGCTCTTACAGCCTACCGGGAACATCTCTTACAAAGGCCTGTTAAACACAGTTTCTTTGCAGGCCTGATCTGGCTGAACTAGAACTTCTGCTCTGCGTGTGCTACATTGCCCTAGAGCTGAAAGGCACAACGTGCAGGCTTCTTTGCAAAGGGCGAGTTGGGCCCCAAAGCATCTTGCTTCCAGCTCTTTGTTAAGCTAAGAAACAACTCGCTCTGCACAGTGCTCTTACAGCCTACCGGGAGCATCAGTTACAAAGGCCTGTGAAACGCAGTTTCTTTGCAGGCCTGATCTGGCTGAAGTGGAACTTCTGCTCTGGGTGCTCTACATTGCCCTAGAGCTGAAAGGCACAACGTGCAGGCTTCTTTCCAAAGGGCGAGTTGGGCCGCAAAGCATCTTGCTTCCAGCTCCTTGGGAAGCTAAGAAACAACTCGCTCTGCACAGTGCTCTTACAGCCTACCGGAACCATCACTTACAAAGGCCTGTGAAATGCAGTTTCTTTGCAGGCCTGATCACGCTGCACTAGAACTTCTGTCTTGGTGTGCTACATTGCCCTAGAGCTGAAGGGCGCAACGTGCAGGCCTGTTTCCAAAGAGCGAGTTGGGCCCCAAAGCATCTTGCTTCCAGCTCTTTGGGAAGCTAAGAAACAAGTCGCTCTGCACAGTGCTCTTACAGCCTACTGGGAACATCTCTTACAAAGGCCTGTGAAACGCAGTTTCTTTGCAGGCCTGATCTGGCTGAAGTAGAACTTCTGCTCTGGGTGTGCTACATTGGCCTAGAGCTGAAAGGCACAAAGAGCAGGCTTCTTTGCAAAGGGCGAGTTGGGCCGCAAAGCATCTTGCTTCCAGCTCCTTGGGAAGCTAAGAAACAACTCGCTCTGCACAGTGCTCTTACAGCCTACCGGGAACATCTCTTACAAAGGCCTGTGAAACGCAGTTTCTTTGCAGGCCTGATCTCGCTGAAGTAGAACTTCTGCTCTGGGTGTGCTCCATTGGCCTAGAGCTGAAAGGCACAACCTGCAGGCTTCTTTCCAAAGGGCGAGTTGGGCCCCAAAGCATCTTGCTTCCAGCTCTTTGGGAAGCTAAGAAACAATTCGCTCTGCACAATGCTCTTACAGCCTAGTGGGAACATCTCTTACAAAGGCCTGTTAAACACAGTTTCTTTGCAGGCCTGATCTGGCTGAACTAGAAATTCTGCTCTGCGTGTGCTACATTGCCCTAGAGCTGAAAGGCACAACGTGCAGGCTTCTTTGCAAAGGGCGAGTTGGGCCGCAAAGCATCTTGCTTCCAGCTCCTTGGGAAGCTAAGAAACAACTCGCTCTGCACAGTGCTCTTACAGCCTACCGGGAACATCTCTTACAAAGGCCTGTGATACGCAGTTTCTTTGCAGGCCTGATGTGGCTGAAGTAGAACTCTTGCTCTGGGTGTGCTGCTTTGGCCTAGAGCTGAAAGGCACAACGTGCAGGCTTCTTTCCAAAGGGCGAGTTGGGCCCCAAAGCATCTTGCTTCCAGCTCTTTGGGCTAGCTATGAAACAACTCGCTCTGCACAGTGCTCTTACAGCCTACCGGGAACATCTCTTACAAAGGCCTGTGAAACGCAGTTTCTTTGCAGGCCTGATCTGGCTGAAGTAGAACTTCTGCTCTGGGTGTGCTACATTGGCCTAGAGCTGAAAGGCACAACGTGCAGTCTTCTTTCCAAAGGGCGAGTTGGGCCCCAAAGCTTCTTGCTTCCAGCTCTTTGGGAAGCTAAGAAACAACTCGCTCTGCACAGTGCTCTTACAGCCTACCGGGAACATCTCTTACAAAGGCCTGTGAAACGCAGTTTCTTTGCAGGCCTGATGTGGCTGAAGTAGAACTTCTGCTCTGTGTGTGCTACATGGCCCTAGAGCTGAAAGGCACAACGTGCAGGCTTCTTTCCAAAGGGCGAGTTGGGCCCCAAAGCATCTTGCTTCCAGCTCTTTGGGCTAGCTATGAAACAACTCGCTCTGCACAGTGCTCTTACAGCCTACCGGGAGCATCAGTTACAAAGGCCTGTGAAATGCAGTTTCTTTGCAGGCCTGATCTGGCTCAAGTAGAACTTCTGCTCTGGGTGTGCTACATGGCCCTAGAGCTGAAAGGCACAACGTGCAGGCTTCTTTCCAAAGGGCGAGTTGGGCCCCAAAGCATCTTGCTTCCAGCTCTTTGGGAAGCTAAGAAACAACTCGCTCTGCACAGTGCTCTTACAGCCTACCGGGAACATCTCTTACAAAGGCCTGTGAAACGCAGTTTCTTTGCAGGCCGGATCTGGCTGAACTAGAACTTCTGCTCTGGGTGTGCTACATTGCCCTAGAGCTGAAAGGCACAACGTGCAGGCTTCTTTCCAAAGGGCGAGTTGGGCCCCAAAGCATCTTGCTTCCAGCTCTTTGGGCTAGCTATGAAACAACTCGCTCTGCACAGTGCTCTTACAGCCTACCGGGAACATCTCTTACAAAGGCCTGTTAAACACAGTTTCTTTGCAGGCCTGATCTGGCTGAACTAGAACTTCTGCTCTGCGTGTGCTACATTGCCCTAGAGCTGAAAGGCACAACGTGCAGGCTTCTTTGCAAAGGGCGAGTTGGGCCCCAAAGCATCTTGCTTCCAGCTCTTTGTTAAGCTAAGAAACAACTCGCTCTGCACAGTGCTCTTACAGCCTACCGGGAGCATCAGTTACAAAGGCCTGTGAAACGCAGTTTCTTTGCAGGCCTGATCTGGCTGAAGTGGAACTTCTGCTCTGGGTGCTCTACATTGCCCTAGAGCTGAAAGGCACAACGTGCAGGCTTCTTTCCAAAGGGCGAGTTGGGCCGCAAAGCATCTTGCTTCCAGCTCCTTGGGAAGCTAACAAACAACTCGCTCTGCACAGTGCTCTTACAGCCTACCGGAACCATCACTTACAAAGGCCTGTGAAATGCAGTTTCTTTGCAGGCCTGATCACGCTGCACTAGAACTTCTGTCTTGGTGTGCTACATTGCCCTAGAGCTGAAGGGCGCAACGTGCAGGCCTGTTTCCAAAGAGCGAGTTGGGCCCCAAAGCATCTTGCTTCCAGCTCTTTGGGAAGCTAAGAAACAAGTCGCTCTGCACAGTGCTCTTACAGCCTACTGGGAACATCTCTTACAAAGGCCTGTGAAACGCAGTTTCTTTGCAGGCCTGATCTGGCTGAAGTAGAACTTCTGCTCTGGGTGTGCTACATTGGCCTAGAGCTGAAAGGCACAAAGAGCAGGCTTCTTTGCAAAGGGCGAGTTGGGCCGCAAAGCATCTTGCTTCCAGCTCCTTGGGAAGCTAAGAAACAACTCGCTCTGCACAGTGCTCTTACAGCCTACCGGGAACATCTCTTACAAAGGCCTGTGAAACGCAGTTTCTTTGCAGGCCTGATCTCGCTGAAGTAGAACTTCTGCTCTGGGTGTGCTCCATTGGCCTAGAGCTGAAAGGCACAACCTGCAGGCTTCTTTCCAAAGGGCGAGTTGGGCCCCAAAGCATCTTGCTTCCAGCTCTTTGGGAAGCTAAGAAACAATTCGCTCTGCACAATGCTCTTACAGCCTAGTGGGAACATCTCTTACAAAGGCCTGTTAAACACAGTTTCTTTGCAGGCCTGATCTGGCTGAACTAGAAATTCTGCTCTGCGTGTGCTACATTGCCCTAGAGCTGAAAGGCACAACGTGCAGGCTTCTTTGCAAAGGGCGAGTTGGGCCGCAAAGCATCTTGCTTCCAGCTCCTTGGGAAGCTAAGAAACAACTCGCTCTGCACAGTGCTCTTACAGCCTACCGGGAACATCTCTTACAAAGGCCTGTGATACGCAGTTTCTTTGCAGGCCTGATGTGGCTGAAGTAGAACTTCTGCTCTGGGTGTGCTGCTTTGGCCTAGAGCTGAAAGGCACAACGTGCAGGCTTCTTTCCAAAGGGCGAGTTGGGCCCCAAAGCATCTTGCTTCCAGCTCTTTGGGCTAGCTATGAAACAACTCGCTCTGCACAGTGCTCTTACAGCCTACCGGGAACATCTCTTACAAAGGCCTGTGAAACGCAGTTTCTTTGCAGGCCTGATCTGGCTGAAGTAGAACTTCTGCTCTGGGTGTGCTACATTGGCCTAGAGCTGAAAGGCACAACGTGCAGGCTTCTTTCCAAAGGGCGAGTTGGGCCCCAAAGCATCTTGCTTCCAGCTCTTTGGGAAGCTAAGAAACAACTCGCTCTGCACAGTGCTCTTACAGCCTACCGGGAACATCTCTTACAAAGGCCTGTGAAACGCAGTTTCTTTGCAGGCCTGATGTGGCTGAAGTAGAACTTCTGCTCTGTGTGTGCTACATGGCCCTAGAGCTGAAAGGCACAACGTGCAGGCTTCTTTCCAAAGGGCGAGTTGGGCCCCAAAGCATCTTGCTTCCAGCTCTTTGGGCTAGCTATGAAACAACTCGCTCTGCACAGTGCTCTTACAGCCTACCGGGAGCATCAGTTACAAAGGCCTGTGAAATGCAGTTTCTTTGCAGGCCTGATCTGGCTGAAGTAGAACTTCTGCTCTGGGTGTGCTACATGGCCCTAGAGCTGAAAGGCACAACGTGCAGGCTTCTTTCCAAAGGGCGAGTTGGGCCCCAAAGCATCTTGCTTCCAGCTCTTTGGGAAGCTAAGAAACAACTCGCTCTGCACAGTGCTCTTACACCCTACCGGGAACATCTCTTACAAAGGCCTGTGAAACGCAGTTTCTTTGCAGGCCTGATCTGGCTGAAGTGGAACTTCTGCTCTGGGTGCTCTACATTGCCCTAGAGCTGAAAGGCACAACGTGCAGGCTTCTTTCCAAAGGGCGAGTTGGGCCCCAAAGCATCTTGCTTCCAGCTCTTTGGGAAGCTAAGTAACAACTCGCTCTGCACAGTGCTCTTACAGCCTACCGGGAAGATCTCTTACAAAGGCCTGTGAAACGCAGTTTCTTTGCAGGCCTGATCTGGCTGAAGTAGAACTTCTGCTCTGGGTGTGCTACATGGCCCTAGAGCTGAAAGGCACAATGTGAAGGCTTCTTTGCAAAAGGCGAGTTGGGCCCCAAAGCATCTTGCTTCCAGCTCTTTGGGCTAGCTATGAAACAACTCGCTCTGCACAGTGCTCTTACAGCCTACCGGAACCATCACTTACAAAGGCCTGTGAAATGCAGTTTCTTTGCAGGCCTGATCACGCTGCACTAGAACTTCTGCTCTGGGTGTGCTACATTGCCCTAGAGCTGAAGGGCACAACGTGCAGGCCTGTTTCCAAAGGGCGAGTTGGGCCCCAAAGCATCTTGCTTCCAGCTCTTTGGGAAGCTAAGAAACAACTCGCTCTGCACACTGCTCTTACAGCCTACTGGGAACATCTCTTACAAAGGCCTGTGAAATGCAGTTGCTTTGCAGGCCGGATCTGGCTGAACTAGAACTTCTGCTCTGCGTGTGCTACATTGCCCTAGAGCTGAAAGGGACAACGTGCAGGCTTCTTTGCAAAGGGCGAGTTGGGCCGCAAAGCAACTTGCTTCCAGCTCCTTGGGAAGCTAAGAAACAACTCGCACTGCACAGTGCTCTTACAGCCTACCGTGAACATCTCATACAGAGGCCTGTCAAACGCAGTTTCTTTGCAGGCCTGATCTGGCTGAGGTAGAACTTCTGCTCTGGGTGTGCTACATGGCCCTAGAGCTGAAAGGCACAACGTGCAGGCTTCTTTCCAAAGGGCGAGTTGGGCCCCAAAGCATCTTGCTTCCAGCTCTTTGGGCTAGCTATGAAACAACTCGCTCTGCACAGTGCTCTTACAGCCTACCGGGAACATCTCTTACAAAGGCCTGTGAAATGCAGTTTCTTTGCAGGCCTGATCTGGCTGAAGTAGAACTTCTGCTCTGGGTGTGCTACATTGGCCTAGAGCTGAAAGGCACAACGTGCAGGCTTCTTTCCAAAGGGCGAGTTGGGCCCCAAAGCATCTTGCTTCCAGCTCTTTGGGAAGCTAAGAAACAACTCGCTCTGCACAGTGCTCTTACAGCCTACCGGGAACATCTCTTACAAAGGCCTGTGAAACGCAGTATCTTTGCAGGCCTGATCTGGCTGAAGTGGAACTTCTGCTCTGGGTGCTCTACATTGCCCTAGAGCTGAAAGGCACAACGTGCAGGCTTCTTTCCAAAGGGCGAGTTGGGCCCCAAAGCATCTTGCTTCCAGCTCTTTGGGAACCTAAAAACAACTCGCTCTGCACAGTGCTCTTACAGCCTACCGGGAGCATCAGTTACAAAGGCCTGTGAAATGCAGTTTCTTTGCAGGCCTGATATCGCTGAAGTAGAACTTCTGCTCTGGGTGTGCTCCATTGGCCTAGAGCTGAAAGGCACAACCTGCAGGCTTCTTTCCAAAGGGCGAGTTGGGCCCCAAAGCATCTTGCTTCCAGCTCTTTGGGAAGCTAAGAAACAACTCGCTCTGCACAGTGCTCTTACAGACTACCGGGAACATCTCATACAAAGGCCTGTCAAACGCAGTTTCTTTGCAGGCCTGATCTGGCTGAGGTAGAACTTCTGCTCTGGGTGTGCTACATGGCCCTAGAGCTGAAAGGCACAACGTGCAGGCTTCTTTCCAAAGGGCGAGTTGGGCCCCAAAGCATCTTGCTTCCAGCTCTTTGGGCTAGCTATGAAACAACTCGCTCTGCACAGTGCTCTTACAGCCTACCGGGAACATCTCTTACAAAGGCCTGTGAAACGAAGTTTCTTGGCAGGCCTGATCTGGCTGAACTAGAACTTCTGCTCTGGGTGTGCTACATTGCCCTAGAGCTGAAAGGCACAACGTGCAGGCTTCTTTCCAAAGGGCGAGTTGGGCCCCAAAGCATCTTGCTTCCAGCTCTTTGGGAAGCTAAGAAACAACTCGCTCTGCACAGTGCTCTTACTGCCTACCGGGAATATCTCTTACAAAGGCCTGTGAAACGCAGTTTCTTTGCAGGCCTGATGTGGCTGAAGTAGAACTTCTGCTCTGGGTGTGCTACATTGCCCTAGAGCTGAAAGGCACAACGTGCAGGCTTCTTTGCAAAGGGCGAGTTGGGCCCCAAAGCATCTTGCTTCCAGCTCTTTGGGAAGCTAAGAAACAACTCGCTCTGCACAGTGCTCTTACAGCCTACCGGGAACATCTCTTACAAAGGCCTGTGAAACGCAGTTTCTTTGCAGGCCTGATCTGGCTGAAGTAGAACTTCTGCTCTGGGTGTGCTACATTGGCCTAGAGCTGAAAGGCACAACGTGCAGGCTTCTTTCCAAAGGGCGAGTTAGGCCCCAAAGCATCTTGCTTCCAGCTCTTTGGGAAGCTAAGAAACAATTCGCTCTGCACAGTGCTCTTACAGCCTAGTGGGAACATCTCTTACAAAGGCCTGTTAAACACAGTTTCTTTGCAGGCCTGATCTGGCTGAACTAGAAATTCTGCTCTGCGTGTGCTACATTGCCCTAGAGCTGAAAGGCACAACGTGCAGGCTTCTTTCCAAAGGGCGAGTTGGGCCCCAAAGCATCTTGCTTCCAGCTCCTTGGGAAGCTAAGAAACAACTCGCTCTGCACAGTGCTCTTACAGCCTACCGGGAACATCTCTTACAAAGGCCTGTGAAACGCAGTTTCTTTGCAGGCCTGATGTGGCTGAAGTAGAACTTCTGCTCTGGGTGTGCTACTTTGGCCTAGAGCTGAAAGGCACAACGTGCAGGCTTCTTGCCAAAGGGCGAGTTGGGCCCCAAAGCATCTTGCTTCCAGCTCTTTGGGAAGCTAAGAAACAACTCGCTCTGCACAGTGCTCTTACAGCCTACCGGGAACATCTCTTACAAAGGCCTTTGAAACGCAGTTTCTTTGCAGGCCTGATCTGGCTGAAGTAGAACTTCTGCTCTGGGTGTGCTACATGGCCCTAGAGCTGAAAGGCACAATGTTCAGGCTTCTTTGCAAAAGGCGAGTTGGGCCCCAAAGCATCTTGCTTCCAGCTCTTTGGGCTAGCTATGAAACAACTCGCTCTGCACAGTGCTCTTACAGCCTACCGGAACCATCACTTACAAAGGCCTGTGAAATGCAGTTTCTTTGCAGGCCTGATCACGCTGCACTAGAACTTCTGCTCTGGGTGTGCTACATTGCACTAGAGCTGAAGGGCGCAACGTGCAGGCCTGTTTCCAAAGGGCGAGTTGGGCCCCAAAGCATCTTGCTTCCAGCTCTTTGGGAAGCTAAGAAACAAGTCGCTCTGCACAGTGCTCTTACAGCCTACTGGGAACATCTCTTACAAAGGCCTGTGAAACGCAGTTTCTTTGCAGGCCTGATCTGGCTGAAGTAGAACTTCTGCTCTGGGTGTGCTACATTGCCCTAGAGCTGAAAGGCACAACGTGCAGGCTTCTTTGCAAAGGGCGAGTTGGGCCGCAAAGCAACTTGCTTCCAGCTCCTTGGGAAGCTAAGAAACAACTCGCACTGCACAGTGCTCTTACAGCCTACTGGGAACATCTCATACAAAGGCCTGTCAAACGCAGTTTCTTTGCAGGCCTGATCTGGCTGAGGTAGAACTTCTGCTCTGGGTGTGCTACATGGCCCTAGAGCTGAAAGGCACAACGTGCAGGCTTCTTTCCAAAGGGCGAGTTGGGCCCCAAAGCATCTTGCTTCCAGCTCTTTGGGCTAGCTATGAAACAACTCGCTCTGCACAGTGCTCTTACAGCCTACCGGGAACATCTCTTACAACGGCCTGTGAAACGCAGTTTCTTTGCAGGCCTGATCTGGCTGAAGTAGAACTTCTGCTCTGGGTGTGCTACATTGGCCTAGAGCTGAAAGGCACAACGTGCAGGCTTCTTTCCAAAGGGCGAGTTGGGCCCCAAAGCTTCTTGCTTCCAGCTCTTTGGGAAGCTAAGAAACAACTCGCTCTGCACAGTGCTCTTACAGCCTACCGGGAACATCTCTTACAAAGGCCTGTGAAACGCAGTTTCTTTGCAGGCCTGATGTGGCTGAAGTAGAACTTCTGCTCTGTGTGTGCTACATGGCCCTAGAGCTGAAAGGCACAACGTGCAGGCTTCTTTCCAAAGGGCGAGTTGGGCCCCAAAGCATCTTGCTTCCAGCTCTTTGGGCTAGCTATGAAACAACTCGCTCTGCACAGTGCTCTTACAGCCTACCGGGAGCATCAGTTACAAAGGCCTGTGAAATGCAGTTTCTTTGCAGGCCTGATCTGGCTGAACTAGAACTTCTGCTCTGGGTGTGTTACATTGGCCTAGAGCTGAAAGGCACAACGTGCAGGCTTCTTTCCAAAGGGCGAGTTGGGCCCCAAAGCATCTTGCTTCCAGCTCTTTGGGAAGCTAAGAAACAACTCGCTCTGCACAGTGCTCTTACAGCCTACCGGGAACATCTCTTACAAAGGCCTGTGAAACGCAGTATCTTTGCAGGCCTGATCTGGCTGAAGTGGAACTTCTGCTCTGGGTGCTCTACATTGCCCTAGAGCTGAAAGGCACAACGTGCAGGCTTCTTTCCAAAGGGCGAGTTGGGCCCCAAAGCATCTTGCTTCCAGCTCTTTGGGAACCTAAAAACAACTCGCTCTGCACAGTGCTCTTACAGCCTACCGGGAACATCTCTTGCAAAGGCCTGTGAAACGCAGTTTCTTTGCAGGCCTGATCTGGCTGATGTAGAACTTCTGCTCTGGGTGTGCTACATTGCCCTAGAGCTGAAGGGCGCAACGTGCAGGCCTGTTTCCAAAGGGCGAGTTGGGCCCCAAAGCATCTTGCTTCCAGCTCTTTGGGAAGCTAAGAAACAAGTCGCTCTGCACAGTGCTCTTACAGCCTACTGGGAACATCTCTTACAAAGGCCTGTGAAATGCAGTTGCTTTGAAGGCCGGATCTGGCTGAACTAGAACTTCTGCTCTGCATGTGCTACATTGCCCTAGAGCTGAAAGGCACAACGTGCAGGCTTCTTTCCAAAGGGCGAGTTGGGCCCCAAAGCTTCTTGCTTCCAGCTCTTTGGGAAGCTAAGAAACAACTCGCTCTGCACAGTGCTCTTACAGCCTACCGGGAACATCTCTTACAAAGGCCTGTGAAACGCAGTTTCTTTGCAGGCCTGATGTGGCTGAAGTAGAACTTCTGCTCTGTGTGTGCTACATGGCCCTAGAGCTGAAAGGCACAACGTGCAGGCTTCTTTCCAAAGGGCGAGTTGGGCCCCAAAGCATCTTGCTTCCAGCTCTTTGGGCTAGCTATGAAACAACTCGCTCTGCACAGTGCTCTTACAGCCTACCGGGAGCATCACTTACAAAGGCCTGTGAAATGCAGTTTCTTTGCAGGCCTGATCTGGCTGAACTAGAACTTCTGCTCTGGGTGTGCTACATTGCCCTAGAGCTGAAAGGCACAACGTGCAGGCTTCTTTCCAAAGGGCGAGTTGGGCCCCAAAGCATCTTGCTTCCAGCTCTTTGGGAAGCTAAGAAACAACTCTCTCTGCACAGTGCTCTTACAGCCTACCGGGAACATCTCTTACAAAGGCCTGTGAAACGCAGTATCTTTGCAGACCTGATCTGGCTGAAGTGGAACTTCTGCTCTGGGTGCTCTACATTGCCCTAGAGCTGAAAGGCACAACGTGCAGGCTTCTTTCCAAAGGGCGAGTTGGGCCCCAAAGCATCTTGCTTCCAGCTCTTTGGGAACCTAAAAACAACTCGCTCTGCACAGTGCTCTTACAGCCTACCGGGAACATCTCTTGCAAAGGCCTGTGAAACGCAGTTTCTTTGCAGGCCTGATCTGGCTGATGTAGAACTTCTGCTCTGGGTGTGCTACATTGCCCTAGAGCTGAAAGGCACAACGTGCAGGCTTCTTTCCAAAGGGCGAGTTGGGCCCCAAAGCATCTTGCTTCCAGCTCTTTGGGAAGCTAAGAAACAACTCGCTCTGCACAGTGCTCTTACAGCCTACCGGGAACATCTCTTACAAAGGCCTGTGAAACGCAGTTTCTTTGCAGGCCTGATCTGGCTAAAGTAGAACTTCTGCTGTGGGTGTGCTACATTGGCCTAGAGCTGAAAGGCACAACGTGCAGGCTCCTTTCCAAAGGGCGAGTTGGGCCCCAAAGCATCTTGCTTCCAGCTCTTTGGGAAGCTAAGAAACAACTCGCTATGCACAGTGCTCTTACAGCCTACCGGGAACATCTCTTACAAAGGCCTGTGAAACGCAGTTTCTTCGCAGGCCTGATCTGGCTGAAGTGGAACTTCTGCTCTGGGTGTGCTACATTGCCCGAGAGCTGAAAAGCACAACGTGCAGGCTTCTTTCCAAAGGGCGAGTTGGGCCCCAAAGCATCTTGCTTCCAGCTCTTTGGGAAGCTAAGAAACAACTCGCTATGCACAGTGCTCTTACAGCCTACCGGGAGCATCAGTTACAAAGGCCTGTGAAATGCAGTTTCTTTGCAGGCCTAATCTGGCTGAACCAGAACTTCTGCTCTGGGTGTGCTACATTTCCCTAGAGCTGAAAGGCACAATGTGCAGGCTTCTTTCCAAAGGGCGAGTTGGGCCCCAAAGCATCTTGCTTCCAGCTCTTTGGGAAGCTAAGAAACAACTCGCTCTGCACAGTGCTTTTACAGCCTACCGGGAACATCTCTTACAAAGGCATCTCAAACGCAGTTGCTTTGCAGGCCTGATCTGGCTGAAGTAGAACTTCTGCTCTGGGTGTGCTACATTGGCCTAGAGCTGAAAGGCACAAAGTGCAGGCTTCTTTGCAAAGGGCGAGTTGGGCCGCAAAGCATCTTGCTTCCAGCTCCTTTGGAAGCTAAGAAACAACTCGCTCTGCACAGTGCTCTTACAGCCTACCGGGAACATCTCTTACAAAGGCCTGTGAAACGCAGTTTCTTTGCAGGCCTGATCTCGCTGAAGTAGAACTTCTGCTCTGGGTGTGCTCCATTGGCCTAGAGCTGAAAGGCACAACCTGCAGGCTTCTTTCCAAAGGGCGAGTTGGGCCCCAAAGCATCTTGCTTCCAGCTCTTTGGGAAGCTAAGAAACAACTCGCTCTGCACAGTGCTCTTACAGACTACTGGGAACATCTCATACAAAGGCCTGTCAAACGCAGTTTCTTTGCAGGCCTGATCTGGCTGAGGTAGAACTTCTGCTCTGGGTGTGCTACATGGCCCTAGAGCTGAAAGGCACAACGGGCAGGCTTCTTTCCAAAGGGCGAGTTGGGCCCCAAAGCATCTTGCTTCCAGCTCTTTGGGCTAGCTATGAAACAACTCGCTCTGCACAGTGCTCTTACAGCCTACCGGGAACATCTCTTACAAAGGCCTGTGAAACGAAGTTTCTTGGCAGGCCTGATCTGGCTGAACTAGAACTTCTGCTCTGGGTGTGCTACATTGCCCTAGAGCTGAAAGGCACAACGTGCAGGCTTCTTTCCAAAGGGCGAGTTGGGCCCCAAAGCATCTTGCTTCCAGCTCTTTGGGAAGCTAAAAAACAACTCGCTCTGCACAGTGCTCTTACTGCCTACCGGGAATATCTCTTACAAAGGCCTGTGAAACGCAGTTTCTTTGCAGGCCTGATGTGGCTGAAGTAGAACTTCTGCTCTGGGTGTGCTACATTGCCCTAGAGCTGAAAGGCACAACGTGCAGGCTTCTTTGCAAAGGGCGAGTTGGGCCCCAAAGCATCTTGCTTCCAGCTCTTTGGGAAGCTAAGAAACAACTCGCTCTGCACAGTGCTCTTACAGCCTACCGGGAACATCTCTTACAAAGGCCTGTGAAACGCAGTTTCTTTGCAGGCCTGCTCTCGCTGAAGTAGAACTTCTGCTCTGGGTGTGCTACATTGGCCTAGAGCTGAAAGGCACAACGTGCAGGCTTCTTTCCAAAGGGCGAGTTAGGCCCCAAACCATCTTGCTTCCAGCTCTTTGGGAAGCTAAGAAACAATTCGCTCTGCACAGTGCTCTTACAGCCTAGTGGGAACATCTCTTACAAAGGCCTGTTGAACACAGTTTCTTTGCAGGCCTTATCTGGCTGAACTAGAAATTCTGCTCTGCGTGTGCTACATTGCCCTAGAGCTGAAAGGCACAACGTGCAGGCTTCTTTGCAAAGGGCGAGTTGGGCCGCAAAGCATCTTGCTTCCAGCTCCTTGGGAAGCTAAGAAACAACTCGCTCTGCACAGTGCTCTTACAGCCTACCGGGAACATCTCTTACAAAGGCCTGTGAAACGCAGTTTCTTTGCAGGCCTGATCTGGCTGAAGTAGAACTTCTGCTCTGGGTGTGCTACATGGCCCTAGAGCTGAAAGGCACAATGTTCAGGCTTCTTTGCAAAAGGCGAGTTGGGCCCCAAAGCATCTTGCTTCCAGCTCTTGGGGCTAGCTATGAAACAACTCGCTCTGCACAGTGCTCTTACAGCCTACCGGAACCATCACTTACAAAGGCCTGTGAAATGCAGTTTCTTTGCAGGCCTGATCACGCTGCACTAGAACTTCTGCTCTGGGTGTGCTACATTGCCCTAGAGCTGAAGGGCGCAACGTGCAGGCCTGTTTCCAAAGGGCGAGTTGGGCCCCAAAGCATCTTGCTTCCAGATCTTTGGGAAGCTAAGAAACAAGTCGCTCTGCACAGTGCTCTTACAGCCTACCGGGAACATCTCTTACAAAGGCCTGTGAAACGCAGTTTCTTTGCAGGCCTGATCTGGCTGAAGTAGAACTTCTGCTCTGGGTGTGCTACATTGCCCTAGAGCTGAAAGGCACAACGTGCAGGCTTCTTTGCAAAGGGCGAGTTGGGCCGCAAAGCAACTTGCTTCCAGCTCCTTGGGAAGCTAAGAAACAACTCGCACTGCACAGTGCTCTTACAGCCTACTGGGAACATCTCATACAAAGGCCTGTCAAACGCAGTTTCTTTGCAGGCCTGATCTGGCTGAGGTAGAACTTCTGCTCTGGGTGTGCTACATGGCCCTAGAGCTGAAAGGCACAACGTGCAGGCTTCTTTCCAAAGGGCGAGTTGGGCCCCAAAGCATCTTGCTTCCAGCTCTTTGGGCTAGCTATGAAACAACTCGCTCTGCACAGTGCTCTTACAGCCTACCGGGAACATCTCTTACAAAGGCCTGTGAAACGCAGTTTCTTTGCAGGCCTGATCTGGCTGAAGTAGAACTTCTGCTCTGGGTGTGCTACATTGGCCTAGAGCTGAAAGGCACAACGTGCAGGCTTCTTTCCAAAGGGCGAGTTGGGCCCCAAAGCTTCTTGCTTCCAGCTCTTTGGGAAGCTAAGAAACAACTCGCTCTGCACAGTGCTCTTACAGCCTACCGGGAACATCTCTTACAAAGGCCTGTGAAACGCAGTTTCTTTGCAGGCCTGATGTGGCTGAAGTAGAACTTCTGCTCTGTGTGTGCTACATGGCCCTAGAGCTGAAAGGCACAACGTGCAGGCTTCTTTCCAAAGGGCGAGTTGGGCCCCAAAGCATCTTGCTTCCAGCTCTTTGGGCTAGCTATGAAACAACTCGCTCTGCACAGTGCTCTTACAGCCTACCGGGAGCATCAGTTACGAAGGCCTGTGAAATGCAGTTTCTTTGCAGGCCTGATCTGGCTGAACTAGAACTTCTGCTCTGGGTGTGCTACATGGCCCTAGAGCTGAAAGGCACAACGTGCAGGCTTCTTTCCAAAGGGCGAGTTGGGCCCCAAAGCATCTTGCTTCCAGCTCTTTGGGAAGCTAAGAAACAACTCGCTCTGCACAGTGCTCTTACAGCCTACCGGGAACATCTCTTACAAAGGCCTGTGAAACGCAGTTTCTTTGCAGGCCTGATCTGGCTGAAGTGGAACTTCTGCTCTGAGTGCTCTACATTGCCCTAGAGCTGAAAGGCACAACGTGCAGGCTTCTTTCCAAAGGGCGAGTTGGGCCCCAAAGCATCTTGCTTCCAGCTCTTTGGGAAGCTAAGTAACAACTCGCTCTGCACAGTGCTCTTACAGCCTACCGGGAAGATCTCTTACAAAGGCCTGTGAAACGCAGTTTCTTTGCAGGCCTGATCTGGCTGAAGTAGAACTTCTGCTCTGGGTGTGCTACATGGCCCTAGAGCTGAAAGGCACAATGTGAAGGCTTCTTTGCAAAAGGCGAGTTGGGCCCCAAAGCATCTTGCTTCCAGCTCTTTGGGCTAGCTATGAAACAACTCGCTCTGCACAGTGCTCTTACAGCCTACCGGAACCATCACTTACAAAGGCCTGTGAAATGCAGTTTCTTTGCAGGCCTGATCACGCTGCACTAGAACTTCTGCTCTGGGTGTGCTACATTGCCCTAGAGCTGAAGGGCACAACGTG